>NC_138998.1:133064652-133388532 GCF_964374135.1 Grampus griseus
CAGTAATTGCCTTTGGATGAAAATTTTGAGCGTTTATTTTTTTAATGGGAGTTTCATGGCAAATGTAGCTAATCATCTGGCTCTATTCCTGTTGTAACAATGGAAGACTCTGCTGCATTTTGTAGGTCCACAGGATGCTAGTGATTCACAAGCTCTCTAGAAAAGAGAACTCTGGATTTGGGGATCAAGTGCATGTTACTTTCCTCATAGCGTCAGATTGTCCTTGTCATGAATTACGCATGTTTGTGACAGGCACAGCTGGAATTAGGGGGTCATTATGTGTCCTGAAGATAGGGCACAATCAATTGATGTACATGGGCTCGAGCCTTGGTCTTGGTCCCGTTTCTTTTGCCCAGTGAGCTGACCAGTCGCAGGAGATGTGAGCAGGAGTTAGCGGGCTTCGTGACCTCTGCTAAGACAGAGCGGGGGCTGAGCAACAGCCTGGGTGGCTTGGGTTTCTAGACTTAGCACTGTGACCTTGGACAGGGGATTTAAGCTCGCTGGGCTGTAGTTACTCGCCCTGCCGAAGGAGCAGACCAGCCTAAAGGATCTCCGGGGGTCCATCCTCTTATTTGACCGAGCAAGAATCATCTACTAAAAATGCCTGAAAATGTAGAACCACACGTGTTAGTTTGAACTAAATGGGACATTGCCAATATCTGACCATTTTTAACCTCTATAAAGGGCAACTTCAAATGGTTCAACAGAACATAAATAATAGTTGCCTTCACATTCCAAGGGTGAGTGCCTATGACGGTATATTCTACTTAGAGGAGGGGCAAGTGTTTTATACCAAATGTGGTCAGCGGCTATCAGTTAAATAGTTATTCTGGGTAACAGGAAAGTTAATCTGCTTGTTTTAGCAGAACATCCGTCAATGAAATAGCTTTCACACACCGTAATTTGATTTTTGCCTGTGGACGATGGGCTGCCCAGCCATGCCTCTCGCAACAGTGTCCGAATAGTGACCCTTCCTTGGACTCCACTTTTTCAGGCTGGCCAGGGGTCAGCACTTAGGCAGTTAATCCCCATAGGCCCTTTTCAGCTCTGTGATTAAGTTTTATCAGAAAGCACCTCCTGACCTGCTTAGCAGTAGGCCTTTGTCCATATTATATAGAAGAGCTGAACAGATAATCAGTACTATCAGCTCTAACAGGCCCGTGAAGGCTGCCTCGCCCACACCTGGAAACAAACCCAACTCCAGAGGATCTCGGCACTGAAGCCCTTCATCTCAAAGACGTTTCGTGGCAGAGATTTTTGATTGGGATTTAGGGGCCCCAGGAGTCCCCTGAAAGTGAATGTAGCGCTTCATATGGGCATAGGTACAATTTTCTGGGGAAAAATAAAGTCAAATTGTTTTATTTTGTGTTTCAAGGAAGCTAGGGACCCTCCCCTCCCCACAAATAAGTTAAGAATCACTATTGTAGTTTCCAGTTGAATTCTGTAGAACACAGGAGAGGAGCGTTCATTCATTCACCGAACCTGTAATAAAGGTCTGCTATCCATCAACCCAGGTGCAGTTCCGGGATTCGAAGGTGAATAAAACAATCTCTGCCCTCCAGCAGCTCAGTGCTTATGTCATTTGGAATCAAAGGACTTTCTCTCTAAACATCAGTTTCCTCGTTTGTAAAATGGAGGTACTTCCATTTTAGAGTGGTTTTGAGCATCCCATGAATAGCACACAATAAATGGGAAAATTGAGGACAAGCAAGCAAACACACATGACAGTTTGCAGGAGTAACACAGAAAAGGGATCTCCAGCCCATGCTGGCAGGTCGGGGAAAAGCCTGTGGACAGGGAGACTGCCGACCTAGGTTTCTGAAACCATAAGAGCAAACCATCTTTTTAAAATGTGTGAGTGTGATGGATAAAGAAGATGTGGCACATAGATACAATGGAATATTACTCAGCCATAAAAAGAAATGAAACTGAGTTATTTGTAATGAGGTGGGTGGACCTAGAGTCTGTCATACAGAGTGAAGTAAGTCAGAAGGAGAAAAACAAATACCGTACGCTAACACATATATATGGAATCTAAAAATAAAATGGTTCTGAAGAACCTAGGGGCAGGATAGGAATAAAGACACAGACCTGCTAGAGAATGGACTTGAGGACACGGGGAGGGGGAAGGGTAAGCTGGGACAAAGTGAGAGAGTGGCATGGACATATATACACTACCAAATGTAAAACAGATAGCTAGTGGGAAGCAGCCGCATAGCACAGGGAGATCAGCTCAGTGCTTTGTGACCGCCTGGAGGGGTGGGATAGGGAGGGTGGGAGGGAGAAGGGCAACACAGGGAAAGTCCTGGAGAAGTTCAGTGCTCTCTTCTCTCTCCCTCCGCCCCACTGCCCCTTCCTCTCAATACTTAAAGTGCCCATCCACATTCCAGTGTGGAAAGCTGGGGCTTCCCTTGAGGCACCCTGTCCTGGATGGTCTTACTAAGCCTCAGAAGATGCCTCTCCTGTGTCTGCTGTGGTCTCTCGGAGCCCTGAAGGAACAGGCCCTGGCCCAGAGTTTTCACAGGTGATGAAAAGCTGAAGAGTCGCTTTGATGAAAGCATTCGCGGAACGATGTTGGCAGTGAGCGTGACCCTGCTGTCCTTCCCCCGTAACACGGGGACTTTACTCCCTCTACTCAGGGGCGCCACTGGAATTCCAAGCACAGCGGCACAGCCACGAAGGAGATGCATGCGAGGCGGGCAGGCAGAGGAGCTCAGAGCACGGAGGAGCTCGCGATGCGCCCTCCTCTCTGGGGAAACCCAGATCCAAGGTGGCCTCGTGTAGCCCAGTACATGCTGGCCTTGCTTCAGAGAACCGCTGTCCAATGAGCAGAAATAAGTAGACTATTTCCCATCTTGGCAGGAAGAACGCGAAGGGGACCCAATTCTCTGCCCTGAGGAGGTCCCCTTCTTCCCCTTCTCAGTTGCCGCGTACTCCACAGTCCCTTGGGGCCTTCCACCAGACCGAACTTCCCTCGTCACCCACCAGTCTTTGCTTTTGTACACTTAGCTCCTCTGGGATTCTTGTTTGTTTTCATTCTTTGTTTGGTTTTTTAGTTGTCTCTATGTTCTACCCATTCTTCAATTTGGCTTCACAGAAGGAAACTGAATTCTCTCCAGAGGGTGCAGCAGGGGGATATATAAGCTGGGAAAATCACAGTTTTCTTTATTGGATGAAGCTGTGGGAAAGGGTTGGCAGAAACAGAGGGTGAGGGCACTGGTAGGTGAAGTGATCTGGCCCCGTCACGTTTGTAAGGTGAGCCCTACAGACCACGGGAAGGGGGGGGTGGGATGGAATTTTTTGGATGGATGAAACAAGTGTGAGCTCCCCCCAGATGAGTAGACCTGGGCTCTTCAAGGGTTAAGGAGCCAGTGGTGAAGTCTTGACTCGGATTAAAGCCGGGTTAGCTATACTCTTTCACAGTGAACTGTGTTATTTTAAGGGGGAGAAAGCGTGCCTCTGTCACATTACTTGGAAAATATGCTTGGTGAGTACTTTGGGGCAATCTTACCTATTTGTTAAGTTACTTTTCAACCCTCTCTGTTCACACCTGTGACAACTCTCTGCACCTTGCATGGTCGTTTGTTTGCATCTCTCCCACTACACCGAGCTTCCTCAGGCAGAATTCTCGTGCTCGTCATCGCTGCATTTCCGATGCCATCGTGTTCCCGGCACATTCATTTACTCATCAGACATCCATTGTGTGCCTACTGTGTGCCAGTTTAGTTGGTTTAGTGCCAACATTCACTAAACCAAGGTAGACAGAGGCGATGTGAGCCCTGCCCTCACAGACATCATGGTTGAGTGGGAAAGGTGAGGCCATAAGCCAATCATCACACACACACAGCGACATATACACAGAAGCACCACATGTTGGGAAGAGTGCTTTGAAGGAAAGTAATAAGATGCTATTGGAGAAAAGTGATGATGGGGGTGGGGTTTGAGAGCAGGGCCGGGGTACTTTTCTCAGAAGTGACAGTTAAGCTGGGCCCCAAAGGGTGAGGAGGCAGCAGAGGGAAGAGAAGGGGAAAAGTATTCCAGGTTGAGGGAACAGAATGTGCAAATGTCCTGAAGCAGGAGAAGGTTTACTGATGTGGAGGAAGGCAGGCCAGGAAGACCAGTTGCCACGAGCAGAGAGTAAACTGGGGAGGTGGTCAGGGGCCAGCCAGGCCAGGCCAGGTAAACCCGTTAAAGAATGAGGATTTTATTTTGTGAACAGGAAGGTATTGCATCATTTTAAAAACAGGGGAATGATGTGCTCCCATTTCGCTCTTAAAAAGAGCACACCAACTGCTGTGCAGGGCAGAGAGGGGCAGATGTGACCCTGGGGAGGTAGTTTGGGGAGGGTTGTATTGCATTGCATTGTATCAGCCAGGTGAGAGATGCTGGTGGCTGGGCAGTGAAAGTGAGGATGGAGAAGAGAGTGGGAGGTGGGAAATATCCATGATCTCTCAGGTTGTTCCTTTGTATCACTTGCCTAAAGTACTTCTTTCAAATATGGATGCACAGACTCATCTCTTTGGTATAACTGGAAAAAGCACTGCCTAGACATAGGAGGTGGAGCAGATTGCAAAGTCTGTCAATGCCCCTTGCAAGCTTCTGACCCATAAGTCTCTGAAAACACAGAACATACATCAGTCATTGCTTCATTCAGCTGATGTCTGTTGAGTATCTGTTATGAACAAGGCATTGTGCTAGCCATTGTGAGGTGACCGACCTATTTAGAAACAAAGTAATGAATGCAAGATTATTGATGAAAATTTTGAACAGAAGAAAAATATAAGGAAAAGAAAATCTGTGAGTATACCATCCACTATTTTTTTTTTTTTTTTTTTTTTTGCGGTACGTGGGCCTCTCTCACTGTTGTGGCCTCTCCCGTTGCGGAGCACAGGCTCCAGACGCGCAGGCTCAGCAGCCATGGCTCACGGACCCAGCCGCTTCGCGGCATGTGGGATCTTCCTGGACTGGGGCACGAACCCGTGTCCCCTGCTTCCCTACCATCCACTATTAACACTTTGAATTATTTATTTATCCAGTCTGTTTTCCATTTTCATCTGCATGTATATTTATTCACATATTTAAATTGGGATTATAGTACATATCGTTTTATGTACTCCATTAAACTTTTATTGTAAGATATCATGAATGCAAACAATGCATCAAGTTAAGCTGGGCCCCAAAGGGTGAGGAGGTAGCAGAGGGAAAAATTTAAAGAAAATTTAAAGAATAACAAAGTATGCACTCACTCAGTCACCAGCCAGGTGAAGAAGAAATAATATTACGTCCCCCCCTTGCATGCCCCTCGCGCCATCCCTTAAGGTAGCCAAATGCAGAAAGAATTCATTTTCTTAAGCTTGTTCATATTTTTTATTCTTTAAATTGCAGCAGGAGGGAAATATGCCTACTCCATCCAATCTGACACAGACACTGGAATATGTCTTCAAAAGGATTTTTGTGACTTATATGGACAACTGGCGCAGGAACACAACAGCTGCGCAACAGGCCCTGCAAGCCAAGGTCGATGCTGAGAACTTCTACTATGTCATCTTGTACCTTATGGTTATGATCGGAATGTTCTCTTTCATCATTGTAGCCATCCTGGTGAGCACCGTGAAATCCAAGAGACGAGAACACTCCAATGACCCGTACCACCAGTACATTGTGGAGGACTGGCAAGACAAGTACAAAAGTCAAATTGTGAACCTGGGAGAATCAAGGGCCACCATCCACGAGAACACTGGTGCAGCGGGGCTCAGAATGTCTCCTTAATTAGCGAGAGAGGCATACAGCCAACGTCTGATATGCAAATATGAAGAGACGCCAGTGTCATGGAGCCAATCCAAGTTGCCATGCTTAGAAGACACTAAGTTCCTCGCTCTCTGTTGAGAATTTTCATGGAGATCAGGTGGCTGGTCAACTAAGACAGGGGACACTGCAATCTCAGTGATTTATGCTTGCTCATTGGAGAAGTAATTTATGCTGAAGACCTCTCTTCCTTTCCGTGCAATGTCAATGTCATTTTAATCAATGTCAATAGTGAAAATAAAGCCAGATTGGAAGTAACATGCCTGGGCAGTGGCAGTGGGGTAGAAAGGAGAGATTAACAAATCATTGAATCTTCTTCCTCATGAAACATTTTGTTTGTGACTAAATCAATTTATAAATAACCCAGGTGTATTACCCAGAAGCTGAGGTTCAAAAATCTGTCACTTGCTCACTGGATTGATGTAGGAGCATTTATTTATTAACTCATGAATGTAGAGTCTGAAGTGATGAATGAATAGAACCACGGGGTTCCTTTGTGTCTTGTTTCCCTAGCATTGAGTTTATTTGGAAGTCTGAAGACAGAACAAACATTTCACAAGGGCAAAGAGTCCACACCAGAGAAATAGAATCTTTAAGAACTACCTGGTGCAACAGAAACATACCTTTTAATTAACATTTAAAATTTCACAGAAAACTTTTAAAAGTCCTTGTTATTATAGAAAAAGTAATAAAACATTGTAACACGGCTTTATACACAACTCTTTTCACTCAGTTTACTTTCCCTATTTACAATTACTTATTTCCACTTAGTTTCAAGAAACTTGTTGTCACTTACATACTGAAAGTGGCTGAATTGTTGCTGTCTGTTGAAGAGCTAGACTGTTAACTGCTTAGTATTTTGAAGCTTGGGGTTCACAATATCACAGAATGTCAGGGCTGGAAGACACCTTGGAGATCATAGTATTCTTTTTTTTTTTTTCTTTCCAGATGTCTAGAGAGTCTGGGTGCTTTAATACCAGAAAATTAGGCACAGGAAAAAACAAGCAAACAAACAAATAAATAAATAAGCCTAGTCAAGAGTTGGCCAAAGACTGTCAAAACATACTCCTTAAGAAAATAGCCTCTGTGCTTCCTGTTTTGGAAGTTATTTGCTAATGGAAACAGTTGTGTCAACATTAGTCTTGAAGCAACCATGGCTGTAAGGGGTAATTTACAAGAAAGTGTACGTTCAAAGAGCAGGCACACCAAGGGTTC
This sequence comes from Grampus griseus, assembly GCF_964374135.1. Lineage (NCBI taxonomy): Eukaryota > Metazoa > Chordata > Mammalia > Artiodactyla > Delphinidae > Grampus > Grampus griseus. The sequence goes on from NC_138998.1 coordinate 133,071,673, forward strand.
ATGGGTTATCTCAGGATGGTTATGAGCAGGTCTGGAACCCAAGGTCAGCACCATGCTGGTTCATAATCCTGTATTAGATTCTTACTGCTGCTGTAACAAATTACCACCAATGTACCGGCTTAAAACAAAGAGATATATTCTCCTACACTTCTGGAGGTCAGAGGTCTGAACTGGGACTCACTGGGCTGTGTTCTTCTAGAGCTTCTAGGGGAGAATCCATTCATTTGTAGACAGGAATCTCCAGTCCACAGATTAGGCGACTTCACTCATCAATTCAATCAAGCATCATTTAATATCTATCTACTTGGGTCACTGGCCTAGACCCCAGGAGTATAGAGATGAATGGGACTCCCAGAGCTGCAGGAACTCACTCAGTCGAGGCGGAGTCAGACACGTGAACATCAAAACGATATAATGTGACAACGTTATAACGGAGAGCAACACAAAGGGGGCAGAGCTAGAGCCGGGACAGAGGCCCCGCCTATGTCGGGTTAAGGTCTAGAGAGTAGCTGAGAGGAGAAAGCCAATGGCAAGACGGACTTACGGGCTGTAACTTCAGGAAGCTTCACGCCCCCTTACACTCTTCTCTTCCTCCAGCTTCCCCAGCCAAGCAGAGCAATTGTGAGCAGAGCCTCAAGTCTCAGGGCACTAAGACAAAATTCAGAACAGGAGTCCTTCTTCAACGTCTTATATAGATTACAAGCTTTGTGTCTTTAGAGTGAGATATATACAAGGTCTGTTTCCTAATAACAAAGATGCAATTATGCTAACAGAAGTGCTAAATACAGTTCTGGAGAAAGCCATTCACGTTCCAAGAGCAGATACGGCAAGAGTGGTTTCCCTCCTTAGATCAGAAACCCAGAAATGCTGTACCACACGGAACATTCTCACCAGTGTGCCCAGAGCAGCAACCCAGGCTACAAAATCTCAGCCTTGGGTCTGGATCCAGACAGGAATCCAGGGTCTCTACCATCTGACAATGACTATGTCTTTGACCAAACTCTGGTCAGGCTTCTCTGAGCCTTCTTCTTGACTAGACCTCTTGCCCTATAAACACTGCACATTCTTGGCAAAAAAGATATCATCCACCTCCCCACATCTGAACTAACACTACCATAGTTTCTAACAGCTCTAGGTTGCGTCCCTAAGGGGACCCCAGCCCGCTTTAAAGTGCTTGCCTAAGAAAACTCAATTTACTTTTTGTGCCAGCCAAACCCTGATGGTAGGCAAATCAGCCCCCTGAATCCCTCCTAGGGCAGCTATTTTAGAAATCTTACAGTTATAAATCCTTTGTCTCCCCCTTTGAGGTGTAAATCCTTACCACTCAGAACTGTCTTGTCTCTTTGAGGTGCCAACATTCAAGGAATAACTCTCCCCAACCTCTGGGCACGTTCCTCTAACATGCACCACTGCGGACAGTCATAAAGATCGAACTTTGTTTCTCCTCCAGATAAGCGTCTGTTAACAAACCCAGGTCAGGTTGACCAATCCCCTCTGCTTTTTGTAAATTTCCACTTCCCTGACTCTGCTCAAGTGCCTGCGGCCCCAATCCCTCCTTCCCCTTTTAAAATGCCCAGTTACCTCTGGCAAGACAAAGCTGAGTTCAGTTCATGCTGGACTCTCTCCCCTATTGCAATAGTTGCTTAATAAAGTCTATCCTTAACACTTGAACTGGTGTCCAGCTTTGTTTATCTTTGACACAAGGAAACAAATTAAGGGGGGAAAACCTAGGTTTTCCTAATTAAGTATGTTTTATTATCATCACTAAAGTATATGGGGCCAACATAGATGGTTATCAGTATCAACTTTACTTTTGGGGAATGGGAGAAATGCCCAATGTTTACGAGCATTCTGGGTATACAGTTGCTGCCACTTGCCCCCGTTTGTCACCCCAGCATCAATTTCCACCAAACCTAGGCTTGCCACTTTCAACCTGGCAACTGAAAATTCCAGTTCAAACAACTTGCTAGTTTTCTTTTCCACCCCGTTTGCTTTTAGAGTTCCTTCTGCTTGGTCTACTGGCTCCAAATGACCTGAGCCCCATTTACTTCTTACAGCATCGATCAGAAGCGATTTGAAAAGGAACCTATGGACTATAGTGGCTGCCCTGAGAGAGTCTAGCTCCAGATTACCCAGAGTCAGACCCCAGCTCTGGAGCTTGCTGGTTTTAAAACCCTGGACAATTTTTTTTTTCGGTGCGCGGGCCTCTCACGGTTGTGGTCTCTCCCGCTGCGGAGCACAGGCTCCGGACGCGCAGGCTCAGCGGCCATGGCTCACGGGCCCAGCCGCTCCGCGGCATGTGGGATCTTCCCGGACCGGGGCGCGAACCCATGTCCCCTGCATTGGCAGGCGGACTCTCAACCACTGCACCACCAAGGAAGCCCGATCCCTGGACAATTTAATCAGTTTGTGTCTCCATTTCCTCATCTGTGAAGTGGTTACAGGCATATTAATGTCCTTTATAGGCCTGTTAGGAGACTTCAATTAGAAAATTGCCGCAAAGTGCTTAGAACAAAGCTATTTTAGTTACTTTCTCCAGGAAAACTTCACTTGTTGACAGAACTAACCCCCCTCTCCCCAATCCTCCAGTTTGTCCTTTCCTCTGCACTCCGTAACATTTCGTTCTTCACCAGCACCAAGATGTCCCAATGGGGTTCGGAGTTAGCCTGCCTGGGTTCAAATCTAGATTTTGCCACTCCAATTCACACGTTGTCTTGTGCCGGCCACATCATCTTCCCTTGCCTCAGTTTCCTCAACCAAAAAATGGCGAGCCAAGCACGTAGTAAGAAGTCTGTGAACCTCCCTCTCAGTATCCTTGAACTGGGTGGGTGGCGGGGGAGGGTGGCCAGTCTGCGCCCTCCCGTGCCGCAGGGACTGAGGGACTCAAACTCCGCTCCGGTTTTCTAAGCGCTTGTTGAATGAAGGAATCTGGGAACCTAGTACCGGGCACTCTACTGCTCCCAAGGGAAAACACACGCATTTTGGACAGAGAACATGAACGCTAAATTTGGAAACTTCTGGGGAGCCACGTGCCCTCAGTCGCACACAGCGAGGAGCGTCCAGGGATGCGAGACGGCTGAGCGGCAGGAGCCCCATCGACGCCCGCCCTCCGACCGCCGTCTTCCAGCTCAGGTAAGTTCATAACGAGAACCTGCCCGGGGCCAGGCCGATTCCGCTAGGTGACCCACGTCACGGCCCGACGAAGGCCGTCCGGCCCAAAACGCATGCGCGACGAGCGGCGAACCCACCCAGGCGGCCCGGGCCCACTGCGCCGGCGCGAGCAGCGGCGCACACTCCGAGGTGGCCGGAGCCCACTGCGCCGGCGCGCGGAGCGGTGCATTTTGGGACATGTAGTTTTCTCGCGGCATTGTGGGAGTCGTGGTTCGTGTTCTGGCGGCGAGCTGGATCTTCCGTGGCCTTGAGTTGTAAGTGGATGGCGTGCGTGTCTGCCGAATCCTGACCCGAGACCCGGCAGCTCTTTGGGGGCGCTGTGGAGTTCGGCGGCCCGCCCCGCTTTTGCATTTTCTCTGCAGGACGCTCTCCAGCGGGCCCCCGGGGACCGCGGGGTTGACAGCGGTCACGTTCCCCCCCTTCCCCCCGCAGAGCGTCCTGCCTGGCTAGGTTGTCCAGGCGCCGCGAGATCGGCGGATCCGGCGCCGGGGGCGGCGTGTTGAGGCTGGCACGCAGGCGGAGGGGGGGACCCAGTGGTGGTTCCCGCCAGAGAGATTTGGGGGCGAGCGAATGCCCTGGAATGTTCTGTAGACTGCGGGGGGGGCGGGGAAGCAGTGGTCGCCCTTGGTCCTCATCCTCGGGTCTGAGCGGAGCAGGCGTTGCTCCCAGGTATCGCGGCTGTAGCGGACCCCGGCCCGGCCCTCCGGCTACGGAGGAGCCGAGGCTCAGCCCGTCGCCCTGGGAACCCCGGCTGACCCGGGCGTGGGGCTCAGAGGTCGACCAAGTGATACCCAAGGTTCAACTGGAACCCTCTCCTCCCCGCACCTACCTCTACTTCAGATGACTGGGTGAAGTGTTGGGGTGAAAACGGTAGAGACGGGGAATGAGAACAGCTTCGGACAATTCAAACTAAGGACACAGCCTAATGAATGGCTGGAATGAGACACCCAGAGACAGACCGACCCTTGGGTGTGTTAGGTGTGCCAAGAAGAAAATTGTGGACTACACATTGTCCATATTGCTGTAATTGGCCTAATCAGAATAAGCCACTGGCTCTTCTGTTTTTTAGGAGAAATCTGGCAAAGGAGAAATCAGGATATTTTTGCAGTGAAGGAAAGAGAACTATTTCTTCCTAAGCCATTGTTATTTTTGGGTTTTAAGCTAAGACGGTGGATAGTTCCAGGGGAAGCTTAAAACATCCTGCACTTCACAGATTTTATGCCTCTCAAAATTGTCCCGGTCTTGTTGGCTTTTGCAGTTCAGCCCTCAGATGCCAGCTGCCTCCTGGTTCTAATATTGCACCAGGTGTACATATGGCAGCAGAGCAAATAGCCTGATGATATTTTTAGCTTTCTTAGTTGTTCTCATTTGCTGAAGTCCTGCAGGGTGCTACAAAAATGGCTGAGTTGGAGCCTGTAATTTAAGGGAGATGGAGAAAAGTTATCATTTGGAGGCAGTGGGTGGGGATGAGTTTGATTGATTTGCCCTCTCATCTCCCACCCTCAATGCACCCCTTCCACTGCTTTGCAGATGGACTTTAAATATGTTTCTTTCCTAAAGAGATTGAATTTTATCACTCTAGATATGATGTTGAGGCAGCTGCCAGTATATTTTTAGTCAGATTCTGTGATATCAAAGAGAGTGGTGACTTAGGCATTTCAGTGTTGCAGCGTTGTTCTTCGGGTTCTGGTTTTTAAAATGATAACACTTTGGTTTAGAGAGGCTAATGGCTTGCCCCAGGTCACATGCCTTGGCACTGGTGCCACCAAGAATAGAGTCCATTTCTCCTGCTTGCCCAGTGGTGGTGCTTTATACCCTGCTGTCACACGTTGCCCTGGATGCCACTTGCTTGTGTCCTGCAGCTTGACATGTCCATTAGTGGAAAGAGGTATTTATCAGAACAGTTATGGTTGATAATTTGTTCAGTGCTTTTCATGTGCGGAACATGGTGCTTAGTGTTCATGATCCAGTCTTTGAAGGAGAATTTACAGACAAGGGAGCTGAGGCTTAGAGGCCCAGTGACTCATCCAAGGTCACACCGCGAGTAAACATAGTACATGTTTACCAGAGGGCCAGACCCCTGGGCGTTCTTTTTATTTCCCCCATAACCTTTTTGGACCTACTCGTGGTCCTTGACCTTGGGAATTAATATCTTACCTACTTCAATTCACTGAGTATGTAATTTGGGCTCAGAAAATGTGTGGGGAACAGCCAAACGTGTCTACTTATATCTGCAGACAACTCAGTAAAAGCAGGCGTTGTAAAGATAAAATTTGCACAACCTTAAACATTTTAATTTACAACATGGCTGATTCCTGAGATTATTAGAGATTATTCAAAGTGAAAATTCCAGCAACAGGTTATAACCTGGTAGGAAATATTTCTCCAGTGCAGGGCAGAATCTGCTGCTACTTAAAGACAAACAGGCCATTTATACGTGAAGGTAACGCACACCTTCAGTCATGGTCATCGCATGTAAACAGATTTATGGTGTAAATTCCTGTTGTTAGCTTATCTGACTTTGAAAAAGTCACGGGGAAAACTTGGCTATCTTGTGCCAACTGCTAGCTTGTTTTCAACATACTATGACCTTGAGTAAATGAGGTCTGAACTTTCTCTATTTAGATGCTTTTGTAAGTGAAAATTTTAAAAACCATCTTCCCTGAAGTTTATCTCATCAGCCCCATTCTAAAGGCCTGTGAAATTTTCTGCTTGCTTGATTCTAATTGTAAGTACATTTAAAGAGAAGCATCCCCATGCTTTTTTACCGCAAAGCTCTCTGTCTGCATTAGGATAAGACTCCGGAGCCGCACTGGATGTGTTCGAATCTCAGTCCCCACCGTGACTCTGGACGTGTCACAGAAACTTTGTTTCCTCATCTCCAAAGTGTAGACGGTAAACTGCACCTCATGGGGCTGGTGTGAAGACTAGCTGAGTTAACGCATGTAGTGCACTTCAGCACAGCCGGGCCCAGTAAAGCGAAGCTGTGACTATTATGCTGAAAGTCGCCGAACTGCAAGAAAAGTAGGGGCCCCAGAGCCCATCTAGTTGACACCCCCATCTTCACTTGCAGATGGGACGGAGGCCCCCAGAGGGAAGTCACTTACCAGAGTGTGTAGGCTCTTCATCCAGAGCTCAAGTCTTCTGACTCTTGGGGTATGTGTCGTATTCTAAAAATAGTGACGCAGGAGGCCTCAGAGCAAATCCTGTGCTCCAGCCGTGTCCCTGCCTTGTCACCTCCTGCCTCACCTTCACCTAGGTCTCCCTCACGTCTTAGAGGGAATTCTCGATTTGAACGGCTTTCTTAGGATATTGATTTCCCCCATCACTGATTCCCTTCCCTCCAGATATTTTAAAAAGCCAAGATTACCTGAATGAACACTCAGAGGACCTGAGAAATAAAATGACACTCATCCACAGACCGGCTCTCGTTCAAGGCAGGGCGTGGGAGGAGGAACAGATCCTGGACCTGGGCTCCTCCGTCTACAGATGAATGGAATGGGAGCCTGCGTCCCCTCAGGAGCAGCGCCGCCACCTCCGCTTGGCTGTGCTCCCTTCCCCAGTGAAGAGCTACCAAGGGCATCCTCCTGCTCAGCAAGAGCTCGACCCTCACCCAGGCCTTCTGCTTCCCAGCAGGCTCTGGTCCCCTTGCTGGGGACGCTTACCCTCCTCTCTGCAGAGCTTGCCGTCTTTGTTCATGGGCCTTCTCTCCGTGCAAGGGAAGTCTCCCTAAGGTGGTCTGCTCTAGAAAGCCCACGCTGACCTGCTTCTCTTCCCCACCAGGACAGTGAGACCTGCCGCTCCGGCCCCCTCTCCAACTTGCCTGAGTGGAGTGGCCCGCACTGACCAGGAGGGAGCTCCCAGTTGGCCCAGCATGAACTGGAAGGTAAGAATACCATTAAACATTGATGGCTTGGGGTTTTTCCTTCTCCTGCTCGTAAAAATTCAGAATAATAGTTCTGTAGGGATGGGTTGATTAGGAAGCAAGAAAAGAAGGAAGAAAAGTAGATTAAAGCAGGAATCATAATAGTACATAATATTTTTAATGAAGACAGATAAATGTACATTTATGTGCCAGACTTCTGGAGGAAGGCTAGGCCTTTTCTTCGAGAGGACACCAACTGCCCTCAGGTCTGCCTCACTTTTCTTGCAAAAAACATGCCTTTGAAGTTTCACCTATAATTTCACACTTTGGTTTCTTTAAAGTGGATGACTAAGATCTGATGAAGCAATCTGCATACAAGATCTTTCCTGATTTTTATGCTCTGCTTCTCTAATCTTTTACATTTGTGTTGCCAGCAGTTGCATTTTTTTCCAGTTCAAATTGAGTCTTTCAAAGCATGCAACTTAGTTTTCATGGAAACAGCCTTTCCTTTACACAGTCATAGCTCATGAGTCTCGTGTTTAAATAAATTATCTATTATCACATCAAGTGCTACTTCAGTAAACTGGCTGCAGAATAAACACAACTGACCCCTGTAAAACCTTAGATGCAGTTGGTGGGAGCAGAAGCTCAAGGGCAACCAGAGAGTTTCCTGTTAGCCGCAAGCATTCAGAGGGCTGTGGGCATAGTCAGCACGTCTTGGAGAGGGAAGGGGAGTGTCACGTTACCTCCCGGAAGGAGATGGAATGGGGTAGGTTGGAGGTTGGCTAAGAGAGCAGTCACGAAAATAGATGCTTCGAAAAGGATCAAATCAAATCAAAATCATGTATCGTCTCACTGTCCAGAGATGGCTACTATGAACAATTTTGGTGTATTTTCTTCCCGTGCTTTTTCCACATATATGTGTAATGTGTGTATTTTCAAACTCATTGTATGTATTTTTTCAATTATCATAAGCATTTCCTTGTTCAGAACAGCCGCTGGCTTTCATTGCAAGAAGTGGAAAGGTCTGGAAGCGGGATCAGGGAGGCGGGAGAGTACAGACCCCCCTCCTTCCCCAGCTCCATGGGGCTTGGGGGGCCCTGCGGGAGGGCTCTGGGGACTGAGCCTGGTTGAGATTCAGCAGTCGGAGTTAGCATTCTGGGCAGGGCTTGGAGATGCGGGAGCGTTTGTTTCGCCTGTGTTGGGGTTCCAGCGCTGCCAGTAGAAAGGCTGGGAAGGAAAGACAAGGCAGTAAGAGGGTGTGGGGTAGGGGAAGCAGAGAGCAGTGTGGGGTGAGATGTAGGGAAGGCTTTTTAGCCTCTGCAGAGCCTGACGACAGGCGGTAGCTGGTACCAGAGGCCACGTCAGCCAGCGAGGGTCAGGCCGTGTGCTCGGTGCTGCGAGGCCGCAGCGTGTAGCACGACCACCATGAGGACTGGTTAAAATACGGATGTGGCCCCATGCCCAGAGTTTCTGATTGCGTAGGCCTGGAGTTAGTGAGTTCCCAGGGGATTCTGATGTGTACCGGTGAGGCGCTACGCAGAGAAAGTTTTCTTTTTAATTGTGGAGTGACATCGACCCACTTGACCACCCAGGCCAATCCTGCTTGTCACAAAAGGAGTCCTTTCCTGTGTCAGGAACAAAATCTGCCTGTACCTTCCCAACTTCGGGCAGACACACAGCTCCAGGCCTACCAGGGAGCAGCTTCATGTTTAAAGGGGGGCGCCCTTCCATGTAGCGTCAGAAAGGAATGGCCTCTCCTGCCCTGATTGTGGTGACCCCCCAGGAGGTTGAAGGATTATGGAGGCCCCGGTGAATCCTGTGCTTCCCTTTCTAGCTCGGTCGGCCTGTGGCCATCAGCGACAGTCAGCCCTACTTGTGTATTAGTACCTTAGCAACAGAGTGTGTTTAAAACGTCAGTCATTCTCATGACACAGGTATTGGGATTTGTTTAGAAAATTGTTACAGATCGAATCCACCCAGCTATATTTTACTCATTTACTTCCTTGAAGATTTGCAGGTTTGGGGAGTTAACGTGAGGGGTTTGTTAGAAGGAAATCAGAGGAGGAGATTTAACACGACTGAAGGTTTAGCAAAACTGTCCAAGAGTGTTGCAGGAACAGGGGCCCTGAAACCTTTTGCTTTAGCCCTTGTGGTATCCTTGACCTCCACTGCCACTGCCCTGCCCCTTCTCAGTCCCGAAACTTCTGCCTCTTGTCACCTTCTCTCCATAGCCTTTAAAAAGAAAGTAAATACTGAAACCACTTACCTGGGTCCATTTGTTGTTGTGTTTCCATTTCAGTGGGTTTCTAACTTCTGGTTGCAGTGATGTACATTCGTGTAACTGCCACAGCTAAGTTTTGGGTTTAGGTCACGGGAACCATGGGCTGTGATGGGGGCTTGGTTATAACAGGACTCCAGAGGCTCTCCCATAGAGATTGAAAGAATTGGAAGAGGGTAGCTTTTGCCAGAGCAAGCCAGGGTTCGGTTAGCCCGGGAAGTCCTAGTGGACGTAAAAAGAAGTTTGTATCTCCAAACTGGTGGCCTTTGCCTCCAGGGAGGTACAATTTAGCAACCTTTCCTTTCTCAGCTGGCTTATAAACATGGAGCCAATCCTCGTCCCTAAAATGTGAACCTTCAAGAAAGTAGATGAGTTAGAGGGTTGCTGGGGGGAGGTCGGGGAGATTAGCCATAGGTCTGAGGCAGGAAGGACCTGGACACCACATCGGTATTCTAAGCTGCTTCTGCTCGTCAGGATAAGAGCTCTCACTGTTGTAACATTTTTAGTCTTTTACACTGTGGCCAGAGCGAGCGTTCTGAAGTGCATATGATGTGCGTGTTCTTTACCTTAAAATGATTTTGTGGTTGAAAACCATTATCTAGTTACTCAGGGTGTTCTTGGAACATAACTTGTTGATTTCATTAATTCCACCACATTAAAATCAAGAATCAATGGAAAGACAACTGGCGTAGGGGTTGGAATGTTCTGTTCCAACTCTGGCCTCCTCGTGAATTAGCCGTGTAACGTGGACGGGCCTCTCAACTGCCCTGAGCTTTACTCTCCTCGTGTGTAGAACAAGGTGTAGACCAAGTCGTGTTTAAAATCCTTTCTAGCCCTCCACGTCTGCGAGCATACTGTTCTCAGCTAAAGGTTTCACTAACTAGTTTCAGATGAGCTTCAGTGAAACCATTGGAGGGAGGGACTAATGCACTGTCCGTCGCAGAGTCTCATTATACTGCTGCGGTATATAAGAAGTGATGTTTGGCATTTAACCTAATGGTTTCATTGGACTAAATCCTACCTCGTCCTCTAGAATAATGATCTCTCGACGAAGGCATACCTTTTCACTTTATTTGGGAAGGAATTTTTAATCACACAGAAAGCCCATAGTTATCACTCAGGTCATACTAATCATGTTTACAAAACTAGTGTAGTATTTGCCTTGAGATACTTGTGATATACAGAATTTCATAATAAAGCCTGCTGGTGCAAAAAGTGAGTAATTCCAATCCCTGGTTATTCCCCAGACTTCATTCTAGCCAATGGGTTAAAACTTCCCTCCGACAGGAAATTATAGGAACAATAAACAAGTAGCTAAGTTTTAATGTTTTAAGTTTTATTGTATTTTATTTATATATTTATTTTATCTTCAAATACCAGTGCTAATGAGTAGCTGGAACCAAGAGGAAATCACAGCATCCTATAAGGGTGGAGAATTCAGAAGGAAGTTTTGGTCCAGCCTCCCTTTGCAGGTGAAGAGGCACAAGCTCAGGAAAGTCAAGTGACGGACCCAGGTCGCACAGTCTGTCAGTGGGTCAGTCAGTGGCAGAGCTGGGCTGGGACCAATCCCCTGGCTCCGGCTTCTCGCACTGGACCGAGCTGCTGCCTCAGACGCAGGGGGCCAGGTGATCGGCAGAGTGCAAGGTCAGGTTGTGAGGGAGCAGAGTTATGACGTCTGAAGGCCACTGGTGGTCCTCTCTGTGAAGCCAGCAACAAGGGAGTGATGAAGGGCACCTAAAACTAGACTGTCGGTGACACGGGGACAGGGACCTCGTCTGTCCTACATCAGTGAAGCTCTAGCATCTAGTGTAGTGCCTGGTGCATAATGGGTGCACAGGAAACGTGTGTTGAATGAAGGAGCATGAGAGAAACCTTCCTTATCAATTATAGATCATCTAGGATCATTTCTTTCCTCTTTAAGGTTCTTGAACACGTGCCCCTGCTGCTGTATATCTTGGCAGCGAAAACATTAATTCTCTGCCTGGCGTTTGCCGGAGCCAAAGTATACCAAAGGAAAAAATTGGAAGCAAAACAGCAAAAACTGGAAGCTGAAAAGAAGAAGCAGTCAGAGAAGAAGGATAACTAAAGGGAAATCAAAGGTACTGGGACTTTGCAAATGCAGACTGCACAGTGAGTTAGGGCGGGCCTGTCCTTGCATGTGATAGTTCAGAGAATTCCGGATCCCTCGGTCTGAAGGCTGTGGGCGAGCGCGGAGCCCCACCTGTCACAGGAGGTAGAACAGCTGTGTATAAGGTGCGGGCTGCAGGTCCTGACCCTCGAGCCCCGTCTGCTGGTGAGCCGCAGGGCACACCTCTGCTCTCAGCCTGCGCAGGTTCCCCCTCATTGGGAGCAATGGTGCTTAACAGGATTTGGGTCACAGGACTCTTGAGAATTTCATGACAGTTGTGGACCTTCTCCCTGCAGAAGCTCACATACTAGAAACACCTAAATTGTACATAAAATTGCAGACAGGGGTGGGGAGGAAGTGGGGTCACAGGTCATTTAAGACCCCTGCATGTACCTAAGATTAAGAAGCCCTGCTAACCTCAGGATAATGACTCCTAGGTATGGCATATAAATCCCTTCTCGGTGTATCCTCACCCTGGTCACATTTGCCCCCTTTGCTGCCCCTCTCTACGCTCCTGCAGGCCATTCCTTGACCACGATAGACGTTCGTGCCCCTTGGCCTTTGCTGGTCGGTCCCCTGGCCAGAGGGCCTTCCCGATGACCGCCTCACTGGGCACAAAGTCTTCCTCATCGTTGTAGCCCAGTGCCTGTCCCAGAGCGCAGGGGGTGCCCAGAATGTGTTTGTTGAGTTAAGGCACCAGGAAGTTATTAAACACCCACTTACAGATCGAACTTAGGACAATTAGCAGTTTCCTAAATTCTGTTGTGCTCACCCAGTTTCATCACTTCTTAGGTTGAGTTCTATGCTTTTCTCTAAAAATTAGAGGATTCAAATATGGTAGCAGGGAGTTCTAGATCAGTGGTTTCCAAACTTGCCTAATGATCAGGATTTGTCTGGGTTGCTTGTTAAAATGCAGATTCCCAGGGTCCAGCCTCAGAGAGATTCCATTCTGCCTGTGGTTGGGTCTGGCATCTGTTCTTTTGAAAACTTTTTAGGTGATTCTTGTGCTGTCTTCTCAGCAACAGGTCACTGTAGGAACCACTGGGTTGGTGACCTCCAAAACCTCTGTCCACTCTGAGACAGACTTCTGTAGACGTGAATTCCCTTACAATACTCGTAGACTTGTTGAGGCTGAAAAGCATACTTATGAGTAATAATTGTCATAACGTATTGAATGATTGTTCTGGGCTAGCATTTTGCTGAGCATTTCACATACAGCGATGTTACTGACCACTCCTGACGGCCCTGTGTGGTCCATTCAGATTGAAAAGTGGCCCCCACTGTACATGGTGAAGAGCAGAACCAGAAATGAACCCAGGTCGAAAGTTCGACCCCAGTGTGTCCCTCCCGGTGGTCGTACTGTGTCCTGGTCCTGAATGCCGAGTTCAGGGAGGGAGCTGCGGGAAGCGCTCAGCTCCTGTTTCTCACCCCAGGGGAGGAGACCGTCCTCTCACTGGTCCTTAGTGAGCTGGACGCCCTGCCAGGCCAAAGAAGTTATTGTTATGAAATCTTGCCTTTTTTTTAAAAAAAAAAAAGATGTTTTGGGGGCTTCCCTGGTGGTGCAGTGGTTGAGAGTCCGCCTGCCGATGTAGGGGACACGGGTTCGTGCCCCGGTCCGGGAAGATCCCACGTGCCATGGAGCGGCTGGGCCCGTGAGCCATGGCCGCTGAGCCTGCGCGTCCGGAGCCTGTGCTCCGCAACGGGAGAGGCCATGGCAGTGAGAGGCCCGCGTACCGCAAAAAAAAAAAAAAAAAGATGTTTTATTGACTGAAATTCATGAGTCGACACTAGAGGGGGAAGAGGGAGCACTTCAGAATCGAAGAAGGTGAGGGAAGGCAGTTTCCCTTGAAACGCTGATTGGATTTCTAATCCACAGAGTCATCATTTTGTGTGTTAACCGCAAAGAGAAAGAAAAGACGAGGTGCGAGGCCCTAAACGCTTCTTCCTTCCCACAGACGTCAGTAGAGGCCCGTCAGTGAAGTAGGGAGGGATGGCTTGTCCAGCTGAGCCTAGAACTGACCGGGGCAGCCCGTTTCCCCGTCCTAGGCTGGCAGCCTATCAAAGCTTGGCCTGGAGTCTTGTTTTAAACAAAAGGGATTTTTTTTTTAGATGAAAGGAAATTGTGATGCTAAAACTTCATTCCTTAATAGATATGCTTCAGTGGTTTCTGTTTAAGTGTAAATGGCTGAACATAAAGGTTGATGCTGAGCGAGTAAAACAATCCTCTTACTCTGTGAGACATTTCATGCTTCTCCCTTTGGTCTTCCTTTCTAGATTTTGTAATTTAAATGTCAGCTTGAGTGGACTCCGGCTGAGATGAAAGATTTAATTATTGAATGGTATGTCAGAAGATAAACTCCCAGCCTATAGTCTAACTTAAAACGATGTGAATTTTTCTGTGCTTTTAAAAGAACCAGTATTTTGTTTACTAAAATAAAATACCTTTGTAAAAAGGGTGTCTCCGGTCTTTGGAATAAGCCAAAGTAGGTGTATGTCTCCCTCTCCCCCTCCCCCTCCCCTCCCCTCCCCCTCCCCTCCCCTCCCCCTCCCCTCCCCTCCCCCTCCCCTCCCCTCCCCCCTCCCCCTCCCCTCCCCTCCCCCTCCCCCTCCCCTCCCCTCCCCCCTCCCCTCCCCTCCCCCCTCCCCTCCCCTCCCCTCCCCTCCCCCCTCCCCCTCCCCTCCCCTCCCCCGTCCCCCTCCCTCCCCTCCCCCTCCCCCTCCCTCCCCTCCCCCTCCCCCTCCCCTCCCCTCCCCCTCCCCCTCCCCTCCCCTCCCCCTCCCCCTCCCCTCCCCTCCCCCCTCCCCCTCCCCTCCCCTCCCCTCCCCTCCCCTCCCCTCCCCCTCCCCTCCCCTCCCCCTCCCCTCCCCTCCCCCTCCCCTCCCCTCCCCCTCCCCTCCCCTCCCCTCCCCCTCCCCTCCCCTCCCCCTCCCCTCCCCCTCCCCCTCCCCCTCCCCCTCACACACACACACCCCTCTGTGTAGTGAGAGGAGGGACTTTTGCATTTCTAGCATCTCCTAGCCGTGGGTACCAGATCACAGGTGCACCTCCACAGACGACGGGGCCGTAGCTGTCGCATCAGCCTGCTGTCCCTCACCCACCCCTCCAGCCCTCTAACCTGCTGCCCTAGTGCCTACGCTCCTTTCCTCCTCTTTCTCTCCTCCGATCACTTCGGCTCTTTCTTGTGTTTTCATTGTTGGGGGGAGGGGCTGTTCGCTGCTCCAGGAGCATCGTGCCTCTGCTGACCCGTGAGGTCCTTGCAGGGAGGGGTGCGGGATGAGACCCTCCTGCCCCGGTGGGTACCAAGTCTAGGAGGAATTGCCTGTTTGTGAGGACGAAAGAGGATCCCAGGTGTGCTTTGTCCTCTCCCCACCAGTCTGCTTGTTCCGATTTGCTGATATGAGATGAAGGGCGGGACATGCTCAGCAGACTGTAATATTTGAGAGGAGTGGGGTCCATAAGTCTTTTGACTCAGCCCCTAACCGACTGAGGTCTCTATTAAAAGGTTCCTGTTTTTTCACTTCTCTCCAGATACCACAGAGGATGGGGAATGAGGCAACAGTAACCAAAGCCACAAATATGGTGGAATGTTTGGTCTCGTTGCAGGCAGCCACGTGGAAAATCTGCACGAGGGCATGTTAGTAGATACTCCCCCTACCTCCCCCCTGCCCCACGCCATCCTGGCCCAGGTTGGCAGAACTTGGAATTTTAAGCATGAGGAATAAAGGGAATTATATTTTTCTTAAGTTTTACTGTGATTGCTGGCTGCTCCTAATCACAATTTAGAAAACAGAATTTACACAGAATCAAAGTTTTAAATACAGGAGACTCTGACTCTACAAGCTACAAATCCCAAAATAGAAGGGGACTTGCCCTCATGCTCGCATCTCAGCCTCCCTGCAGGATGCTGCTCTGGCCTTTGCCTGGGAGCCTCGCGGTGGCCTGGGTCCCGTGCTGCAGGAGCAGATGACCAGAGCAGAGGTGAGATGCAGCCTGGCACCCTCGCTTCCCTGACCTGCTCAGGTAGGTCCAGAACTGACCCTGGGCCATGGCCTAGCCTCCTGCCTTTGTCAGGGCGGACTCTGCCGCCTGGCGGGTGACCCCCCCACCCTGCTCTAGGCTCCTGTGCTAGGGCCTCGGCCTCTGCTTCCTCACCTCTCTGCAGGATGAGGGCATCATGGGCTCCCAGCACACCTGGCATCACACCCACTACCTCTGGGCACCCTTTCCTCATATGTACTTACAGCTATATGCCTCGTAAATCCCAGGGCAGGGGATGCAGAGTGGCCTTGGCTTTTCACGGAGACCCTATGCCCATCTAGTAGAGGTTCAGGTTTATTTTAAACACAGGTGTGTTTCTAGGCTTTGGGATTTAGAACTCAGTTTTGGAATTGGTGGAACATCTGGCCGTCTTCTTGGAAAATTCGGTAGCAGATCATCTAAGGATAGGAATAAACCATTGACCACACCCACAGGTTTTCTGTAAACGGTGTTTTGGGGTTTAAGTTAACCTTTCTGATACTCTCTTCTTCCACTAGGGGGAGATAATCACTATAGTAAGTCCCCTACATACGATCGAGTTCTGTTCTGAGAGTGCGTTCGGAAGTTCAATTTTGTGTGTACGTCCAACAAAGTTAGCCTAGGTACCCAGCTAACACAATCGGCTCTATAGTACTGTACTGTAATAGGTTTATAATACTTTTCGCGCAAATAATACATAAAAAACAAACACGAAAACATTTTTAATCTTACAGTACAGTACCTTGAAGAGTACAGCAGTACAGTACAACAGCTGGCATATAGGGGCTGGCATCGAGTGAACAGTCAAGAAGAGTTACGACTGGAGGAGGGAGAGGAGGTGGGAGATGGTAGAGCTGAACGGTCATCAGCAACAGGAGACGGAGGGCAAGCTGCAATTTCACTCACGCCTGACGCTGATGGCTCAGGTTCTGGTTCCTTGCTGGAGCCAGATGCACGTTTGCATCTTTGAAAGTTTGAAACTTGAAGGTTTGTATGTAGGGGACTTACTGTAGTTGGAGTTATTGATACTTTTCCAACCCTGTGTACATGAAGTCAGTAGATTTGTAGCTTGACTTTAAATAAGTGGTTGGATGCATGAACACGTGGGTGGATGGAGTGATTGGTAAAGCCCACACCCAGGACCCCATCTGACTGCACCTACCCAGCCTCTCTCTCGGGCCCATAACAGAACGATTCCATAAGACCACCGTCCCTGGGCAGCTGAAAGATGTTTCAAAGAACGTAAACTGGAATCTGCGTCCTCCATGCACAAGAGAGCCCCAGGATCCCTCACACAGATCATATTTCATCTTGTTAGATGGGCTCCTAACACGTTTTTGGTTTTTGAGCTTACAACATACTAGAATCAGATATGAAGAAAGGCTGTTGGCGGCAGAAATACCTCAGAGCAAGAGAGACGGTCTTTGAGCAGCAGACCAGGCGGAGAACTCGTCTGTACGATCGCCAAGCCCACACCAGGAACGACACCCATCATGACATTAAGGAAAGGTGAAACTGTCTTTATATACTTTGCTTAACGAGGCAGAGACGTACATAATATATTTCAGGAACTGAATATTTCAAACAAAAAATCTGGGGCATTTGAAAAAAGGTCATCTCCTGCCCGTCCGTCACCAAATTCTCATCTCAGGGAAGCACACCTGCCTGGATGCGACCTTCCCAGCCTCTGCAGGGGCCGGGCCTGCGCATGCACAGTACTGCCGACTTGAGATCCCCGGCTGTGCTGAGATGCCACAGGTCTCGTCCTTGTTGGAGGGAAGCCAGGGGTGGTGGAGAGTCTGGAGGGAAAAGAGAATTATGGCTGGGTTCTTAAACGTGAGCGCACACGAGAGGCTGTTTAAAGTGCAGATTCCTGGGCTGGACCCCAGACCCACGGCATCAGAAGCCATGCGGGAGAGACCAGGAATCTGTGAACAAATTTGAAAACCCCAAGGGGATGCCGATGAGGTGGTCCTTGAATCTCCTTTGGAGCCTTAAACGATGAGCAGAGGGAGATGAGCCAGAAGCCGGGCTGGGAAGGAACAACTGGAGCCAATAGGCTGGGGAGCAGGGGAGAGAACGTAGCTGCGAATCCTTGTTTAGCCCTTAACTATTCCTCCTGCTTTACATCTGTTACCCCCAACATGTGTCACCGTCCCCGTCTCACAATAAGGAAGCCGAGGCACAGAGAGGTTAACCTCTCTGTCTAAGGTTCCCCAGCTGGCAAGAGGCAGAGACAGGATGTGGACCTCGCAGTTCAGCTCTGGACCTGTACTTTTCACTCCCGTGCAAGGACAGGGCAGGTGGGCAGGCGTTCTTGTTCTTCCAAGTCATGGGTCATCAAGTCTTCAAGACGACACGATGAGGACAGAGGCCAGGCTGTGGGAAGTGGGGAGGGTATGAGGAAATAGAAACAGTGCTGTTTGCATCCTAATTTCAAGTGTGTGTGTGTGTGTGTGTGTGTGTGTGTGTGTGTGTGGTCTGCAAAGTCAGGAAACAAATTTTTGTCTGAGCAATATGTTAATTACAAATAACTGGTTAGATTTCAAATAATTGGCTCAGTATTTCCCTTGAGTTTCCAGATGTGGACACTCTCTAATGTACTGATTGTACTTTTCAAAGATTCACAATTAGCCCCATTGAATTAAACTTGGAGGGACTTCACGGCGAGCTGATTGTTTAAAAATTGTAAAAGAAGTTCTCCCAACTTTGCCGCCTGCTGTGCACCTCAAAGGTGGGGACAGAGACATTGGTAGCCTTAGGGGAAGGCAGGGTTGAGGGAAAGGTTTTTCCAGAAGGAGTAAGCTTGAGCATGATCACAGGCTGAAGGAGATGCGACAGGAAAAGTGAAGGGAACCTGGCCGGGCTGGAGGTGGATGGCATCTGGGGGCCGGGCACTGAAGGCCCCGGTACATGCAGGGCGAGGGGATACCCAGGGAAGCTGTGCTGGGTAAAGGCCTCGGTTTCCCCTTTAGCTTGAGGCAAGTCCTTCTACTCTGAGCGTGGGAGGGATGCTGGGTGCAGTGGGCAGAGCCCAAGGACCTGGGGCCTGCAGTCCCCTCTCCCCTCTCCTTCCAGGTCAGGGGCCTGAGCCGTGGACTACAGCTCCCTTCAGAGACGGCAGGGCCCTGGCTGTCACCAAGTCGGCTGTGGGGAGGGTGGCTTTTGCCCCCATGAACCCTGCTGGGTGACACCTTTGTAACTGCCTGCGGTCAGGCCTGGAAAACCACACATGGGTTTTGAACCAGGAGCTGGACTCCTTGGTGGGAAAACGTATGCTTCCCCACCCTAACCCATCATCCTGCACCACACCCTTCAGGGTTTTTCCTTTCCTTCTAGAATAGCCCAAACTCCTTCTCATACAACACGTTGTTTTCTTTTTCCATCCTGTCCCTTCCACACTTGCATTCTTCCTTTCATTCCACTCACACTGCTCCCTACCCACCACACGCACACTTGCACGCACACGTGCGCACTCACATACCCCGTGCCCGGGGAAGTGGGGAAGCTGGGCACACTTGACCTCTTCTTCTACCCACTGTGATGAAGTCCCTGCTCTTCCTCTGGCCTCGGCTCCAGTTTCACCTCTTCCTGCCGCTCTGCCCCTGACTCCCCAGCCAGGCCCTGGACTCTGAGCCCTCACTCCCCACACCTCCAAAATCTCACTGACCGAGAGGTACTCCACACCACCAACCTGACTGCCTCCAGGGCCTGAGCTTACTTTCTTTGGGCCCCTGTCCGGGCCACACATTACAGGCACATAGAAGGTGCTCGAATATTTGGTAAGTGGATGAGTGGTAACACCCAAAGGAAGGGGAGCAGGGATTTTCAGCTGGCCACATCACCACCCAGAATAAAGACTACTTTTCCCAGCTTCCCTTGCAACTAAGTCTAGCCAATGAGATTTAAGTGGAAGGTTTAAGTGTGAGACTTCCTGGAAAGCCCCTTAAAAGAAAAGGGATGAGCCCTTCTTCCTCCTTTTCTCCTTCTCTGCTACCTGGAATGCTAATGCAATGGCTTTTTCAGCAGCCATTTTGGACTATGAGGTGACGTTGAGGATGGAACCAAGTCTAGGACAGTAGAGGAAAAAGATAAGACCCTGAGTTCTTTATGATCGTGGATCCATCATATTAGCCCTGAACTGCCACCTTAGCATTTTTTGTTTTGGTGGGGGATGGGAGGGTACCTTCTATTTTGTTTAAATCTCTGTGGTTAGGTCTCCACTACTCATAGCCTGACCTAATCCTAACTGACCCATAGAACCAGCTAGAGAGGACTGTGAGGACTTCCTGATAGGAAGACGTGGATTCTAGTCCTGACCCTCCTGCCACTACAGGTGGGCATCCCTCCAGGTGAGTCAGTTACCACTTTGTCTTCATTTGTAAAATGAGCTTAACGATCACTGCCCTGCCTGTGTACAGGGTGGTTGTCTAAACTGAATGAGGTCAAGTATATAAAAATGTTCTGTACATGGAAAACAATCACAAATGGAAGGAATGTGTACCGCCTGCGGGGATGGGGGGGCAACTCGGTCCCCTGATTGGCCAGGTGCAGCTCGATCAACTCAGTTGAGCCTGGACCTTCCTTGAGTGGTCAAGGCCTGAGCCAGTGGGCATTCAGCTCCATTAACCTATTTCCCTCTGGGCTTTTTCCAGGGCAGCACATTTTCCAATGCGCCACCTCCTCAGGGGGAGCCTGGCCCACAGGAAGGGAGTGGGCATGTGGTTGTTGGTCCTGATGAGGACCAAAGTGCTTGAGATGTGCCCTCAGCCAACCTCTCCGAAGGAGTCAGCGCCACCAACATCACGAAGGGTCTTCCAGAAGATGTGTCCACACCTGCAGGGCTGCTGGGCCTTATCACCCACTGTTTTTTTTTTTTTCTTTTTTGCGATACGCGGGCCTCTCACCGTTGTGGCCTCTCCCATTGCGGAGCACAGGCTCCGGATGCGCAGGCTCAGCGGCCACGGCTCACGGGCCCAGCCGCTCCGCAGCACGTGGGATCCTCCCGGACCGGGGCACGAACCCGCGTCCCCTGCATCGGCAGGTGGACTCTCAACCACTGCGCCACGAGGGAAGCCCTCACCTACTGTTTATTTCATACAAGTGCTGCTCCCAAAAGGTTCCAGGCTGTACTCTCCATCCTTGCTGTCCACACCACCAGAAGAGACCTCTTATCCTTAATTCCCTAACCTATCGCAGACGGTCTTAAAAGGAATGCCAGAGAAAAGAATTTCCTTTGATCAAAAGACACATCTTAAGATGTGTCTACTCTGATTACAACCCAGTGATAAAAAGCAAGAATTTGCCACAAAGAGTGAAAAGGAAATGAGAAGCAGCTCTAACTGTGCATGCGCTTGCTGGAAGCCCAGCCTGCACTGCAGTAACAGGAGCTCCAGTTTACTGAGCGCTGAGTCGGGGCTGGTCATGATGTAGTGGCTCGGTGTGTGCTAAGTGTTTAAGCCCTCAACTCTAGTTTACGAATGAGTTCGTTGAGCCTCAGGGAGTAACTTGTCCAAAGTCTCATAGTTACCAAGCTGGAAACTTGCGATTCTAACGAGATCCATCCGATTCCCAGAAGCCCGTGTACTTTCCACTGTGTTCTCCTGGAAGTTTCCATGCTTGGCATAAAGCAGAATTTCTTAATTATGAGTACAATATTATGTAACTCAATTGCACATTACCCGTGGCCCTTTGATCTCTGGTTATACCAATGTTCTCTTTTTCCCTACTTGCTTTCTAATGATTGAACAAGGCCTCGAAGGAATACAATCCTAAACTCGTTTTATTAGATCGTCTCGGTTTTCCCAGAAAAATAGCTCCTGTCGGTCTATCTTGTTCATCTGATAACCCAAACACCTCCCATTTTTTTTCTCACTGCATAATAGTGTGTCTTTGAAAAGTACCTGCCTCTAGCTCAATATTGTGCTGAAGTATGTTTTGTTGTGTCCAGTTGGAGGCAGCCACTTTGCCAGCTGATTGTCTGATGTCAGAGGCAAGCCTTACACCGTGTTTCAATAACCAAGCCAAGCATGGCGGCTGGGCACACGGGCTTAGGCTCTGACTAGCCTGAGTGTCGCAGTCTCCTCATCTGTAAAATGGGAACCTGAGAGGTTGTTTTGAGGGTGAACTGAGCTGCTCGTTAGTAGAGAGGCTGTGTGAATAACAGTTCTACCTGGGAACTCTGGATTTGAACCTCAGCTCTTCCGCACTGGAGCAAGTTACGTATCTCTCTGTGCCTCAGTTTACCCTTCTGAGAAATGGAGACGATGGTAGTTCCTACATCGCAGACTGTTGTGAGGATTAAGTGAGTTAAGCGTGTATAGCTGTTAGTGGTTGTCACTACAGAACTCTGGACAGGTGTGAGATAAATGCGACGTAGGGGCAAAAGGCACTCACATCCCAAACGCAGGCCACCGACACTGAAGTCACCAAGGAGGTCTGAGTCCTGTTAACTTACCCTTAAGGAACATAAATTCTGAAACATACATGAAACAGGTAGCGAAAAAAACCACACAAAAGTACCATGCAGTGGACTTCCCTGGCGGTCCAGTGGTTAAGACTCCCCGCTTTCATGGCAGGGGGTGCAGGTTCGATCCCTGGTTGGGGAACTAAGGTCCCTCATGCAGCGAAGCATGGCCAAAAAATAAAAAAATTTTTTTTAACAAAATAAATAAAAGGTTTAAAAATAAAAGTACCACACAGTGAGAGCCATTTCACCAGGGGTAACTGTGTTACCCCTGGGAAATGTGCTGGGAAGTGAAGTATTTCAGTGGGAAATGCAGTATTTCAGCTGGCAGAAGAAAACCTTCTTTAGAACCTGTGCTCAGCTGAATAATGGTCCCTAAATGTATCCAGGTCTGAATCTCTGGAACCTGAGAATGTTACCCTATATGGAAAAAGAATCTTTGCATGTGTGATTAAATTAAGGATTTTGAGATGGTGAGATGATTCTGGATTATCTGGATGGGACCTAAATGCAGTCATACGTGTCCTTATAAGAGGGAGGCAGAGGGAGATTGGACACAGAAGAGGAGAAAGTAATGTGGCCACAGAAGCAGAAATTGGAGTGATGTGGCCACAAGCCAAGGAAGGCGGGCAGCCACCCAGAAGCCACAAGAGGCCAGGAATGGATTCTCCCTTAGAGCCTGTGGAGGGAGCGTGGCCCTGCTGACACCTTGATTTTGGCTCCGCGGAACTGATTTCAGACTTCAGGCCTCCAGGACTGGGAGAGGATACGTTTTTGTTGGTTTAGTGCACCAAGTGTGTGGTAGTTGTCACAGCGGCCACAAGAAACTCATACTGCACGGTCGGCTGTAAAGTGGGAGGTGCAGCTGAGAGTGTCTGGTTCCCAGTGGTTGGAGGTGGTAAGTGTGATTCATCTGCAGATAAAATGCATAAAAACAGGATGCTGCAGAAGTCCACCGCTTAGTTGCTGAAAAGCACTGAACATCTGTTTTCTGACAAAGTGTTTCTAAATAATCCAGGGAGTTTCAGGAAGGAATTAGGGCAGAAGACAAGCAAAGAATCTGATTTTTCTGTGCTTGGCTAGCGGGAACCTGGCCTCACCATCTGATATATAGGCAAGTCTGTTGGGAGTTGGTAGCAATTTTCAGACATTGTTTTTGACATACCCCAGACTAATTACTTCTGCTATAAAATTACTGCCTGAGCATACATAAACAAGAGTGAATTTTGTGATATGTTTAATAGGAGGCAGGGATTTTTTTTTTTATAAAAGTGAAAAATACCACCACAAACCCTTACAGCCACCATTAGCAGCAGCCCCAGACTTTAGGGTGCCGTTAGCCACAGGTGGCTCAGCAACCAGGGCCCCGAGGTGCAACTGCATGACAGGCTAGTGACCTCCCGTTGGGATTCTTGGAATTGGAATGGGAGACGGATTGGATAAGTGGGTTCTGTAGACCGTCCTGTTTACGTCACCTGTTCACCCACCAAGTCCCACTTGAACCAATCACTGTCATAGCTTTCCAGGTTCCTTATGGGGACCACCAACTTGCCTGGAGGATCTGGTTGGGGTTTAACTTCCTTGGATGTCTCTTGCTCACCCTCTGCCTCCTTGCTTTCAAGCAATGGAAGGGAAAGAGCCTGTTCAGCCACCATCTGGACCACATCTGTTGATGGCAAGCCGGCTCCCTGTGGATTATTTTGGTGGACTGAAACTGGTAGGCACACTAGTTAATTTCAATTTTTTGTGAGCACACTCTTGGTTCTCTTTTTTTCCTCACACAACATTTAGCTCTGTTCATCTCTCTCACTTCCCAGCTCCTTTGGGCTCGGTTAACTCTCATCCTCTCACTGACATAATAGCCCTCAGAGTGGCCTTAACCAGATGAAAGTCAAGATCACTAATTTACCAACAAGATTTAATGAAACCTTCAGCAAACCATAAGCACTTTGCCAATGCCCTTAGGAAGCAGTCCTCACAGCATCTCTGTGAGGTCATTGTTGGAGTATCTTTGGCTGCAGTGGTCCAGAATCAAACCCAACAGAATTGGTAAAGATCATGCCCACAGCACGGCCCTGCTGTTAGAGGAATCGCACTTCAGAAAATTGACCAAGATAGTAGTTTTCCCATCTTTGTACTTTGTTAGTTAGTGTTCTCCATTTGCTTGGGTTCATCCTTTCAATCCCTTTGCTAATTAAATCACTGAAGAGTATATACTTGTAAGAATAGACACCATCAGTGGACTGCAAACAAAACTCCTTTCTGTAATTGATGATAAACCATTTCAGAGAAGACCAGGCTGAGTCTAGAGGGTTCAGATAACTGTAAGCGGAAGGCAGAGAGAGTAGTTCATGGCCATAGGACTTGGCCACCTGTGGACAACATGTGATGTTCGTTAAGTTAAGGACTGATGGGACATGGACCTGGGCCTCGGATTCTGTGTCTTCCTTTGGCTTCATCTCATCCTGCTGCCTTCTGTCTTTGACCACAATGGTGCACTTCCCGTAGGTCTTCTTTGCCACATCACAGAACTCAGAGAAGAGGCTGTCTTCTTGTTTGATGCATAACTCATCCCTTAGGAACATCCGATATTTCCAAGGCATCCATCCTTGACTACCACCAGCATGCACAATACACCAAGTTGGAGTTGGCATGGAATAGCCATCACTAAAATCTTCCCCTGTTACAAGACTCTCAGGGATATAAGTTTCCCCCAAATATACAGTTGTAAACCCATCATATTGCAGTGTTCTCAGGGTTTTCAAATATTGGAGACATTGCTTCCTCTTCATGCTGTTGAATAGATTTCTGATAATAATGTTTCTTAAAAGAGGTTTTGCAAAGTGAGGCATGGTAGCTCTTCAAGTGTTTTTCAAAGCTTGAGTGTCTCCATCTGCAGTGATCTGGCAAGAGTGGGATGATGACCTCATAAAGGGCTTTCTTACAGCTGAGCTGGTCCCATAGATACACTTGAGATTTCAAAGCATCATGAAACACACACTCAGAACAATTCCTTTCTGGCTTGTATGACGTGGGAATGGGAATGGCAAGCCATCCAAGATGTTACTTTGACATTGCATCTGTAGTAGGTCTGGAGAGAGATTGGCAATTGTATTAGTTTGCTAAGGCTGCCGTAACAAAAGAGTAGAAATTTATTTTTTCACAGTTCTGGAGGCTAGAAGCCCAAGATCAAGGTGTCAGCAGGTCTGGTTTCACCTGAGACCTTTCTCCTTGGCTTGCAGATGGCCACCTTCCCCCTATGTCCTTATTTGGCCTTTCCTCTGTGTGCCCACGTGTCTCTGTCCTAACCTCTCCTTATAAGGACACCAGTCCTGTGGGATTAAGGCCCACCCATATGACCTCATTTTACCTTAATCACCTCTTTAGAGACCCCATCTCCAAATATAGTCACATTCTGAGGTCCTGGGGGTCAGGGCTTCAACATGAGATTTGGGGGAGACAAAATTCAGCCCCTAAAGCAACCTTTTAACAGTGATGAGCCAAGTTCCTCACTCATTTCCATTTAGGTCATGAGGATGAAGTGTAATATATTTGTTCATTCAACCATTCTGAGCACCTACTATACACCAGGCATTGTGCCAGGCCCCAAGGGTACCAGTCATGATGTGTCCGGTGGGGCCTAGACACATATATGGTTTATGTCTGTGTACACATGGACTTTGTGCCTGCTGCCTGTCCACTTTCACAATCAAGAGTGGTTTTTCCAGGTGGCAGAAAAGGTATGGCGAACAGTGAAAGAAAGTCAGCCTGCATACCTGTCTTTCACTGGGGCTGCCAATTCTTGAGCTAATTCAATACCCCGTCTACAAAGGACTTTAGTTTTATATACTCAAGGCAAAATGACAGTTTACTTCAAACTCTAGCAGCCTCTTTAATTTCCTTTGTATTTTCTTGTCTCCTTAAAGATCTTTCATAAATGTGAATAATGGGTTCCCTCCAATGAAGATGTGGACAAACTGATTTATTGGGTCCTTTTCTCTACTGTTGAATGGATGAAGATTTTCTTGCCACAAAGTTTTCTTGGGACTCAAGTTTAGGCAATGCCAGACAGTAAGACTAACCTAGCATAGTAAAGTTAACATGAAGCCTGTGCTCTCCAAGCAACTTTCTCAGAGGCTAGAATCAGTGGGTCTGGGTTGATAACTGTGGCCATTTTCTCTTAGAATTTTTCTTCTGGTGGCAGGAACCATTTTCAGACCAAATTTGGTATGGATGCTAAATATGTAGAAGTGTGGCTCCTTGGTTGAAGTGGTAATGGTGGTCCTAGAGCCCCCCCCGTTCAGACACCCCTTTCTGCCTCCTCTCCCACAGGCCCCTGTGGCCTGGAGCGATGTGAAAACATTATATAATACAATGAAGTCAATTCCAAGACACAATTCTTTGCTTCTCTCTCATCCAATCTTCAGTTATGTATGGATATGAGAAACATGCTCAGAAGTGTAGAAGAAAATGTATAATGTTACCTTTGTGTAAATATATGTGTGTGTATAAATGATAAAGGATATACATACTTGCTTGCATTTTCAAATATAAACAACAGAAGAATAAACCTAACACTAATTAAAAATGCTTGCCTATAGGAGAAGGGATAGAACAGGAGGGAGGAAAAAAAGTGAGAAATCTTTTCTGAATGTATCTTGTTTTATAGTTTTGACTAGAAAATGTAAACATTTCACATTTTTTAAAAAAAACAAGAGTAAAAAAAGAAAACTAAAACACAATGATCTCTAAAATATGCAAGAAAATGGAAACTAATGAACCTCACTGCTTATCGTGTCAGAAACCAAAACAAACAAACAAACTCAGTAGCAATGTATACTCTACCCTCCAGATTATGGTCTCTCAATATTATTTCCTACAGAAGGAATCAGGGGTCCTTTGCTTGTAGGTCTGGGGAAGGAAATGTGCAAGATGAGCTTGGGACATCTTGTCCAGCCTGACAGAAAGGAAGCCAACAAAGACCACAAGCATCCACCCTCACTGGCCCAGGGAGAGGCCAAGCCTGCATCCGGGCAGGACCAAGAAGTAGCCTGCCAGGCAGTAAAGTGGGTGGGGTCTGGACTCAAGCAAAGCATTGCACCATGGGCGGCCAGAGGAACTCAGAGAACCCTTCCCTTCACTCCTTCCCCTGATGCTATGCCTTGTGGCTTTCCCCTTCTTGACTTCAGGTTCTGTTGGGAGATACTAAGGACTTGGGAGAAAGAACAAAGCTTCACCTGGGTCACGTCCCACTTTGGAGAATGTGCAGGGTGGCAGAAGGACCACCAGGAGGCAGTAGGTATATGTCTCCTTGATGACTTATAAGGCAACACCTTTTAAGTACCTCCCAGGACTCAAGATAGAACCTTGCTTTTCCAGAAGCCTCACACCCCACACCCCTTCCCAGTCACAACCTTCTCCCTTGGCCCTAAGAGTCACTACTATCTGCTTTTCTAGAAAACACTTCTGTACTTCTTTCTTCTCCACTGCCTGGGTAACGGATATTCTAAGGTAGAATGCTGTCACATGCTTAATTCATTGAAATTCATTTTGTATAATTGGGAGATCAAGTTTGTTCGGTTCAAAGACGGAGAGTAACAGAAATCTTAACTCAGTGTGTAAGTATTAGTGTGGTTCTGTTGGCACACCTGCCACAAATTGTGCTTGTCACCAAAAAGGGGGAATGTTTGGAAACTGGTTTCACCAACCGTAACCTCCCCCCACCAAATCCCATAAACTAAAAGAGTTGCCGCACATATACACAGATGTGTGTTTACATGTGCTACTTCAAGTCTTATTGCACAAACTTGGTTGTTCAGGAAACATTATGCTAATTTTATTTTTGAATTTAATTTTTTTTTTATACAGCAGGTTCTTATTAGTTATCTATTTTATATGTCAATCCCAATCTCCCAATTCATCCCACCACCACCCCCTGCCACTTTGCCCCCTTGGTGTCCGTACGTTTGTGCTCTACATCTGTGTCTCTATTTCTGCCCTGCAAACTGGTTCATCTGTACCATTTTTCTAGGTTCCATATATATGCGTTAATATACGATATCTGTTTTTCTTCCTGACTTTCATCACTCTGTAAGACAGTCTCTTACTGATATAAATCAGTCACACTGGACTTGGGCATTGTAGAGGCTCCTTACCCCACCCTCAAGGCCAGAGTGTTGGCAGGATGCTGAGGCCACCTCTCCCCGCTGCTCACTGTGGGCACATGCGGATGTGCCTGCGTCCAACCCTGTGGTCCCGGCACCTAGGCACTGCAGTCCTGTTGGGGCTAACAACCTCAAGGCTAGGATCCGGCCCACTGAGGTGTGTGCCCAAGGCCACTGCCCCAGGAGACCCAGCCAACTCCAGGGGGACCAAGAGTGAATAGGCTGAGGACCCCGCAGTTCCCCCAACCCAAGAGCCTCTGTCTGGCCCCAGGCTTGGGTACAGCTCTGCCCCCATTCTCTCCTCTAGGCAACCCTGTCCTCCTCTACCTTCTGCAGGACAAGTAGCACCATCTCAGCTACAGGGGAAGAGGGCCTGCCCTCAGGCTTTTGCCCTGGCATCCTGAATCTCCTCCAGGGCAACGAGCACAGAGCCCAGCACCCCCTACAAAGGGCAGGGCAGGAAGGAAAGACTGCTGGGAAGAAATCCAAATTCACTGCTCAGCAGACGATCCACCACTGAGTGTGTGTGTGTGTGTGTGTGTGTGTGTGTGTGTGTGTGTACACGTGGGTATCGGACTTTTCATTGTCCCACAACCCACTGTTGGAGTGTCACCCCCAATGAGACATGTCTGTCCAGTGAGGTCACAAAGCCCCTGCTCTGTCGGTGAGTGGGGGAGATGATATTGTTCTAGAGCACTTAGTGCCGGAAACAGCCCTGGTCCCTCAACATGAAGCATCTTGGTTAATCCTCGTGGCGACCCATGGAGCTGGAATGATTATCACCCTGCTTGGGAGACAAGTCGCTTGGGAAGAGAGGACAAAAGTGCCCCTTCTCCTCTCTTTGCCAACCAGGAGAAGAACCCCTAGTCACCTTTTTTCCACACACACAAAAAAAAATTCTTAAAAAAAAAATCCTTCTAATATACTTTCTAGAGCTAAGGATAGTTGACCAGAAATAAGGGGGGGACTTCTCACACGCCTTGACCCTCCTCACAGCTGCTTTTCGTCACACGTAGGATGAGAGAATTGGACCAGACAAGGGAGGAGTTTCATTCACCCCAAAATGTGATCTTTCTCTTTCTTGTGAAACAAAAAAGATGCATGTGAGTATGGATGTAAGAGTGTGTGTGTGCAGAGTGTGTATACATGTGTGGAAGTATGTGTGTGTGTGTGAGGTGTATATATGGGGTAGATTTACACATGTGAGTGTGTATGTGTGTGTGCACATTCGTGAGTGTGTGTATGTGTGTGGGATGCTGTGCATGTGTGTTGTGTGCAGATGTGTGTGTCTGCGTGTGAGTGTGTGTGGATGGTGTCATGTGTGTGAATTTTGAACCCGTGGGCCACATCATCCCCAGCTCCCTGCCGCTGGGAAGGAGATGGAACCATCAGGGTAATCACCAAATTCTCTTCAACCTTCCTCAGCTCGCTTCTTGCCTCGTTTAATGGAGGCAATTCTCCCACCCCCAGCTTCTCCTCCCGCCTTCACCTGGAAGACAATAACCAGCCCTCAGGGCTTCAGCTGCTTCCTGACACTGCTTGGAACAGCACTGAGGAACTGTCAGAGGAGCTTTGCTTATACCTGGGCCCCGAGCTCAGGGGTTCTGATGGAATCCGTCTGGGGTGAGGCCCAGGCATCATCAAGTTTTTTACAGACTTCTATGTGATTCTAAGGTGAGGCCAAGCTGAAACCCCCTTTTGAGAGCAAGTCCTGATCAGAGCCTGGTGGGGACCTATGGGTGTAGAGCTGGCAGGGACCCCAGAGTTAGTTTGAAAGGGAACAGAACAATTTTTTTTCCTATAGACTTCTTTTTAATGTAGAAAAGTTTGAGTTTTATATGAATGAAAAGGATAGAATGTAGGGAATGGGACTGACCTTTCCTCAGTCCTGCGGAGACCTGAGGAACCTCTGTGGAACAAGGAGTCTTAGTCCCTTTGTGCTGCTGTAACAAGTTACCACAGATGGGGCTTAAAAATAACAGACATTTATCTCTCACAGCTCTGGGGGCTGGGAAGTCCAAGATCAAGGTGCCTGTAGACCCAGTAGATACAGTGTCTGGTGAGGGCCCACTCCCTGGGCCCTCAGACAGTCATTTACGCAGGGTTTCCTCACATGAAGAGGGCAGAAATTGGAGGAGGCAAGCCCTCAGGTCACTTCTCCTAA
Organism: Grampus griseus; assembly: GCF_964374135.1. Lineage (NCBI taxonomy): Eukaryota > Metazoa > Chordata > Mammalia > Artiodactyla > Delphinidae > Grampus > Grampus griseus. The sequence goes on from NC_138998.1 coordinate 133,101,930, forward strand.
GGGCACTAACCCCATCATGGGGCCCCACCCTTATGATCTCATTACCTCCCAATACATCACATTGGAGGTTAGGATTTCAACATATGAACTTTGCAGGGGACACGAACATTCAGTCCTTAGCACATGGTTTGAGAACTTGGGATCTGGTTCAATTCTGTAGTAGCCATTGGTATTCTTCCTGGATTGTTTGGCTCTGGCCTTCCAGGCACAGGGTAGGATGGCACTTCCCCACCCCCTTGTGGTTGGGAGGACCATGGGCTACTTTAACCCGTGAGTGGTAGGCAGGTGTGATGTGCGTCTCTTCCAGGCTGGAGCATTTAACCATCCATGTGAGACTCTCTGGATTTCTTCCCTTCAACACCAAGACCAGAGATGTTTCAAACAGTGGCTGCTCCAGAAACCTGAGTCTCAGAGCAAGGACAGTAATGACACAGAGCAGAGCCCCAGCCAACCCACCGTGTGCAGGGGGCATGAGAGAGAAATGAACCTAGCCCAAACCAGTAGCCTTCTCATTCCTCACCTTGGATGAAAATAAAGGTATATTTTGGACAAATAATTCACAGAAATATCACATGGACCTAGCTTTGAACTTCTTGCCCACTGTTTGACAATATACAGGTTTCTTAGCCTCTCTGCACCTCAATTCCCGGATAGCACACACCTCGTGGTGTTTATAAAGGGATCACCCAGCTAGTGTACATCAAGGCACCCAGCGTTTGGTAGTGTTCATTAAATGTTAGTTTTCTTCTCTTCCTACGGCAGCTTTAATGGACACGTTTGCCTCCCTGCTTCCATTTTCCCGACCACCCCCCCACCCCGCTCCCCAACAGTGCCCTGAGTTCGGTTCCAGTGTTCACCTGTCTCCCATGAAGCTCAGGTTCTTTTGGAGGAAGACATGTCAACTCCTGCGCCAAGCTTAAGCCAATCAGCACATCCCACTCCCCCAGCCACTGTGTGGTTCAGGGAGTGCTCGTGACATAAGCAGCCCCCAGTAAGTCTTGGGGCTCTTGCTAGGACTTCTGGGCCCTCAGGACCTGAGAGGGGCCAAACCTTACTTCTCTCATCTCTCTTTCCCCAGGAGGAGATCTGTCCTCTGTCCTTCATGCAAAGAGCCTCGCTGACACTTGTTCAGACACATCTGAACCCAGCAGGGGACCTGATGTCCCCTGGGCTCCAGCTGGGACCCCCCCCCACTTGTTTGTTTTCTGCTAATTAAACTTCCTAATATAACTTGTGCTAAGTGGGTTTACAAGGCAGGGGGTGTGGGGTAAAGGGCCCTGCCAGGCCTAGAGAAAGGGCCCTGCCAGGCCTCCCAGGCCTCTGCACTTCCTGATGATAAAGAGACAAATGCATTAAAGTTCTTGTCTGGGATTGGTGGCAGCTAAGGGCAGAAGGCATGAGGCAATCAGGGTTTCAAACAACCCAGGAGGAATACGACTCGGGGGCAGACAGCTCAGCATCTCCCCAGCAAATAATAATTACAATAACAATACTCTCCAAAGAACTTCAGGACTTGTGCACACACGAGAGCAACACAGAAATCCATGTCATGGAAATGATGTGGCTTAATTTGACATTTACGACTTTTATTGGAGGCTCATCAACTTGTTGGTTTCACTTCATTAAATTTTCCAGTGTGTCAAATTATATTGCTAATGCTGATGGTGGATGACATAAATTTCTTTTTCTGCTCTGATCTGAGGTTTATTGATCAATTTTGCAGTTCTGTTGTAACACATTGTCTCCAGTCACCCACACTTTATACACACTTCTTTTACGAAGAGTGCATGACCTGTGTCTTTCTTCCTATAAGGACGCTAATCCCATGGTAGGGGCCCCACCCTCATGACCTTATCTAAACCTAATCACCTTCCAAAGGCCCTATTTCCTAATACCATCACATTGGGGATTAGGGCTGCAACATATGAATTTGGGGGTGGGAGCACAAACTTTCAGTCCATAGCACACTACCAATGGCCTAACTCCCCCACTGGCTGTCCACTAGCCTGTGCTGGCCTCTGTCCTGGGCAGTTGTTTTCTGCAGCCTTCCCATCGTGGTGCAGTGCACAACAGACTATGTGGTACCCTGCCTGTGAGTGGGCTCCCTATACCCCAATTCTCTTTATGCACCCATTCATCAGCCTTGGTTCTGCTGGGCCAGGGAAATTGTTAACTGCTGCCCAGAGACTGTGGCCCAGGCAACCATGTGAACCTCTCCACCACCCAGTGGCTGCAGCCATACCTTCTCCAACGAGGTCTGCACCTCAGCCTTAGGGAGGGGACCCCCTTCCAAGTTTGTCCTTCCCTGGGCACTCTCCCTCAGACCCTGGATATGCTTTAGAGTTCTCTTTACATCTTCATAGTTTCTTCCCTATTGTCATTTAATAATTCTTTATATGAAACTTCCTCTGTTCAAATGACTGCATGGTTTTTCTCTAGCTTCATTGGTGGGTGTTAGCATAGAGGCAGCATAGGACCTGGGGATGCAGAGAATGGGTAACAGGCACATGAGATAATACATGTAGAACATTTAGCAACTGGTACACACCAAGTCCTTTTATTTTAGCTGTTATTATTTTTAAATGAATATTGCTATTTTTGGGGGCACACCTGTAGGAGACTGGGCAAGGGGAGAAGGCTTTCTGGAGGAGAGGATATCTGAGCTGGCTTGAAGACAGACTAGTGAGTCAGACCTATGGGTGGAAAGGGAGCCATCAGGGCCAAAACCAGGAACTGACCCACCTCCCATGGTTGTTATAAGGACTGAAATGAGATAGAAAGATAAGTGTACTTTGTAAACATAGAGAGAGATTATAAACAGTAATAATCCAACTCCCTTTGCTTGCTGGAAGCAGACCTTAAGGACAACCAGTCCCCTGTGCAAATTCCATGCTCATTATATTTTGCCTGAGGACTGGACATTTCCACCAGGAGAAAGTGCCTAGAGAAAATTGTTAGTACCTACTGTCCCAAATGGAATAGCACCCATTGTAAATAACTAAGTTGACACACTTGCAACATTCACTCGTTCAGCAAATACTTATTGTGTGTTTGCAAGGAGTGAGTGATGTCAAAATTAATAAGATGTTGTCCTTATTTTTAAAATCATATTCTCATGCGTCGGTGGGGGACACAGACTGCAGACCAGTATTTGTAGTCTTATGTGATAAGTGCTCTAATAGATGGACCAAGTTTTCAGGTGCCCCCCTCAAGCACTCACCCCACCCTCCCTCTTCCCCATACCCACTCTACAGGGATTTGGTTAAATTTGGTACCAGCTTCTCCATGACTTTCGTTACTTCTTGATAGTTTAGCTAAAACTAAACTGGAACTAAAGCGTTCCTGTCCCCAGCATCCCATGTCCACCTGCTGCTTCAACTCTACCTGCCACAGACTTGACACATCACCCCGTCCCTTCACGGTCTCCCAGACCACTCACTTCAAGCGTTTGTTTCATGAGTTTCCTAACATTGTAGATCAGAGCTGGTGGGACTGGTGGTGGGCGAGTCATTGGAGACATTTCTCAGTGTGTTCTGCCATCAAGCTAGGTCCCTTAATCACCCTTCCGTCTTTTCCTCCCTCCACCTCTCTTGAGAAGCAAATTCTTCTCCTGGTCTCCTGAAGAATAGTTTCACCCATATTCAGCAGCCTCTGGGGTCTCACTTCCTGTACCAAATACTTGGTAAACAAATGCAGTTCTCATCCTTGGAGAAATTCTGTGAAATAAAATTTTCTCTTTGACCCATCCAAGTGTTTACCAAGTGCTATGGCAGCCCTGGAGGAGCAAACAGGTCTGCCTTAGGAGTCAAGAAAGTTCCACAGAGGGTGATATCTGAGCAACGGTTCTTTTTTTTTTTTTTTTTAACGGTTCTTTTTATTGGCATTTTCTTCCTAGACTTAGTGCCCTCAGGTCACATAAGGGAGCTCATGACCCAGCCTCAGCCAGTCAGAGCTCTCCACTCCCTGGGCCCACCCTCAGTGATTGGTCCAAGGGGTGGGCAGCTGCTATACCTGATCCAATGCAATGCTGTCCTCTGACATCTGAAACGTGAGCAGAGGCACAAAGAGACAGCATGGGAGCTGAGCCATCTTCTGGGAGGACCCTAGAGAGAAGGTTCTCCAGCTGAGGGCACTGAGCAAACTGACCTCTCTCCTTCCTGAGGCCTGGATAAGCTGCTGCCCTTTAGATTCTGTGAGCTAGCTCAGTTGCCTTCTCCCAGATCCTCCCCCCGCCACCCCCATTTTTTTTTCATGAGTTAACTAGAGTTGGTTTCAATTTTGCCAGGAGAAGAAAGTCTAACTTTAATTGAAGGGTGAGTTGACATTCTGCTCTCGTGGAAGTCTAGACAATCAGAATCAGTTCTGAGAATCAGAGCCACCTGCCACTCTACAAAAAGCTGGGTAAATACCAACAAATGTTTACCCTCTAAATTCTTGTTTAAAATCTTGTGGTAATTATATCACACCAGACAAATCATAGTGCAGCAGAGCTGATTAGACTTTTATTTAGAAGAGATGTGTTCTGATCCTCAGGAAAGCTGTGGTAACCTTGATTTGATTTGGTACAAACCCTAGTACCATCAGCCACAAATCCCAGAGGAAAACATTCTTGGAGACAGTGAACCAAACCCATTCTACATTGATTTTAATTTTAATTTTTTTAATTTTTGGCTGGGTTAGGTCTTTGTTGGTGCACACAGGCTTTCTCTAGTTGCAGCGAGTGGGAGCTACTCTTCGTTGCAGTGTGCGGGCTTCTCATTGCAGTGGCTTCTCTTGTTGCGGAGCATGGGATCTAGCCATGTGGGCTTCAGTAGTGTGGCACGTGGGCTCAATAGTTGTGGCTCGCGGGATCTGAAGCTCAGGCTCAGTAGTTGTGGCACACGGGCTTAGTTGCTCCACAGCATGTGGGATCTTCCAGGACCAGGGATCGAACCCGTGTCCCCCTGCATTGGCAGGTGGATTCTTAACCACTGCACCACCAGGGAATTTCCTCTACGCTGATTTTAACTAATTCCCATTTAAGAGGAAGGCCTTCATCTGTCCTGATCTGCTAATCTTGGAGAAAACTTACTATAGGACAAAGAAAGAAAACGTGTCTGAATCTGGGACTCAGTTTGCTCTGTTCTTGTCTCCACCAGGGTTGATGAAACATGCAAATCTCTTCCGCAGTCACTGACTTGAACACACACTGTGGTGCTGGAACCTCTCCCTCCTAGTCCAGCTATGTAGGTTTTGCCCAGACAGTGATTAATTGCTGTGAGCCTAAACATTTTAGATTTAAGGGATTTTGCACAAAATATTCTTAATACCTGAAGTTCTTTCCCACCAGTCTAGCTTATAATGGAGCCTACACGGATCTAATTCCCACCCAAGAACACATCTCCCTGGCAAACTCTCGGCCCAGCTCCCCAGAAAGTGGGTAAAGTTGGATCAAGCAGGGAAAATGTCCTCGGATCCCATGTAACTAACTGTGTCTGGGTGTCAGTGGGAAGACAGTGGCTTTTGCTTCTTAGGAAATACCTTTGGAACCAGTCCTGACCTCATATCTAACATGGCAAGCCCTCTAAGGAGTTTCCACAATCAGAGTCAGGGGTTAGGGATTAAATGGAACAAAATCTCACTGAATGCTCTTTGAGAGGTCAAGTTACGAGAAATCTTGCAAGTGACTATTGAGCTGACATAAGCTTACCAAATCTGTGTTTTTCCTATAAACACAAAATCCTATAAAAATCTTTGTGAAAGAAATGATCCCACCTTACCACATCACATTGCCTTTTTTTTTTTTTTATCAAATTCCACTCCAAGGCCCACTTCCTCCAGGAAATTATTTCTCCAGTGGTATCATTGAGGATATTTTTGGTTGAGGGGGACAGAAAGCCTACCTCCAAAGGACTTACTAAAGGGAATTTACTGGCCCATAAACTAAAACATTCCGGTGGGAAATTAAGTCTTTGGGCACAGTCTGATCAGGACTCTAGCCTCTGTAATTTTCTCAGTTCTCCTCTTTATGTTGGCTTTTGCCCTCAAACTGGCTTTTCTCATGGTGAAAAAATGGCTCCAGCAATTCCAGACTCAGATCTGTGTTTAACACCATCCAGCACAAGAGAGGGCATCTGTGTTCCAGAAGTCCCCATGGAAGTCCTTCCTGTCACTCTAAGGCTTACTTAGGTCATGGGTCCAGCTTGGCCCCAGTCAGTGAAGCTGGAGATAGGATGCACTGATTAGATTAACCTAGGTCTCTTATTTCAGCCTTGCACTGGGAGTAGTTTCAGCTTTCTTAGAGCCATATGGATTCCCAAATGCAAATTAGGGGGTGTTGGATTAAGGAAGAGAAAAATGCATAATGAGGAAGCAACCAACAAGAAAGTGTGTATTTTGTCTTCAAATTCATTTAAGTTCTGACGTTTTGCTCCCATTTTAGTGCATTCTGCATTCCCATTCACTGTGGATTACATTTTTATCTATCTTTGTGTCTGCTGTTTTATGCTGCCCTGTAAGCATCTCAAATATATGGATGAAGCCCAGCCCTAACTGTATAAACACTTTTGCTGGAGAGCCTGTGAGATGATGATGTGGAAAATATGAAAAAAAGAAAAATAGTTGGAAGTCTATCTCATCCTCTCAAAAAAAAAAAAAAAAAGCTTGGCATTTAATTCTAACCTTTATTAAATCATTGGGGCTAGTTGCTGACCACTGTCTGAAGACAGGGAAATACATTTTATTTGTAGTCCAGGGGACCCCTCCAAAAGCGAAACTAGATAAACTTCACAGAAGTTGGTATAAAATATATTTTTCTCTTTGCCTACTGAAAGCCACTTGTAGAAATTCAGTTAATCACAATCTCTCTAAATTAATCAGTCTGTTAGGCAAGATCCTATTTCTCTCTCTTTTTTTTTTTTACACACATACAAACACACCACATCCTTTTTTTTTTTGGCTGCGTTGGGTCTTCATTGCTGCACGCAGGCTTTTTCTAGTTGGGGCGAGCCGGGGCTACTCTTAGTTGCTGTGTGCGGGCTTCTCATTGCACTGGCTTCTCTTGTTGTGGAGCGTGGGCTCTAGGTGTGCGGGCTTCAGTAGTCATAGCACATGGGCTCTAGGGCACAGGCTCAGTAGTTGTGGCGCACGGTCTTAGTTGCTCCGCGGCATGTGGGATCTTCCCAGACCAGGGCTCGAACCCATGTCCCCTGAATTGGCAGGCGGATTCTTAACCACTGCACCACCAGGGAAGCCCAAGATCTTATTTCTTTTTGAAGCAGAGACAAGAATATAAGTAACAGATATTTGTAAAACATTTGAATGAATCGTTTGATGTCTAAGGTAACAAAATCTAAAAGTGACTGTTTTGTCTACATATACAACTTGAATTTCATGGACTTGATTCAGAGCACAGGACATCAACTGTTATGCAGATGGGTTCTCCTGTAGAATAAGGTAATACAACCATTACTTATAGCTATTACCAGTAGACTAGTCATTTCCTGATCCACAATAGCATCACCACCACGACCATCAACATCAACCACCACCACCAACATCAACCACCACCACCATCAAAATCAACCAACACCACCAACATCAACATCAACCACCACCACCACCACCATTAGCATCAACCACCACCAACACCATCAACATCAACCACCACCACCATCAACATCAACTAACACCACCAACATCAACCACCACCATCAACATCAACATCAACCACCACCACCACCATCAATATCAAATAACACCAACACCATCAACATCAACCACCACCACCATAAACATCAACCACCATCAACATCAACCACCACCACCATCAACATCAACCAATATCAACAACATCAACATCAACCATCAAACACCAACACCACCATCATCAACACCAGCCATCAACCATTATCACCACCACCACAACAGGGCTTATATTTACATATTTATTTTACTTTCCAAAATACATTCATATGCATGATCTCATTAGCTCTTATCTACTTTGTAAGGTTGGCAGAAAACTGGCATCACTATCCTCACTTTATCTGTAAGGAAACTAAGGTCCAGAGGGGTGAAGTGATGTGTGCAAGGACAACAAAGTGGTCAATAGTCAAACTCAGACTAGAGTCTGGTTCTTCTGACTGCAAAACTAATGCTTTTTTTCAATGGTCCACACCCTCTCAATGAAAATGAAGAACTTCTGAAAATGAAGATGTTGATACTGACAACTTTGGTTCGATATTCCAGAGTTTTTAGAACGAATGGCCCTCTGGGACCATATATCCCAACCCTCACATGTTCCAGATGAGCCACTAGCCACTCAAAGTTCATGTGACCCTCTAGAAGTTGAATTTTCATCCAAAGGATTTGACTCCAAATTCAGCCTTCTTTCCATGACAAGAGGCCACCTTCACATATACACCAAGAGTTTCCCAGATTACTCTAAGAACATTGGATGTCCCATGCCCTTTCCTGGAGCACAAGCTTTTCCAGTGAAGGTTGAGTTGGGCTGGAAGCCACTACCCCTGCTCATCTCAAAGCACCAGAAAGCCTGAGAAGGAAACAGGATGCTGGCTTTTGGTCACACCCCCATCCACCAGTGGCTCAGTGATGCTATTCCAGCCCGACTCAAGGGCTCGACCCCTCTCTCAAGGTTCCATTTAAATCCAAAGGTGCTCCCCAAAGCAAGAAGTTTGGGCCTTTTCTACGGAGGCCTGCTTGCCTAGACTTTCAAGGGATTCCTTGGATTTCGGTGTGGGGCTGCTGTTTCCACACATTATCCCCAGGCTGGCCTGGTTGGGCTGCAGGACAGCTCCGTTGCTAACGGGCAGTGAAGAGCATTTGGCTGCCTTGCTCTGGAGCCCTTTCTTCTTGAGTTCAGAGGTCAAGTTTGAGTGATAAATATCTTCCAAGGATTTATCGTTCTTTCTGAGGATGTTGCTGGCCAGTCGGAAGAGGAAAATCACTCCGTAGATGCCAATGATGATGAGGATATACCAGGCGGCACTGGTCCCGTCTGGAAGCTTCAGGGCCCTGGTGGAGTTGGTGCTGTTCCTTCCCTCCAAATGGTCCCTCAGCAGGTGCCCCAGGACAGGGCTGGCCTGGGTCTGGTTGGGGGCTCCCTGATCCCCTGAGAAACAGAGAGGTCCAGATGAGACCCAGCATTCTGGGCTAAAGTTTGCCTGGCCAAGCCAATAGCAGTGTCTTTACATCGGTGGGAAAATGGGACTGCTGAAAGAGGCTTTCTCTGTTCAATGGGCAGAAGCCTAACAACATACGTGTCAATATATTCCTTTTAGACAAGAGAAAATCACACAAAAGTTTAATAACATGTATACATGGGGGAGACCCAGGAAAACTGAGTAACTCCCATGTCAATATATTTTTAACAATCAAGAGAGTTCAAAACACCAAATTCTTGAATAGGAAATGCATCATAAAGATGTCAATTGTCCCTAAGATCATCTACAAAACTAACATAATTGCACTTAAAAGATCAGTAGGATTTCTTTGTGAAATAGACAAACTCTGCATACTGAAAAAGTTTTCCTAATTAGGAAAACACTGGAAGAGTGATGAGTGGAAATTAGTTTAGCCAGAAATTTAAACCTAGCCAGCCAGAAAAATGTTTACTATTTTTTGAATGAATGAGTGCTTTATTTGCCCACAGCCCAGGTGGGGCTTACTGGGCTTTGCAAAGGGCATGAGGGGCTCTTCAGAACCAAGTACTGCTTTCCCTAAAATGTCTCCCTATAAAACTACAATAGCTAAAACAGTGTGACATAATACATAGACAGGAAGACCAATGGAACAGAGTAACAACATCAGTAGAGTTGGAATTGGAATTTGGTAGATAACAAAGGGGTATTTCTGATCAGGAAGAAAAAGATGGATTATTCAATAAGTAGCATTAAAACAAGATAGCAGTGAGTTCACATCTCTCACCTCATGCCCCAAAACTGTCCAGATAAATCAAAGATTTTAACATTAAAAAAAGAAATACTTTAAAGTACTAGAAAATAACATGGTAGATTTTTTTCTCCCTTATCATGTCAGAGTGGGATATCCCTTTCTCAGCGAAACACAAAAATTCAGAGGTGGAAAAAAAGGAAGGAAGAAAGAGAGAAAATGCTAAATTCAACTACCTAGAAAATTTTACAGTGATTGTGTACTATAAAACCAGAAGACAAATGACAAACCAGAGAAAAATGGAAATTTATGCCACTAAACTTCTTAATAAGCTTCAGTTCTATAAGAAAAATCCAAAACCCCAGTAGAAAATATGCAAAGGATATGGGCAATTAGGTCGGAAAAAGAAATGGACCTTAAACATAAGAAAAGCTTCTCAGTATCACTCATAATAGGAGAAATGCAAATTAAAATTGCAGCAAGATAACATTTTGTTATCTATCAGGTTTGCAAACTCATGATGTCTCAGAATACACTGGATATGTCTGCAGGGTTGTCAGGACCTTGCTTAATTGCTGGTGAGAGTGTAAATTTATACAACCAATATGGAAGGCAGATTGACAAGGTCTATTGACATTACAAATGCATGTACCTTTGACATAGCAATTCTACCTGTAGGAATTTATCCTAAAAATATGCTGGAACGTGTCCAAAACAATGCATGTTTAAGATTAGTCATTGCAGCATTGCTTGTGATGACTAATGCTTAAGAACAGCCTGAATAGCATCAATTAGAAGATGGTTTAATCCATTTTGAGGCATCCATGCAGTGGAATACTATGCAGCCATAAAAAGTAACAAAGAATTTTCTTGGTACTAAATCTTAACAAATAAAAAAGTGCATAGTGATATAGCTGATACGATCCTATGTATAAAGGAGGGTATGTTATTTGCTTGAAGCTTATATACATGTAAAATATCTCTGGGAATGTGTATTTATTTTCAAAAAGAAATTAATTTAAAAATGGAAGAGTACAAGTGGGCACTTTCCTGATCTCCTTGGTGAAGTGCCCCTGGGTAAAGACACTGTGTGCCCTTCCAAGACCAGAAGATTAAGATCTTAATTGCTGTTTAACTCAAAACTGTTTTCTGTACTAGGAGAGCCAGTGAAAATGAAATGATAAAAATCAGAGAAGTAGTACTGTGAGACATTTTCCAGCTGTTTTATAGGTTCAAATTCTCATTTCTTGCTCTATGTAAACACAGATGTATCCAGACATGTCATAGGCTAAATCGCATCACCAGCTGGGTAGACCAAAGGTGCTCCATAAGTGCTTTCTATTTGATATTCACTTGTTGTTAATTCATTTTGCTAATGCAAGGCTCAGAGAGACCAGTAGTTTTATTATAGTTAATTGTCGAATGAATAATTTATTACTTTGAGATTAAGGGAGAAACCATTTAAAAATAACTGTACAACCACATGTGACACAGCCCAAATTAACAGATTTCATTATATAAAATTTGTCACTCATAAGAAACAGTACAGTGATCTGGGATTTTTTACCGCTGTTGATAGAATCGTTTGAGAACTTAAATAAGGAAAGGGAAAATGTTCCCATAATTATTGAAAAACAAATCAACCCAACAAGAACCTCACAAACTTTAATTAGGGCAGGAGAACTTGTTTAAACCTGGAACGCATGTATAAACTTATAGACCTTTCTGTGGATTGTTATAGAATGATGTAATATGTGCAAATACATATAAAATATACCCAACTAAGAACTACAGAACATTAAATTATTTGAAAGCCAGTCCATTTTCCACATGAAAGAAACTCAGTATTTTAATTATTGCGGTACATTGTTCTTTACCTTTCTTTTTAGATGTATAAGTTAGATGGTATCTTCTATATCCTATAGAAAAGACAAAGCTTTTTTCATCTGTGCTGTTTTGCACTTATAAATTAATAATGTGACATATATAAGAAATTCCAGAACTGCTCATCCTTGCGTCAGAGCAGAATACTCACGTTCCATGAGGTGGTCTTTTCCTTGACTCTTAAGAAGGCAAGTATAAGCCGCTGCCATTGAAAGAGAATAAGTTCTTTTTGCAAACGACCACAGTCCTACTGAAGTCAGGCTGCACTGAGGTTCAAGAGCAGATAGCAACGAGACACCCAAAGAATCTTAGGGCGGCACCAAGTAGAAACTGAGCAGAGAGAAACTGGACTCATTTTCTCTCCTTCAATTAATCAGAGGATCGAAGTCGATCTGTCATCTGTTGGCTCAGAAGAGAAAGCACTTCCTGGCTTTGGCTTGCTGAGGAGATCCAAAGCACAAGAGTTGTTTAAAAACATGCTGGTACCAAGGAGCCTCCAGCTCTTGCAGGTCCCATCCAGGACAGTGGTGGCCGGAAGCTCTCCGAGGCTGGCTTACAGCCTGGAGGGTTCCTGAAATTCCCTGTTCGGAACCTGTTGCAGGTGTGGCTGACTGTCAGGTGTGGCAGAGACCCGTTGTCACAGGGCCAGGAAACCCCATGGTCAAGAGTCAGTCACCAGCTTCCTCTAGGACTGTCCCGGAAGAGGAAACCCAGACAGGAAGGAGCCTGTGCAGGCAGACACAGCTGAGGGAGCTGGGTCCCCCTCAGAGATAAGTGGGCGATGGGCTCATGGGTCAGGCTGTGAGGAACGGGGCTTCTCTTTCCCACACCCCTGAATCCCAGGCCACATTGGAATCAAAGCAGATTTAACTAGAACGGGTGAGAAGAAGAGTCCGGGAGACAAGGGAATGCCGGGAGAAAAGGTCGGAAGACTTGGGCCGGTTCTGTGATGCAGCCATTGTTCTCTGAATCCTCACTAATGTGGCCCTGACCTGCCTAACTCATGAGGCTCGCTGGCTTTTAAGATGTAATTTGATCAAGTTTCCATCAATGAGGGACTAGATAAGTAAATTTTAAAATAGGCCATATGATTCAGGAATTCCACTCCTAGGTATATACCCAGGAGAAATGCAATCGAATATCTAGACAAAGACTTGTATATGAATGTTCATAGCAACATGATTCATAATAGCAAAAAAGTGGAAACTATCCAAATGTCCATCAACTGATGAACAGATAAGTAAAATGTGGTCTACCCATATAATGGAATGTTATTTGGGAATAAAAAGGAATAAAGTACTGATACATGCTACAACATAGATGAACCTTGGAAGCATTATGCTAAGTGAAAGAAGCCAGTTACAAAGGACAACATGTATGATTCTATTCATATGAAAGGTCAAGAATAGACAAGTCTATAAAGGCAGAAAGTAGATTAGTGGTTGCCTAAGGTTGGGGTAGGGGACTAAGGGGTGATAACTAAGGGATACAGGGTTTATTTGGGGAATGATTAAAGTATTCTGCAATTGATTTGGTGATATTTGTGAACATACTAAAATCCATTGAATCATAGACTTTTAGTGGGTGAATTTTTTTGTAAGAAATCTGATTATTCAAATTTATTACCGTCAAGAATTATGCAATGATGCTGTGGTTTTCTTAACAAATAGAACACAGACTGTGTACAACAGTGAACTCTATAGCACTAGTATCCACGAGGTAAAAATGAATGTCTCATTCATGGGATGTGGATTGTATTTCAATAATATAATATAGGTACACAATGGAATACTACCCGGCTATGAAACAATGAGGAAGCTATTTGTGTACTGACGTGTAAAGATCTCCAAGATGTTTTGTTAAATGGAAACAGCAAAGAAGAGAGTATGTTACCATCTATGTAATCATCCAGATCTGATTTTGCTCGTATAGGCATTGAAGAGCCCCTTAAAAGGATGCCCGAGAAAGTAAGAGCAAGAGGAACCTGTGGGGGGCGAGAACTGGGTAGATGGAGGGCAGGTGTGCGAGGGACAATGCTCACTGTGTATTCTTTATGAATATAAAGAAGTTTAACAGTGTTAAACACACCCATTCATTAAATGTAAATCTTTGTCAAAGCTCTATCTAGGCTCTTGCTGTCTCTTGCTGTGGGATGGCTGGACCCTGGTACCTCTGGCTCTGCCACAGAGACAGGGATTCCCAACAACCACCATGAGAGGTGAGAAGGGGCAGATTGGAGATCCTTCATGATAAAGGGCAAATGGGAACTTCCCTGGTGGCGCAGTGGTTAAGAATCCGCCTGCCGATGCAGGGGACACGGGTTCGAGCTCTGGTCCGGGAAGATCCCACATGCCGCGGAGCAACTAAGCCCGTGCGCCACAACTACTGAGCCTGCGCACCTAGAGCCCATGCTCTGCAACAGGAGAGGCCACCACAATGAGAAGACCGCGCACTGCAACGAAGTCCCAATGCAGCCAATAAATAAAAAAAAATTTTTAAAGGGGGGCAAATGGCAGTGAGGAGGGCTGGGAGTCAGGGCTCTAGTCCCCAATTTGTCCTTGTTGCGTAACCCTGGGCAAGTCCCCACCCTTCCTGCAGTTTCCTCCCCTGCAACTTGGAGGAGCAGCAGGGTCAGTGTCCTCTGATCCCAGGGAGACAGGGAGGAAGCCTGGGGTGTAGGGAAGAGCTGCTCCTTGTGAGGGTGTCTGAACAGGAAGGCTGCCAGCACTGGCCACCTCGGGAGAGGGAGAACACGCCTGGGCAGCTGGCGCCCAAGAGGTGCAGGCTTTGGAGCGTGTGTCATCTGTGAAGTCAGAACTTTTCGGCATTTAGTTCCACAGGATGTCAGTGTGGGTTGTTGGGAGGGATAAGCTCCAGAAAAATAGGGGAGATGTAAGGAAAGGGGGCCTTTGGTCTCATCCATACCACCACGGGAGCACTGACATTAGGAAATAGCTCTGTGCCAGGTGTTTTCCTCCTGGATTCCGCCTCTTAGAATTCCTGCAAGGCGGGACTATCATTCCCAGTTAAAGAGGGGAACGCTCTTTCAGGCTCAGAGAAGAGACTTACCCAATGTCATACAGCTTGTAGGTGCCAAAGGCCTTCTCCTTCCACACCGCGAATGTCACCTTCAAGCTGGACCCAGAGTCCCATGAATTCTCCGGACTGCTTGTCCTACAGGTTGACTTGTAGACTGTCATTGCTGAGACATATCCATGACCTTGAAACCCTCCCTGTTGGCTGAAATTAAACTGTTATGTTACAAGTCAAGGTAATAGGTACGTTACAGCTGAGGGTGACTAGAGGAGGCAGGAGGGGGGCTCTAGGGTGCTGGTCATGTCCTGTTTCAGGGCTTTGTTCAACTTGGGGCACGTCCTAGAATTGTGTTCACTTTTCTGCATGTATGTTCTACTCTATTGCAAACCTCGCCTTGCTGTTCAACATGGAAAGCCCCGATAGGGGATGGGAAAATAAAGTTGAAGGCTTACCTAGAAAAATACAAATGCTGTTTTTAAAAAGGGTTCTATATGCTGTCATGGCTGTGGCCACATGATACCATCTAAGGAAAAGTGCCCTGGGGTGGGGATGGTCAAGATTATGGTCACAGGGGCTGGGCAGCTACCTGCCTTCTTATGCAGTGTGGGTGATGCCAACTACTTGTCATTCCTGAATGCTTACATAACAGCAAAATGTACCACCATGTGGGCCAAGAATTTCCTTCCCACTTATGTATGTCTCCTCTGGCCTTCTGGTTCAGTCTAGACAAATACCAACCTCAAGGCAGTCAAGGAAAGCCACTCACCCAGTAAATAGTTGACTGAGCTGGGGCAAATATTCTCCTTCCTCTGGGAGGAAGGGCCCCAATACCCTCTGGCTCCTTTGACTTTAGAACCTGAACTCTCCCAGGGGGCCATGGCTTTTTTTTGTTACTGAAGAGCCAGTCAGCTTAGAGAATGGCTAAATTGGGAACCAAGGTGGCAGTGATATGGATTTGACATTCCAAAACAGAGAAAAAAAGAAAAGAAACAAGTGCTTTTGCATTTCATGGGGCCAGAAATGGTATTTTTTTAAATGTCAATAAATAAATGCCTATATCCACACTTGACCTTCTTTCTAAGAAGTATTTTCTGGGTGTGGGAGGAAGACCCCACCAACCAAGTCTGACACCCTGCCCTGTGAAAGGACATTAAAGCTGATGTCCAGGAGTCGTACGGCCAAGAACACAGATTCCAGGTGTTTCTGCCTTTGCAGGGGGTACAACCTCCCAGAGGACTTTTAAAAGATGTTTTTCATATTTAAAAAGTCTCTAACTTATATGTCACTCCTGCCCTTCCTTTCACCTTCAGCATCGTCTTCCAGCCCTTAGGGACATTACTCTTCTCTGCTGTCGCCAGGGAGTTACAGAGGAAAGCTCAGAGCCTTTGCAATTGGAGGACCCAGGTTCTAGTAGGGGCTTTCTCACTTATTAATTGAGGGACTGTGGTCAAGTCACTTCCCTGACCTGAACTTCTGCTGTAAACAAAGGATAATAAATTGTGATGACATGAAGGACTCCAAGGGGCAAATACAGTCACACCTCATTTCTTCTCCCAATTAATTACTTGAGCCCTTGGTTGTCTGATTCATAGGAAATTTTATATTTATTTCCCTCTTAAGGCCTCCCAGGTTGACCAGGACTCCCAGGAACTTTGTCCAGAGTAGGGTCGGAGGGCAGCCTGGCTTCCTCAGCCAAGCCCAGAGGACTAGAGTCTGAATAATCCTCTGCTGCTGTTGCCTCCAGCTGCCACATGGGGCCGCTGTTGAACACTGGCCTTGCACAGTCTGTCAGATGAGGATGAGCAAGTCTTCAAAGACTGAAGAAATGAACCCACAAGAGAAGGCGTTAGCTCTAAACACCTGCCTGTTGCTAGTTCACACCACAGAACTGACAAATAAGACTGTTCTGCTCCCTCTCTGGTCCCCTTACTTCAGTCCTGGGGAGGTCAGACACCACAGTAACAAGGCGGGAGTAAAGCAGAAGAGCAGTGGCTGGAGGAAGGAAGAAGGAAGGAAGGAAGAAGGAGGAAGGCTGCCCCCACTGTCCCCCTGCAGTTCTCCTGCCCCTGCAGCCTGAGCTGGAGACGGGGGAGCTTCAACCTGAGATTGAGCTCAGAATTTTGATTATGACATGAGACTGCATGATCTTAATTACCGAATTCAGATTCCCCAACCTGACTGTAGGGCAGGGGAGCTCAAACTCCACACTGTGTAGAGCCCACAGAGCAGAATTAAAGAAGTGGGAGCACAAAGGTGTGTTACTATTATGTCCCATGAGTCTTGTCTGTAATGATGGATCCCTTGCTCTGGGATGCAGAGCCAAATTTAAACAAGAGTTAGAAGAAAGGGAGATTTTATGGGTTCAAGCAAGCAAGAGAGAGGGTGGGATAGAGCTGGCTTACAGGGCTAATGCAGGGAGGAAGGTCCATTTCTGTCTTCCTTCTCAGCCTCTCTCCATGTATTGTGGCATGTGGTGCTCAGACTTACACCCAAATAGTTTCACCACCAGATGGGAAAGGGGGTAGTTTTCTCCCTGTTTAGCCAGGGATATCCCAGGGAATGGTTC
Organism: Grampus griseus; assembly: GCF_964374135.1. Lineage (NCBI taxonomy): Eukaryota > Metazoa > Chordata > Mammalia > Artiodactyla > Delphinidae > Grampus > Grampus griseus. Next base: position 133,119,304 of record NC_138998.1, read on the forward strand.
TGATTGGCCAGACTGAGTCAGGCATCTACTGTGGGCAGTCAGAATTGGGATGGGGTCCAGTAATTAAACCAGTCTATAGCACGTGCTCAGAAAAAGACAAAAGTCACCTGTCCTAGATCACACAGACTGCATTGTAGAGTATGGGTTGAAGAGGGACAGGACTGGAGGCAGAGAAACCAGTCAGGCAGCTATGGGCTTAATCCAGGTAAGAGGTTAGTGGGAGTAATGCTGGAGAGAAGTGATGGATTCAAGAGACATTCAGAAAAAACAGAGCTTGATTAGCTCATGCAGTAGGTTGAATGATGTCTGCTATGAACTGAATTGTGTCTGCTCAAAATTCATTTGTTGAAGCCCTTAACCCCCAGTGTGATAGTTTTTGGAGGTCGGGCTTTGGGAGGTAATTTGGTCTAGATGAGGTCATGAGGGTGGGGCCCTCATGATAGGATGAGTGCCCTTATAAGAAAAGACATCAGAGAACTTGCTTCCCTCCTTTTCTCTCCACCATGTGAGGACACATCAGGAAGGCAGACACCTGCAAGCAAGGAAGAGAGCTCTTACCAGACACTGAATCTACTGGCACCTTGAACTTAGACTTACCAGCCCCCAACTATGACAAATACGTTTCTGTTGTTTAAACCACCCAGACTATGGTATTTTGTTATGGCAGCCCAAACAGACTAAGACAGTGTTCCCTCAAAAGATAGGTTCACCTGGAATTTCAGCATGTGACCTTATTTGGAATAATGGCCTTTGTGGATGAAATTAAGGTAAGGATCTCAATCATCCTGGATTAAAATAGATTGCAAATCCAATTAGGAGTATCCTGATAAGAGACAAGAAAGGAGAAGACACACAAAGACACAGGGAAGAAGGCTGTGTGAGGGCAGAGCAGATTGGAGTGAAGCTGCCACAAGCCAAGGAATGCTTGTAACCGCTAGAAGCTGGAAGCAAGGAGAAAGAATTCCTCTCTTGAGCCTGCAAAGCATGTGTGGCCCTGCTGATACCCTGATTCTGGATTTCTGGCCCCCAGAATTGTGAGAGATTAATTTCTGCCACAAAGTCAGTGGCAATTTATTGACATGGTGCTTGGACACTAATATAGTTGCATATAAATATAAGTACTTGTATCTATCATTATCATGATTATCATATAGGGAGTCATTGTTTATCAAATTGGACTAGTTTTGGTCCATTCATTCAAACATACATTCAAAAAATGTTTATTAAGGACCTACTATATGCCAGTCAGACACTGTACTAGGTAAATGCTGGAGGTACAATGATGACAAGACAGATTCCCAGCCCTCAAGGAGCTTATATCTAGTGGGAAGAGAGAAAAAAACATATAAGCAAACAATAAACTAATAAAAACTGGACTTCACACCATAAAGGAAAGAAATAAGATGCTGAAATAGGGAACAAAGAGGTAGAGGAGGAGAAACTTCTTTAGAAAAAATCATCAGAAAAGGTGGTCAAGATAGGCAGGACAATTAGTAGTATTCTAATTTTATTTTTATCCATATTAGATAATTAATGGATATTGTTCAAGAAACAGGATTAACCACATTATAAAAAGTATGTTTAAAAATAACCAGTGGAACAAATTGCCAACAGGCACATGAAAAGATGCTCAACAGCATTAGTAATTAAAGAAATGCAAATCAAAGCCACAATGAGATATAACTTCACAAGAAAAAAAAGGAAATGATCATGTGTTGGTGAGAATATGGAGAAATTGGAACCCTTAAACACTGCTAGTAAGAATGTAAAATGCTGCATCCACATCCACTGTAGAAAAGAGTGTATTGGTTCCTCAAAAAGTTAATCATAAAATTACCATGCTATCCACCAACTCCACTCCTATGTATATAACAAACACTCATACATGAATGCATACAGCAGCACTACTCAAATAGCCAAAAGGTGGAAACAACCCATATGTCCACCAGTGGATGAATGGATAAACAACATGTGGTCTCTATATACAATGTAATATTATTTAGCCTTAAAGAGGAATAAAGCACTGATAGACTATACTACAAAGCTACAGTAATCAAGACAGTATGGTACTGGCACAAAAACAGAAATATGGATCAACGGGACAGGATAGAAAGCCCAGAGATAAACCCACACACCTATGGTCACCTTATCTTTGATAAAGGAGGCAAAAGTATACAATGGAGAAAAGACAGCCTCTTCAATAAGTGGTACTGGGAAAACTGCACAGCTACATGAAAAAGAATGAAATTAGAACACTTCATAACACCATACACAAAAATAAACTCAAAATGGATTAAAGACCTAAATGTAAGGACAGACACTATAAAACTCTTAGAGGAAAACATAAGCAGAACACCCTATGACATAAATCACAGCAAGATCCTTTTTGACCCACCTCCTAGAGAAAAGGAAATAAAAACAAAAATGAACAAATGGGACCTAATGAAACTTAAAAGCTTTTGCACAGCAAAGGAAACTATAAAGAAGATGAAAAGACAACCCTCAGAATAGGAGAAAATATTTGCAAGTGAAACAACTGACAAAGGATTAATCTCCAAAGTATACAAACAGCTCATGCAGCTCAATATCAAAAAAACAAACAAAGAGGGGTGGGATAGGGAGGGTGGGAGGGAGATGCAAGAGGGAGGATATATGGGTATATATGTATATGTATAGCTGATTCACTTTGTGAAAGCAGAAACTAACACACCATTGTAAAGCAATTATACTCCAATAAAGATGTTAAAAAAATAACAATCCAAAAATGGGCAAAAGAACTAAAAAGACATTTCTCCAAAGAAGATATACAGATTGCCAACAAACACATGAAAAGATGCTCAGCATCACTAATCATTAGAGAAATGCAAATCAAAACTACAATGAGGTATCACCTCACACTGATCAGAATGGCCATCATCAAAAAATCTACAAACAAGAAATGTTGGAGAGGGTGTGGAGAAAAAGGAACCCACTTGCACTGTTTGTGGGAATGTAAATTGATACAGCCACTATGGATAACAGTATGGAGGTTCCTTAAAAAGCTAAAAATAGAACTACCATATGACCCAGCAATCCCACTACTGGGCATATACCCTGAGAAAACCATAATTCGAAGAGTCATGTACCACAATGTTCATTGCAGCACTGTTTACAACAGCCAGGACATGGAAGCAACCTAAGTGTCCGTTGACAGATGAATGGATAAAGAAGGTGTGGCACATATATTGTTGTTGTGTGGCACAATGGAATATTACTCAGCCATAGAGAGAAATGAAGCTCAGTTATTTGTAGTGAGGTGGATGGACCTAGAGTCTGTCATACAGAGTGAAGTAAGTCAGAAAGAGAAAGACAAATACTGTATGCTAACACATATATATGGAATCTAAAAAAAAAATGGTCCTGATGAACCTAGGGGCAGGACAGGAATAAAGACACAGACGTAGAGAATGGACTTGAGGACACGAGGAGAGGGAGGGGTAAGCTGGGACGAAGTGAGAGAGTAACATTGACATATATACACAACCAAATATAAAATAGATAGCTAGTGGGAAGCAGCCGCTTAGCACAAGGAGATTACCTGGGTGCTTTGCAACCACCTAGAGGGGTGGGATAGGGAGGGTGGGAGGGAGACGCAAGAGGGAGGAGATATGGGGATATACGTATGCATGTAGCTGATTCACTTTGTTATACAGCAGAAACTAACACAACATTGTAAAGCAATTATACTCCAATAAAGATGTTAAAAAAATAATAAAGTACTGGTACATGCTAGATCATGGAAAAATCTTGAAAACATTATGCTAAGGGAAATAAGTCAGACATATAAAAGGTCACATATTGTATGTGTGGATATTTTCTGGATTCCATGTCCAGAAAAGGTAAATTCATAAAGATAGAAAGCAGATTAGTGGTTGCCAGGGGCTAGGAGAAGGAGGAATGGGTAATAATGTTTAACGGGTATGAAATTTTCTTTGGGATGACAAAAATGCCTTGAAACTAGATAGAGGTGATGGTTGCACAATATTGTGAATGTACTAGATGCCACTGAATTGTACAATTTAAAAGGTTAATTTTATGTTATGTGAATTTCACATTAATAAAAAAAAAGCCTACTGGAAGAAGCAGATTATAAAGATTTCACATTGTCAGAAGGTGCACACATGCAAAGCAAAGAAAATACAACAAATAAGAAAAATGAAAAATAAAAAAGCATTGAAAACAAAAAGCAGGCTTTCCTGGTAGCACAGTGGTTAAGAATCCGCCTGCCAATGCAGGGGACATGGGTTCGAGCCCTGGTCAGGGAAGATCCTGCATACCATGGAGCAACTAAGCCCATGTGCCCCAGCTACTGAGGCTGTGCTCTAGAGCCTGTAAGCCGGAACTACTGAGCCCACGTGCTACAACTACTGAAGTCCATGTGCCTAGAACCCTTGCTCTGCAACAAGAGAAGCCACCGTGATGAGAAGCCCACACAACGCAACAATGAGTAACCCCCACTCGCTGCAACTAGAGAAAGCCCGCACGCAGCAACGAAGACCCAGTGCAGCAATAAATAAATAAATAAAATTTATAAAAAAGAAAAAACAAAAAGCATGATCTAAAACCAGGTAATAAACCAAGACTAAATAAATTTGTCCTATCTATATATTGCAGATGAAAAAAATCAACACAAACAATAGCCAATTATACTTTGCATTCAGGAAATGCAGAAGGGCTTTGTTTGTTTTTATTTTCAGCAAACTCTTAATTAGCACTTACTATGTGCCAGGCATGTTCTAAGTCAGATTACAATTATTAATTAATCTAAATCACTTAATTATATCAAAAGAAAAAGAATGGGCACAGACACACAAAGTAAATACAAACATAAAGAAAGCAGAAATATCCATGTTAATATCATGTACGTTGAACTCAATACATAAAGCATTAAATAAAGTAAAAGGAGGCACTTAATAATCTACTCTGATCATATAACATCATGAGTATCTATGCACCATATAATACAGCATCAAAATTCATAAAGCAGGGCTTCCCTGGTGGCGCAGTGGTTGAGAGTCCGCCTGCCGATGCAGGGCACATGGGTTCGTGCCCCGATCCGGGAAGATCCCACATGCCACGGAGCGGCTGGGCCCGTGAGCCATGGCCGCTGAGCCTGCGCTCCGCAACGGGAGAGGCCACAACACTGAGAGGACCGCGTACCGCAAAAAAAAAAAAAAAAAAAAATTCATAAAGCAAAACTTACTGAAAATAAAAGATGACAGAAAAAATATAGAAGCAGGCAATTTAAATTTACCTCTTGGCCCATAATAGAAAAAATAAACAAGATATTTTAAGTAAAGTTATAGAAATCAAAATACATAATTGATATATTTAATAAGACAGAACTAATTTGATATATATATATATATATATATACATATTGAACTCTATGTCCTGAAAATACAGAATACAGTTTTTTTTTTCCAAGAACCATTAAATTTTCACATACACAAAAATCATATATTTGGCTGTAAAGGACACTTAAGGACATTTTTTTTAAAGTAGAAATATTCTCTACTAACAATTATTAAGAACAGAAATTAATTTAAAAAATTGAAAAATATAAGTCTTGCTACTGGAAATGAAGGCTCAGAAAATTCTTAGTTAAAATGAAAATCGAGACTGAAAGTAAAATGTTATCTAGAAAATTAATTAAAAACAGTGCATATCTGCTATACAATATGGCTAACATTAGTAAAGAAGAAAAACTAAAAATAGGTTTACCAAAAAAATGGGGCAAGTCCAGTCTTTTCAACAAATTGCAGTGGAACAATCAGATATTCATATTTTTAAAGTGAACTAAGACCCTTACCTTACACTATACACAAACATTAACTCAGGATGGATCATTTAGCTTAACCTTAATGTAAGAGCTAAAACTATAAAATTTCTAGACAAATACATAGAAGAAAATCATTGTGATGTTGAATTAAGCAAAGATTTCTTAGATATAACTTTAAAAGCACTATTCATGAAAGAAAAAAACTGATAAAATGGACTTCACCAAAATGCAAAACTTTTGATCTTCATAAAACACTATTAAGAAAATGAAAAGACAACAGACTGGTAGGCGATATTTGCAAGTCAAGCGTCTGATAAAGGACTTGCATCCAGAATATATGACAAAGTCTTACAATTTAATGATAAGAGGACAAACAACTCAATAAAAAGTCAGAAAGAGATTTGAACAGACATTTCACCAAAGAAGGTACACAAATGGATGATAAGCACATGAAAAGATGCTCAACGCCATTAGTCATTAGGGAAATGAAAATCAAAACCACAATGATGTATCACTATACACCCACTAAAATGTCTATAATTTAAAAAGTGGACCATACTGAATGTTGGCAAGGATGTGGAGAAACAGGAACTCTCATACATTGCTGGTGAGAATGATGATGGTACAACTACTCTAGAAAAGTTTGACAATTTCTTAAAAAACTAACTATATACCTACTACATGACGTTGCAGTTTCACTCCTAGGTATCTACACAAGGCAAACAAAAATATATGTCCACACAAAGACTAAATATTCATAAATATGTATACATAAACATAATATACATAAATATTCATATCAGTACCTTTCATAATAGCTCCAAATTGGAAATAGTCCAAACGTCCATCATCAGGTGAATGGAAAACCAAAATGTGGTATATCCTTATGAAGGAACACTGTTCAGCAATAAACATGCATGAACCTCAAAAGTATTATTCTGAGTGAAAGAAACAAGACCCATAGGACCACACATTGTAATGTTCCATCTATATGAAATTTCTAGAAAAGGCATAATTACAGAGACAGAAAGCAGATCAGTGGTTACCTGGGGCCAGAGGTGGGAATAGGAACTGATTCAAACAGGAACAAGGGGACTTCTTAGGCTGATGGAAATGTTCTGAAACTGGATTGTGGTAATGGTTCACAATTGTATACATTTACTAAACATCGTCAAACTGTACCCTTACAATGGGTAGGTTTTATGGTATGTAAATTATATCTCAATAAGGCTGTTTTAAAATTGTAAATTAAGCACCTAATTCCAGATGTTAGAAAAAGGAAAACAAAATAATCCTAAGGAAAGTGGGGGTGGGGAGTGGTTTATTAAAAAAGGATAAGAGCAGAATTTAGAAGCCAGAAAATTGATAACGCTAATAATACATCTAAGACCTGCTTCCTTGAAGAAAGAAAGAAAGAAAGAAAGAAAGAAAGAAAGAAAGAAAGAAAGAAAGAAAGAAAGAAAGAAAGAAAGAAAGAAAGAAAGAAAGAAAGAAAGAAAGAAAGAAAGAAAGAAAGAAAGAACAGAAAAGAAAGAAAGAAAGAAAGAAAGAAAGAAAAGAAAGAAAGAAAGAAAGAAAGAAAAGAAAGAAAGAAAGAACAGAAAAGAAAGAAAGAAAGAACAAAGAAAGAACAGAAAAGAAAGAAAGAACAAAGAAAGAACAGAAAAGAAAGAAAGAAAGAAAGAACAGAAAAGAAAGAAAGAAAGAAAAGAAAGAAAGAAAAGAAAGAAAGAAAAAGAGGGAGAGAGGGAGGGAGGGAAGGGAGGAAGGAAATGGATAAACCATTAGCTACCCTAATAAAGAAATAAAGGACAAAGAACAAATATACAAAATAAGAATTGTGAATGGAATAGCAATAGATATAGAGAAAATCAAAGAAATGATTCCTCAATTCACCTGCTCAATTCTGTGCAAATAAATTTGAAAACTTTGACCAAACTAATGATTTTCTAGGAAAATGTAGATGACCAAAACTGATCCCAAAAGAGATTTTAAAAATCAGAAAATATCGGTTACCATAGAAGATGCTGAAAAACTTGTGAGTCATCCACCCAGAGAAGAATCTGGTTATGCTGATTTCACAGGTGAATCCTACTAAACCTTTACTGATAAAGAAGGCTGCCTTTAATCAGCTCTAGAGCATGGAGAAGGGAAAAATCTTCCGAATTTTTCTGAGGAAGCCACTACAACGGTGATAACCTAGCCCTATAAAACCACCATGATAAAAGGTAACCACAGACCAGCTTCACTTCTGGATAAAGATGTAAGTATTCTAAGTACAATATTAGTCAATAGACCCCAATAGTACACTAAAAGAATAATACACCACAAACAAATGCAGACATACCAATTATGAAAGAACTGTTTAATATTAGGAATCCATTAACGTGATTTACCACAACAATAGTCAAATAAAATGTGTTCATCTTTATAGATGACAGATAGGTATTTGTTCAATTTCAATTCCATCCTGATTTTTGAAATCTTGATAAATAAGATGAGAGATATTTCTCTAATATGCTAAATTAAATATATCTGAAGTCAGAAACTAGACTTATGCTTAATGGTGAGACACTAGAAGGACATCAATACAGTCAGGAATAAGACACAATCACCCCACACCTGTCAGAATGGCTGTTAACAAAGAGACAACAGATAATTGTTGGCAAGGGCGTAGAGAAAAGGAAACCCTTGTACTCTGCTGATGGGAAGGAAATTGGTGCAGCCACTGTGGAAAACAGTATGGAGGTTCCTCAAAAACTTAAAAATAGAACTACCATACAGTCCGGCAATTCCACTCCTGGATATTTATCCAAAGAAAACAAAAACATTAATTTGAAAAGATGTATGCACTTCTGTGTTCATTGTAGCATTGTTTACAATAGCCAAGATATGGAAGCAACCTAAGTGCCCATTAATAGATGAATGGATAAAGAAGATGTGATACACACACACACACACACACACACACACACAAACAAACACAGGGGAATATTACTGTGCCATAAAAAAGGACAAAATCTTGCTATTTGTGACAACATGGATGGACCTAGAGGCTATTATGCTAAGTAAAATAAATCAGAGAAAGTAAAATACTGTATGATTTATGTAGAAAATAAATCAAATATTAATATTAAAATATTACTAATGATATATGTGGAATCTAAAAAACAAAAAAAAAGAGCAAACATAACAAAACAGAATCAGAGTCATAGATACAGAGAATAAACAAGTGGTTGCCAGAGGGGAGGAAGGTGAGGGGATGAGAGAAATAGGTGAGGGAGATTAAGGGGTCCAAATTCACTGTTAAAAAATAAATGAATCATGGGTTCGAAATACACAGTGTGGGGAATACAGTCAATAATAAGTAATATCTTTGTATATTGATAGATTGTAACTAGATTTATCCTGGTGATCATTTTGAAATATATAGAGATATTGAATCACAATGTAGACCAAGAACTAACGTAGTTATAGGTCAATTATACTTCAACAACAAACAGACTCATAGAAAAGGAGATCAGATTTGTGATTACCAGAGGTGGGGGACAGGCAAATTGGATGAAGGCAGTCAAAAGGTACAAAACTCCAGGTATAAGAAAAATAAGTACTAGGAAGGTAATGTACAACATGATAAATGTAATTAACACTGATACATGTTACATATAAAAGTTAAGAGAGTGAATCCTAAGAGTTCTCATCAGGAGGAAAAAATATTTTTTTCTTTTATTTTGTATCTATGTAAGATGATGGATGTTCCATAACCTTATGTGGTAATCATTTCATGATGTAAGTAAGGCAAATCATTGATTATTCTGTACACCTTAAACTTGTATGGTGCTGTACGTCAATTATAGCTAAATAAAACTGGAAGGAAACTAAAGAAAGAAAAGACACATTCACCCATTATCACCACTGTCATTTAATATTATACGGGAGGAATTATTCGATTCAATTAGACAAGAGGTACTAAAACTGGAAAAGAGAAGGCAAAAATTATCGTTGACTGTATGATTAGAAAAATAAAGAGAATCAACTGCAAAACTATTAGCAAACTATTAGTAGGATAATTCAGTAAGCTGAGTGGGTACAACATAAATACTAAAAAAAATCAATATCCAAGAATCTATATTAACAGCAATAACTTTGTAAGTATAATTGAAGACAAGATTCTACTTACAATTGGAACCAAAAAAGATAAGACACCTATGAGTACAATAAATGCATAAGATTCATACAGAGAAAATCTTCAAAAAGAGGGACAAAAAGGAAGATTTGACTAAATGCAAATATTTCCTATTCTTAGAAAGACTCACTTGTGTAAAGATGATAATTCTTTCCAAATTCATCTATAGATTTAGTACAATCCCAACAAAAGATCAACAGAGGTTTTTGGGTTTTTGTTGTTCTCATTTTGTTTTGTTTTCCAAACTACACTGAATGAATGCCAAGTTTTCAGAGCCCTTACTCCATTTGTTAATGATATTATTCTTGCCTTTTCCTTTCCAATGATATACTTCGTGTTTTCAGGCCCATATTTCTTTCAGTTTCAACGAATAGAATTCCAACTTTTAGGCTTGAAAAATCACAGCAAAATCAAAAGGAGAAAATGGTTCTTCTTCCCCTGCAGCTACAGAGGGCAGCAGACAGCATCCTTCATCATAAACACCCATCCTTGCAGGTATTACTCCAACAAATGAATAGGCGAACCCCCAGGATTTCAAGGTTGCCTCTGAGAAAAGTAAACTTGACTTCCCCCAAAGCTATCATTCAAACTGGTCGTTTTACTTAATTATGTTGACTCTGGCAGAGATATAAACTGATAACTGTTTCCTCAAAGGAAATATCTTTGTTAACTTTCTTTGTTTGGCTTCCCTCCTCTTTCACCAGAAGCGTGAGGTAAATAAATTTGCAAAATTTCTTATTTAGACAAAGACTTTGAGAGCCGTGCTCCATTCAAATTCACACAGACAAGTTGAGTCTAAAATTTATATGTAAAATTGAACATGCAAGAATAGCCAAGAAAATTATAGGAAAAAAGAAGTAATGGAATATCCCTCCAAGGTGTTAAAACATATTGTAAAGCCACAGAAATTAAAGGGGCTTGATTCCAGCATATAAACAGGCAGATAGACCAGTAGAACAGAATAAATTCCAGAAATAGATTCAAAAACATTCAGGAAAATAGGATAAAATAAAGAGAATGTTTCATATCAGTGTAGAAAAGATTGGTTATCTAATAAATGCATGGGACAACTGGGTAAACATCTGGGGAAGAGTTAAATTGGATCTCTACTTTGCTATGCCAAAATAAATTCCAGATGGAGCTAAATTATAATTTTTAAAAAATAAAGCTATAAAAGAACTAGAACAAACATGGGAGAGTTATTTTTATAATCTCAGATTGTGGCGGTCTTTCCAAGCACGACACAAAAGTCAGAAGTCACAAAAGACAAGACTGATCAATCCAACTACATAAGCATTAAAAATGCCTTCGTGGGGACTTCTCTGGTGGCACAGTGGTTAAGAATCTGCCTGCCAATGCAGGGGACACGGGTTCGAGCCCTAGTCCGGGAAGACCCCACATGCCGCGGAGCAACTAAGCCCGTGTGCCACAACTACTGAGCCTGCTCTCTAGAGCCCACGTGCCACAACTACTGAGCCCACGTGCCGCAACTACTGCAGCCCGCGTGCCTAGAGCCTGTGCTCCGCAACAAAGAGAAGTCACCGCAATGAGAAGCCCGCGCACCACAACAAAGAGTAGCCCCTGCTCGCCGCAACTAGAGAAAGCACGCGCACAGCAACGAAGAACCAACGCAGCCAATAAATAAATAAATTTATTTAAAAAAAAAAACCTTCATGGCAAAAGCAAAATACTATCAATCGAGACAAGAGATAAATAAATGATAAACTTGGGGGAAGCATTAGCAACACATATGGTAAAGTGTCAAATTCGTTAATATTTAAAAGTTTTTCAACGTTAAATAAAACAGGTCAGCTATTCAACAGAAACATGGTCAAAGCACATGGACAGCTAGTCACAGAAAAAGAAGTCCAAGAAAAAAAAAAGATTTAAAAAAAGAAAAGAAAAAGAAGTAACAGTGTCTTTTAAACAGAAAAAATATACTCATTCTCACCCATAACAATATAGATGCAAATCAGAATTATAAAGAGATCTCATTTACTGCTGGTAGACAAGTAAAGATCATTTGCAAAGTGGGTCTATCCATCCACAGTGTGTTCGCCACGGTATACAAAACAGTCTGAACAGTGTCTGACACACAGTGACAGCTCATAGAAGTCAGCTTTTATTATTATTATTGAGGATAATTGGGATTATTAAAATTTTATAGCACACATACCTTCTGACCACTCAGTCATCTTCTGGGAATCTGGGGGACTTAGGTGTGATGTGAGCATATTTCCAGGACATATGTACAGGTCTGGTCATTGCAAGCAAGAGATTGGAAACCATCTAAATGTCCATCAAGAGAAGACTGGTAAGGACAGTACGGAAATCCACGCGATGGGATCCTAGTCGAGCATTAAAAGGACTGAGGCAGATGTCTGTGTACTGAAGAGGAACAATCTTCAAAATCTTGATAAGTAGGAAAAAAATAAGCATGATGTAGATTGGCGTGTTGTCCACCATTTTTATATAAAAGCTGTATATTCTTGTATATGCAAAGAATATTTCTAAAAAGAGACCTAAGAATCCTTTTATTGTCCTCTGGGCAGTTTCCTTTTAAATGATTTGTTTGTTTGTTTTTTACTATGTGCCTGTTACCTATTGAAAAGGCAAATCTATTTTCTTAAGAGTGAGGAGTTTGCAGTGAACACATCAACTCTTTACATGGAATCAGCTGTTTCTATGCTAGTATGTTTGAAAGTCTTGCTTCCAAACATTTAAAATCCAATCCCCTAGACGTCTATCTCTGTCCCTGATTTGCATCTTCTTGTAGAAATGTTCCCTTGTGTAAGAGAAGTAGCCTGCCTCACAAGAGAGAATCACAAGAGGTGTGAAAACTATGTATGTGCAGCTTGCCCTGACTTTATTGCAAAAGCCCTTTGAAATTCAGTAATTCATTCTCCCTCTGATTCTGTGTCCCCGGTAATTACTGATTGAGTAGTTCAGTGTAGGCTGTCCTGATGCTACCACCACTAGACATTCTCTCTCCAAGGGGCTCCAAGAGGCCCCTGACGACTCTGGACTCCGGGATTCTTGCGGGGCAGGGCTCCGAGGTACCGATGGATGCACTGCCACCCTGTGGCGAGAGGCTGCTATAACAAGCAGGCCATCCCCAGGGAGCTGCCGCAGACGGATTCCCTGGGTGACCAGCTCAAGGGTTTTCAATAGAGGGCGCTGATGAGACAGCCACGCGGGAGCTGCTCGTGTTTTCTAGAACGATGGTTAGACACGTGGATTTCACACATAATGCACACAAAAGCATTAAAAAAAATTGTAAAGTACATAACTCAATAGTCATTGATTTAAAAAAAATCCAATTCTGGTATTCCATGCTTAACAGACAAAACTTGGAAGAACCGGGCCTGCCTCAGTTTGACCCCAGAGAGTGCCTACCTGCCTCTCGCCTGTGGCTCCTGTACTTGCATGCTCCAGAATGTGCATCCCCTGAGCCCTATGGTGCCAACGTTACCAAGTATGGCCAAGTCATCAAAAAATTCAGGATCGTTCTAGAACAGGGGTCAGCCTCCTTTATTTCCGTAAAGGGCTAAATAGTCAATATTTTTGGATTTGTGATTCAATATGATCTCTGTCACAAGAACACAACTCTGCCTCTGTAGCAGGAATGCAACCTTACACAATATGTAAATAAATGTGTGGTTGTGTTACAGTAAAACTTTATTTACAAAAACAGGGGAATTCCCTGATAGTCCAGTGGTTAGGACTCAGCGCTCTCACTGCCGTGGCCCGGCTTCAATCCCTGGCTGAGGAACTAAGACCCAGCAAGCCCTGCGGCACGGCCAAAAAAACAAACCCCAGAAAAACACCCCGAAACCAAAACCAAAAAAAATAGGTGGGTGGCCAGGTTTGGTCTGTGGGCCACAGTTGGCCAAACCCTAGTCTAGAACGTTCCTCCTGTCTCCAAAACCCAATGATTCTGTACCTTACTGGTGATGTGAGTTTTGTGGTCTGCTGTCCGACGGAGTTGAGCGCTGTCCAGCAGTGGGACATGCACGGGGTCAATGGCTGTGGTTTGCCCTGTTAGTACATCCACTTTGAGTCTTTCCCAAGTTCGGTGTGTCCTGACATCTTGTGACCTTTATGAGCTGGGGGGAGTGACACCCTGAATGCCTCAGGGCTCTATAAGGCCCCAAAGTCTTTGATCCAAGAAATCAGCTTGAAAAATGCAGCCATCAAATGTTCTCATCCTCCTCTGGCTGCATCAAAAAACAAAGTTTCCACACCTGTTTCGATTTCTCCCAAAGGTCCTGCGAACACATGGGCACAGGGAAAATGCACCTTCTCCCTCGTGTCCTCCTTGGCACTGCGTGGGCCTCCCTCCCTCCCTTTGACTTGACCATGTGGTGATGCTTTTCTTTCTCTCTTTCTTTTCCTCCTTTGATGGAGCATTAGCCCGCACGTGCGGGCCCTCAGCTGCTCCCTGAATTCACACATCCCTGACCAGGAGGGGTTCAGTCTTGCCAGCTCTCGAGGACTTGCTTAATAGCTGAAACTTTGGGGTTTTTCTTTTCTTTTCTTTTTGCCACAAATATCAGAAAGGCCACCCTTTAAAGTGAAACAGGCGAGAAGCTTTGACCTAGCATGTGTCCAGAGCGGAACCCTGGAAGGCAGCTTCTGACATCCAAGGAGTAGCCCCCATGTGTTAGTTTACATTTTAGCCCCAAATAAACAACCTTCCCTCCAGTTCCCTGCTTCAGGCAGCCTGTGGGAGGATTTGCAGGGCAATCGGCTTCAAAGAAGAGACAACAAGACCCTCAACCTTTTCCTGTCTTTCTGTTTGCTGGCTGCTGTCTGCCGTTAAGACCTCCTAGTTTTCTCTGCCTGTTTTCCCATTTTCACCTTTTCAGTTCTTTAACACCTGCTTAAGCGATTCTTCCTATTAATTTCTCCGCCCAAACAGTGAGGTTTCTCTTTCCCCGACTGGACCCTGACTGATCAGCCACAAAATAAGTGATAAAGTCCGTGGTTGAAGGATGAGAATATGCGGTGAAAACATCACTTGAGAAAAATCACAGCTGGGTTTACGGTAGCAACCGGGGTGGCGTCCTAAATCTGATGGCTGATGTCCTTATAAGAAGAGGAGAAGACACACACACAGAGCAGAAGACCAGGTGAGACAGAGACAGCGGGTGGAGTGACATGACCACAAGCCAAGAAGCCACCAGAAGCTGCAAGAGGTGGGAAGGGTCCTCCCCCAGAGCCCCAGACAGAGCAAGGCCCTGCTGACACCCAGACTCTGGACTCTGGCCTCTAGAACCATGAGAGGATACCTTTCTGTTGTTTCAAGCCACCAATTTTGTGGTCATCGTTTATGGCAGCCACAGGAAATTAATATGATCGCCCACTGAATTCTCACAGAAAAGCTATGTTTAAAAAGCAGTTAGGGGGCTTCCCCGGTGGCGCAGTGGTTGAGAGTTCGCCTGCCGTTGCAGGGGACACAGGTTCGTGCCCCGGTCCGGGAAGATCCCACATGCCGCGGAGCGGCTGGGCCTGTGAGCCATGGCTGCTGAGCCTGCGCGTCCGGAGCCTGTGCTCCGCAACGGGAGAGGCCACAACAGTGAGAGGCCCGCGTACCGCAAAAAAAAAAAAAAAAGCAGTTAGGAAACCTGGGTTCTTTTCTATGGATTTCCCAGGTTTTCTGCAAAGAAGCCACATTCTCCATTCCTCATGCTACCTTAAGGTCACTCATTGCCAAGTTAGCCCAGAGGCCCCTCCTCATCCTGGGGGAAGACTTCCTGCCCCCGGGGCTGAGTCCAGCCCCCATCCTCCCACGTCCCACTCCCTCCCACTGCGCTGGGTCATTGTAGTCTGAGAGGAGCCTGCTTCTGGGACCTGTCTGGTGTGAGAGGGACAACACCCAGTGGGGAGTGGGGGCTTCCCTGGTGGCACAGTGGTTAAGAATCCGCCTGCCAATGCAGGGGACACGGGTTCGAGCCCTGGTCCAGGAAGATCCCACATGCCGCGGAGCGACTAAGCCCGTGCGCCACAACTACTGAGCCTGCGCTCTAGAGCCCGCGAGCCACAACTACTGAGTCCATGTGCCACAACTACTGAGCCTGCGCTCTAGAGCCCGCGAGCCACAACTACTGAGCCCATGAGCCACAACTACTGAGCCTGTGCTCTAGAGCCCACGAGCCACAACTACTGAGCCTGCGTGCCACAACTACTGAGCCCACGTGCCACAACTACTGAGCCTGCACTCTAGAGCCCGTGAGCCACAACTACTGAGCCTGCACTCTAGAGCCCGCGAGCCGTAACTACTGAAGCCCGTGTGTGTAGAGTCCGTGCTCCGCAACAAGAGAAGCCACTGCAATGAGAAGCCCGCGCAACCACAAGGAAGAGTAGCCCCTGCTCACTGCAACTAGAGAAAGCCTGCACGCAGCAACAAACACCCAACGCTGCCAAAAATAAATAAATGAAATAAATTAATTAAGAAAAAAAAACACCCATGGGGGGGCCATAGACAAGCAACCACTTTCCCCATTCCTCCTCCCTGTGACAATATCTGAATGGGGTCACTTAGGTTACTGTCACCCCAAATTTGCTGAGCCTCTTCCGTGAGAGCAGGAATGGCCACAGGCTTGGAATGGAAAGGGGCTGAGGTCTGGGTGAAAGATGGCTTCCCAACGGCTGGAAAGGATGATGAAGAGATTCCTAGAAAGGGGGTGGGCAGGTTCCAGCACAGAGGAAGGGAGAAGGGGTCCTAGCAACTTCCTGAGAACTTTGAGCCCCCAGGGCCCTGCTCAGAGAAGGTGCCTCCCAAGGCACCTCCAGAGGCCTGCTTCTCTCCCTCCTGTTTCGTAATGATGACCATGGTGGGCTCTGTCCTGCTGAACTTGATGAGTGAGTAGAAGTTTAGCCTCCAGAGAATGTCTGAAGCCCACGCGGAGAACCTCGCCGGCCCCAAGCAGGCATCCACCCGGCTCCAGGTGCTCAGGGCTCCATGTGCATTGGAGATTCTCAACCTGACCACCAGGGGGCAGCCACACCCAGGGCGCCTTCCTCTGCCCGTGGAGACTGGCAGACAAAACCCTGTATTTCTGGAAATATCTAAGACACCTGGCTTTATTGACCTTAAGCAGACACACCGAGGAAACTGAGGGGCCAATTGCTCTAAGTCCTTGACTCCTTTTTGTATTTGTATTTAGATTTGTTTGTGTACCCAATGAATCAGTTAAAGAATTTACCACCCCTTCTCAATCCATCCTTAGCTTTCTGTACATTTCTTTTGTCCTCAAGCTCTCATAGCCTTTGGCTATCTCCCTTAATCTGATTTAGTATTTACTTCTCATTTTTTTTTTTTTAGTATTTATGTGCCCATAGAGAAGCCATCTACTGATGTGGATTTAAGATCGGACATCCTCTGGAAAGAGTCACACGCATTAACACACAAGTCACACACGGGCTTGTCTGGAGATGCAGAGATTGTGGAATCCCTAAAAGTTTTCTCTGCCTGTCAGCTTATTTCTAATTCTTGTTATGGCTACTATCGAATTACCATAGTGTCCTGAGGGGAAACTGAAATTCAGAGCCAGGGCAAAGACAATATTTCAAGCCATATTATCAGAATTTGCAATTGGCTTCTTTTTGGCTCAGTTTGCCTTTTTTTTTTTTAAATGGCCCAGCTCAGATGCTGGACTACCTTCTGTCTCTTTAAGCAGACCTCTAGGTATACAGTGCAGACGGTATTAGGATACTTTTTATTTCAGGCAAGGCTTTATGGGGCCCCCGCTGCAGCAAGGGGGAGCGAGAACAAACAATAGGTTCCCTTGCTGGCTTGCTCGCTGAGGTGAGGCGAGCTTGTTCCTTATATAGATGAGAATAAGGGTGTGTCGAGGGGTCAGGGCGGAGTGGTGGCTTAGGTGCTTTGCCCACCCCTGAGATGGTGTTGCAGGCAGGAGGCATGCACAGTGCCCCGGACCCCCTGCTTGTGGGCTCTTCAAAATTGACAGTTGAGTTTTTTGGTTTCTTTGTATCTTTTGTCCAGAATTTGCCCTAACTGTGCATGCATGCAGTTATACTTAGCTCATACAGTTTCTTTGTATTTTGTTGCCTGAGGAGAGGTGTGTCCAGGTGCAAGTACTGCAGCACTGCAGCAAAGGGTCAGCCTGTCTCATTCCCCCCCTGAGAGACCCTACACCCTTATTCTTAAGGGGTAAGAGGCCGAAGGTCTCTTCTTCTGAAACTTCTTCCTGCTGGATGGGGACCACAGACCCTAGCCTATCCTAGAGGTATAGAAGTCCCTCACTGACTGTTCCAAGGACCTGGAGGGACTTGGGCCACTCTCCTCTGGAATTGGCTGAATTCCCTGAGCCATCATGAGTCTTATTTCAAACTGTTGGAGCCTAAAAGACACAAACTAAACCAAACGGTTAAACAAACAAGGGCTAAAAAGGAGAACAAGAATAGCCATTAAAGGGCCTAGAAAGGGAGGGAATGAGGAGGACTCTTTTGGAGAGTAAATTGTCTGATATTCCTAAATGATATCCCGTAAAGAATGATCAAGTCGGGTTAGTGTGCATAAAAGAATAAAATCAGAGCCCCGTCATTCCTTCCCCACCTCACAGACCCCCAGGAACCCCTGGCTTGTCAGCGAGGGCAGAAGTTAGGGAAGCACACCTCCTGCTGGCTTCCTCCTTCAGGCAAGCGATGACCTTGGGTGTGTCCTTGAACCTCGCTGAGCCTCAGTTTCCTCAGCAGTTAAGTGACAGCCATGGTCTAGTTAAACCTCAGGGAGCTTGCTCTCCAAGGCCAACTGTCTGGTGAATTGCACGTGGGGCATATCTAACCTGGAGCCATTCGCCTAGCCAGGCTGCGCGCCTCCAGGAGCGGTGAGGTGCGTGCCACCCTTCGTATTGTCTAGTGTACCCAAGTCCCCGGTCAGCCTTGTAGACAAGCCTGGTTTGTCTGCTCATAGAGTGGGCCCATCTCTCCAGGGCGGACTCCACAATTGGTTCCAAGAATCTGCAGAGCAAACTTGGAGCCGTAATGGCCTCTTCTATACTGACAGAGGGTGAGGGGCCTGGCATCTGAATGGGACGTGCCAGGTAAAGACAGCCCGATGCAGCATCCTTTCAGAGGGCTGGGATCTGAGGGTCCACTGGCCAGGCCCCCACCTCGGGGCTTGCTGCCACTGATTCCACCTGCCTCTGCCACCATGGCGGGCAGTCCTTCAGATGCAGGTTCCCCTCCCTGACTCTGGTTTCTATCAAGTGTGGCCTGGGGCTGTCCCGGAGCTATTCTTTCTGCTTAAAGCAGAGGTTGTAAAGCAGTGGTCTTTGAGCAGAATTCAGTTCAAGGTCATAGCCTGTTTGGCCCACACATTAAAAAAAATAAAATTGAATTAGTTGCCCACATTAAAAAATCAGGACATTTCAAATAAATATCCAGACTTCCCCGGTGGTCCAGTGGTTAAGACTTTGCCTTCCAATGCAGGAGGCGTGGGTTCGAACCCTGGTTGGGGAACTAAGATCCCACATGCCGTGGGGTGCGGCCAAAAACTTTAAAAAGAAATCAAATAAATATCACAAGTTCATCAAGAGTCTGCCCAAGCTGCTGGCTGGCTGAGGACGTCTGGGACTCAGCAGCAGTGGCAGCCTCCCACCCCCTTAGCAGGAGGCTTGGGTAATAGGGGAAGGGGCGCTCGGCAGTCTGCCTGCAGCTCCACCTGGGGCTTTGCTCCCTTGTTTGCTACTTGTAGGATCAGGGGTGTCTACGGCAGAGTTGAACCACGGGCAATCATACTTCCTTATTCCGGAGCCCCCCAAGAACCCACACCCACTTTCTAAAAGGATCATAGTGATATTAACAAAACACACACTACACGTCATGATAAAAGACTCTAATTTTTTAAAAAGATGTTTTTAATACCTCAAAAGGCATGTTGTCCTATTCAATGAACACATAAAATATTGCGCACAAAGCATTGAGATTCTAGTTTGAAAGGGCTTAGAACAGTGCCTGGCTCCTAGCAGGCATTCTATGAATGCTCGCCCAAAATTTTAAATATGGTAACAAGCATTCGAACATGTGTGGCTTCTAAGAGGTTTGAGGGGTGTGGGGAAGTGAGCTGAATGCCTGGTGCTTCAAGGACGGGGAGGACTAAAGCTTGTGGGATCTCCCTCTGCCTTAAAGGGGCAGAACCTCAGGGGGGAAGTGAACCGGTGATAAAGAACTAGTCTGTGTGCCTGGAATACCCAAGTCTGCCTGCCGCTGTAAATCACGCTGTGGACCACGTGCGCTCTGGGCTCCTCTCCAAACTCCTGGGCCCAGCCTGCTTTCCTTCACTAGGGGCCAACTGTGTCTGTCACAGCAGGGAAGTCACACGTGGCCAGGAGATGCCAGCAATCATAGGTGGGCTTCCAGGGGCCCAAGAACCCCAGAGATTGTGGGTAAAATGTGTCTGTGTGCAATTTGGGGAGATCATAGCTTTCATTAGATTTTCAAAGGACTCTGACGCAAATAACCACTGGTCTCGAGGACTGTAGTAACTCTGCCAGGCTTCTGTCCAAGGGGTGTCCCATTGGGAGCTCTGCCCCCAAGCCCACAAAGGAATCGCTGTCTATTACATGAAGCAAGGACTGTGCCCCCCATTCGTCTATTGGAGGATGGCCAGCGATGCTTACGTGTTGCTTCTAATTTGTATTATGTGCAGGTTTCTAACAAGTATGTTTTATTTAAGTACTCCACCCTCTTAAGCAATGCCTAGGCAGGCGAGCGTTCAGGACGGCGCAGGTGACCGAGGGCAGCTGGGGAAGAAGGCTGAGACCCAGGTCACATGTCCTCTGAGTCCCTCAGGCCAGGCCATGCTCACGAGGCTCCTTCCACTGCCATGAGCAAGTCCCTGGCACCGTCTGCCTCCACCCCTGAATCCCTTTCCCAGCTCTCAGTCGGGAGGGAAGTTTCCAAGGGAATCTCTGTCTTGTGAGGAGAAGGGCCAGGAGGAAAGCGCTGTCTCTGGAGGGGTGGTCAGGGCAGAGGCACTGCGCGAGCTTCCCATGGCTGCTGGAGCAAACTAGCCCAGCCTGAGTGGCTTTGAGTAAGAGAAACCCCTTGTCTTCCCGTTCTGGAGTCCAGAAGTCTGAAATCACGGGGTCTTGGGGCCCTGCTTCCTCTGAAAGCCATCCGGGAGAATCCTTCCTTTCCTCTCCCAGCCTCCAGTGGTGGCCCTCGGTCCTTGGTGGTCCTTGCTTTGCAGCAGCGCCACTCCTATCTCTGCCCAAATTTCCCTCTTCTTATAAGGATGTCGGCCACATTGGATTAGGGCTCACCCCAATGACCTTACCTTCCTTGATCACATCTGCAAAGACCTTATTTCCAGATAAGGTCATGTTTACAGGTTAGGACTTGAAGGGTTAAGAGGATCTTTTGGGGGGGGGTCACAATTCAACCACGATGGGCACGTTACCTCAAAAGGCCCTGCCACCTCAGTCCTGTGTGTTGCCCCTTGCCCACACCCACGCCTTCCCCTGAGCTCTTGAGGTGCTGGATGCAACCGTCCCTCCTGCCACGAAAACCGAGTACCTTCCCCTTGGTACACATTCTGAAGCAGGATTTTTTTCCTTCTGCATCTCAACTGCGCTACGTGAGTAGGTAGTGTGTGTGTGTGTGTGTCCTTGAGTATCTGTGTGTGTTTCTCTTTGTGTTTCTGTGTGCACGTGTGTGCCTCTGGGTATGAGCGTGTGTTTGGGGTGTGTGTGTGTGAAGCGTGGGCATGGGGGGGAAGAGGAGGCAGGAGAGGAAGGGGAGGATAGAGCCACCATGGTAAGGGTACGAGTGAAAAGGGCAGAGTAAGTCTTGTTCCATAGCAAGTGGGGAAGTATGCTTGCAACGAGTATGGAAACATTATGTCTTGGGTCTCAGTCCCATAAGGAAGGCGTATTCGTTAGGATTTTGATTCTGTTACTTTAACAAAAACCAAAATCACACTGGCCCAAGGAAGATCGGAGTTAGTTTCCCTTTCCTCTAAAGTCTGAGCTGTTGATTGACCAGACCCTGCCCCATGCCATGGCCCAGGGACCCAGACTCTTATTGCTGTACCATCTGTGAATACACTGTCCTTTTCCAGAGTCAAAACTGGCTCACCACCTGATCCATGTCCCAGCCGCGGGGAAGGGGGAGAGGGGAGTGGAGGACACATCCTTTCCTTTTCAATACTCACTGGGAAATTGCCCTCATCATTCCCACTTCAACTGACCATAACTTCATACACAGGACCTTGCTAGCTGCAAGGAAGTCAGGGAAAGACAGCTGTTATTCTCAGAGACCGTGATCTCAGGGATTTTGCTGAAATTAACAAGGCAGGCACACATACTGGGGAGCGGCTCTCAGCCTATTATAGAAGGAAAGTGATTTTAGAAATATAGTGTTACTAATCCACCTTTCACCCCTTATGATAGAAAAAAAAAACCGAATTATACTCATGCAGGAAAGAATATAAGGAACATGTAATTGGAAAAATCAGATCATCAGGGAGGCTTTGTCCAATTCTGACCAGTCTCGGGGTCAGGATGACAGCTTCATCTCAGGAAGGTATGCAGTGGGTCGTTCTACAGCCAGCTGGTTTTCAATGACATAACACGCCCTGCAGCTCTCCAGAATCCGGGCCTGGAAGTACGCCTTGTCCTGCCCCTGCCAGGTGTCAGACTCGATGTACACATTGTACGGGTCATGGGAGTGCTCCAGTTTCTTGGAGCGGATGTAACTTAGCATGATGCCCAGGGTGAAGAAGCCGAAAAAGCCAAGCACCATGAGGATGTACAGTGCCGCCAGCTTGCCGTCATCATGGCCCAGGGACCTGCGGGCCAGGTTGGATGTGTTGTTGCCCGGTTGAACTGTCCCCTGCCACAGCTTGGTCAGCAAGGGTGTCACAGCCGTGGCGTTAGACAGGATCATCCTGGGAGTCAAGGTTTCACTGCGGGAGGGTGAACTTCCCAGGAAAACTTTCTAAAAGAAAAGTGCAACCTGAAATCAAAAAATATGTATTGGCCCAACCCCCACCCCCCACCCCAACACAAACACACACCCCACACAGTTTTTAAAAATCTCAGTAAGAGGGGTGCCCTACCAGAGTATGACGGGGGAGTACTCGGTCATGGTGTGTGCCACCTGGGATCTACATAATGCCCTCTCTTGACTGATCAAGTGATAAATTGATTCACTTTTATTTCTATTCACCACCCCCACTCCCTGCCTCCATAGGTGATCACCAGAACGAGTTCCCTTAATACACACATTGTGTCGTACGTGTGCCTTTTAATTTATACGCTATGGGCCAAATTGTTCTCTCCAGCAAGTCATACGTTCAAGCCCTAACCCCTAATGCAGTTGAACCTGGAAGTAGGGTCTTTCAGAGGTAACTAAGTTAGATGAGGTCATAAGGGTAAGGTCCTAATCTGATAGGACGGTGGCCTTATAAGAAGAGGAAGACAGGCCTTGGTCTGGGTTCCTGTCTGGCATTGGGACTTTTCAAAGCTTCTCAGGTGATCCTACTTTGCACTCAAGCTTGAGAACCACTGAGCTATGATGTGGGCCCTTAGGAAATTAACCAATCCGTCTTTTGTGCTGCAGAGTACCCGGAAGAATTATATAAGAAGAGAAATAATAACTTCATAGCATAATTTTCCAATCTTGTTTGTTTTTCAGATTTTCTTTTTTGGTCTTGCATGTCCCTGAGAAAATCTGAACGGGAGTTGCGGAAAGAAATTCTCAAGTCATCACCATGACCTCAGCTGTCCCTGTCCTAACTCACAGTGGCATCTCAACATTATGGTAAGCCTGTCGTAACTTTATGCTGGACCAGAAAAGCCAAGTTCCTTAACTGCCTTTCAAATAACAACTCTGCATTTTTAAAGAAAAATCTTTTGCTGACTTTACACTTAATTTATTGTATCGCTTTTGCTAAATGCCTTCTATGCCCCCAAGGCCTGCATGCTGGGTCATGTGGTGTTTTTGCGTATTGAGTCACAAAATGAGTTTGGCAACGTCCTCTAATAATCAGCATGGTGTAAACGACACAGAACCCAATCCTCACAACAGCTGTGGGTTTATGTCCCATTCTCCAAGTTCACATCCATTATAATGCCAAAGCACTGTCTAGTGGCCACAGTGAGGACTGTTGGACTCAAATGGATGTGGAGACCAGCTGATCCAACAGTCTTAACTTCATAGAAAACTGGTTTCCACAGAGGTGAGCTGACTTGCCCAAGGTCACGTCTGCGATCAAAAATACATCTAAACTTTAATCTTTTAGCCATGGACTCACATTTTATTAGCATAGAAAAAGCTCTCAGGACCTTGCAGAGAGAAGGCAGATCTGTATTTAAGCTCAAAGGGACCAAGGAGCCGGCTACTTGTGTCAGGTAAAACTGAGTCTAACTAATTGGGAACTGGCTTCTGACCTACATATGCCATCAGAAGAGCCCTCTGCCCCACCGGCAAGAACCACAGCGTTTTGTAGCTCGCACAGGAAATAGGGGGCTGGAGGAGGAAGAAGCAGCAGGAACCAGGGAGGTCCAGCTCCAAACACAACCAATTTGATGATCAGCCTGTGCTAAACATTCTCAAACTGGCCTTACTGGGCCCAGAAAGAAGGAAGTGGGGTGGGGGTCTAGAAGTTTCTGCTTCTGCCTGGGTTTGAGACTCTTCAGGAGGCATAGACACTGCCCCCAACGAAGGTTAGTGCAATTTTTTTCCGTCAAAGCTGAGTCCCAGAGCTGCTGGTCTACTGAGAATCACTCAAGATTCGGGACTGTGGACAGCCGAGCTGAGCTGCAAATTGACAGCAAGCATGCCTCCAGCACCCCGGGATCCTGCGAACGCCCCAACTGTACCCAGGGGAGAGGGGGAAGTAGGTGATGTCACGCTGTTCTCGGCACACACCGCCCCTTCTGCCTTTCTCCCAGGAGTTCCAGATCCGTCTCATATCAGCACCCATAACAGGCTTTTAGAACAGATTTCCTAGTACCGCACCTCTCATTCTTTCTTACGCATTTACTAAAAGGGCAAGGCTTTCGTGGCTGACTCCAAGCTCTCTACTGAGAGGGACAGATTCTGGGGGCAAGTCAGGGGAAGAGGAATGTCAGGGTTCCAGAGTTCCAGCCCTGGCTCAGTCCTAGCCACTCCTCGCGGCTCCCAGACGGTACCGTAGCTTGCTTATCTAGGTGGGATGGGGATGACATTCCTGCCATTCTTGTCAGCATTTCCTCGAAAGAGCATCCAGTTTTGAAATCAGCAATTTTTGTTTCAGGAAGCAGAATTAGGGTAGAAACAATTATGGATAAGCTTAATTTGGGGGAATATGATCTTACTGAGTCAAGAATTCTGTGAGCCAATTTTCCTTGGAAATACCTGTCAACTGTCTTCATCTTTATCGAAACACGATGTCCAAATTCTGGAGATATATTTACCTCCTAGCAGCAAAGAGGGGCCCAGACTCTTCCAGGCAGTCAGCGGGCTTTGTCTTGGGCTTCTCACCTTCCTCTCTCCCGGGAGAGGAATCACTAAGGTGGCCAAGGTCTCAAACAGTCAGGATGAAACCTGTACAGAGGCACCGCATTTGACTGTCCTCAAAGATCTGTAAAGGGCTTTCTGCCACCTCCCTGCTGGATGTGCGGTGTGGTTCTTGAGTCTAGTCACAGGGCTAAGAGCATCCCAGACCTCTCTGTGGGTGGCAGAGAGGAGCTCTGGGGTGTGAAGGGTGGAAATGTGAACCAGAGAGCTGATGAGAGGGACCCGATCAAACTCAACATGGGAAAAAGGATGAGCATTTTGGCATGGAGAATGGATGGCAGCAGGATTCCCAGACTGGGAAGGGAGCTGAAGTCACATAGAAGGAAGAATCTCACCCTCAGCAAATTAAATGAATTTGGGGAGCCCCAGTTTCCTCATCTGAAAACTGGGGATGATGGGATGACTGGGGAGGCATGAAACAAGCCCACAACCTTCCTATCTCTTGCTTTTGCTGCTCTCTCTGCAAGAGAGTCATGACCACCATGTCTGCCTGCCAAAATTCTACTGGTCCTCCAAAAGCACACTCCTATGCCAACGTGTGAAGCCCCTTCCAGATGTCCCATTCCCTGCTTTGAGCCCTCATAGTACCCAGTCTGTACCGCTCAGATTCTAAGCTGTGTTGTAATCATTTGTAGTCTCGTCTATGCATTTCCAGGAGCTCAGGAGGATCAGAGACTGTATCGTTCACCTTGTCCTCATTCCAGCCCCCAGAATGAGTCCATATGGGTTTGCTGAATTAAATGGGCATGCAAAGTATTAAATTTAATACAACTACAATGTGAATGTGAGAGCAAAAAATCAACAAAGTAGAATACACTCTGAAAAGAGCTTGGTGTAACCAAATGAAAACCTCTTTCAATGTAGTCTGTTTTGATATAATAAAATTTAAATTATTTTATGTATATTTATTTTATTAGCATTATTTATTTTGTATATTAAATTTTATATTATTAATATAGTTATGTATAACTATATTAATAACTATATATATCTGCAACCCACCTTATTCCTAAAAAGGTTCAAAGCCATCAATAATTGTCAATAATACAGCATAATTTTCACCCATCCTCCCCAATTCCCGTAACTCTTACTTTGCCCTCCTTTTTATCCATAGTACTTGATCACCTGCACCTAGTATAGTTTTTCTTATTTATTCTGTGCATTGTCTATTGTTTGTCTTCCCTATCAAAATGTAAGCTTTTGAGGGCAGGGATCTTTGCCTGTGTTGTTCCCATGTATCCCGAAGACTAGAACGGTGTCTGGCATGTGGCGGGAGCACAGTGAATATTGACAGATGCAGGCACGCATGCATGGATGCATGAGTGAGTAAATGTCCCGCTCAACTACTGGAAAGCCCGAACCACACAGAAACTGTCTCACCAGCTCTGCCTTCAGAGACTTAAGATGACAGGAGTGAATCCCTCTGATGTCTTCACAGGGTACTATATTTTCAAAACAATCCACTTTTGAATAACCTGTCAAAAGCAAGACATACCTGAATATTCTGGAAACTAAGAATGCCTTCCTCAGACCCATCCTCAGCTCATCTCTGATGAGCAGCAGGCAACAGAGCAGAGCCAGCAGAGGGGTTTTGCCCCCTGGTTAGAAACCCATAGATCAGAGTCAACAGCGCCTTCTAGCAATTCACTCATCACATGAATTAAAGCAACGGTGTGATCACAGCCAAGTTCCCCACCATGGTGACCATAAGTGACAACTGTGGTTATTGACAAGGCCCTTCCTCAGTGGAGCTGGAAGCTCCTTCTTAACCTAAAAGTGGACTCAAACAGCTCACATACAGCAGTCTGAAAAATCGAGGGTCGGGGGCAGGGGGCGGGGCGGAGTAACGTGATATACTCAGCACATAACACGTGACGGCTACTGGGTCAACTTTCTTCTGAAAGTTCCACATTTTCCCCAGTTACTACAATCAAGATCAGATACCAGTAACGTTCTGCGTGTCCCATGCCTTTTCCCTGGGGAGATGCCAAGGCCCAAGAAACTTTTCTGGTCCAAAGAAAACCCACAAAACATTCCCTTTGAGGCCGGGTGCGTTTGCAAATATTGCCTCATCTGGAGGTCTTTGAAACCAAGCGGGGGGCTGGGATCATGGGCGGTTTTGGTTTTCTTTGGATGCTTTTAAGTATTTTCCCAATTTTCTCCAGGAACGACTGTAATTTAATAATAATGGGAAAATGTCGTTGTTTGGTGGTGAGATGATTTTCTAGGCATGCGTTCTTAGAAGCGTAGAAGGCAGAGGGAAAGGAGGCGTGAGGCCGAACCACCTATTCTGTCTCCCACTAAGGGGATCGCGGCGCCTCCTGGCCCAGGGGCTGAGACTGGGTGCCTGGAGCCCGCTCAGGGTCGCCGGCCTGGGGCATCGCGCTCCGGGCGAGGAGCCGGGAGGCAGGAGCCCTTGACTTACCAGGTCTGGGGCGCGGAGAGAGCCGGGAGCGCAACGGGGTCCAGGGCAGCCAAGCGCAGGGCACCGACAGCCGCGCCCCAGGCGGCGCGCTCCGCGGGCAAGTGCGCGGCGGGGCGGGCGGGGCCTCCGGAGCCAGAGGGCGCCCCGCCCCGTCCCCGCGCGTCCCCGCAGAGCCCGCGGCCCCCTGGCCACCCTAGGCCATCCCGGGGCCCCCCCGGATCCTCCGCACCCTGCGTCTCCAGCAAGCGCTCTGTCACGCTGGGTAAGCGCAGAGCCGGCAGAGAGTCTGTATAAGAACTGACAGCCAGCCAGCCAGCCAGATATACCTTCCTGAGGAGTTCGGCACTGGCAGGCAAGAAGCCGCAGTGGCCAAAAGAAGTCCGTGCCGGAGAACCCCACTGTCGGCCAAGCACTCGCCAAACACTCCTTCACACATCTCCAAACAAGAACTTCAAATCAGCTCAAAACCACAGCAGACTCCTTTTAGCTGCGTCCTGAACCCCAGCAGTGACCATGCATCTATCGACAAGCATTTATTGAGCACCTACTGACAGGTGTCCTGTCCTGAGCTGGGGGTGCAGCTGTGGACCAGACAGACAGGGGTCCCCGTGTGCAGGTGTTGGTGGTTGGAGCCACCCATGCGTTGGCACCCCAGCTCCGAGGTTCCTGGGGCAGTGGGAACAGCCTTTCAGGCCGCCAGGAGCAAACTGAGCCTTGGCCCCAGGAACCTCCAGGGAAATTTCACAACTGCTGTCTACCAGCTAGGGGGGTGGGGGCGGGTAGGGGGGTGGCGAGCGTGAGACGGGCAATTCCCAAACGACAGTCCTGTGAAAGCGCTGGACAATAAGGTCCAGGCTTGCGGTCTACAGGCAAGCAACAGAGAAATTAGATTCCTGACCTAGAGATAGAAGACATTTTCTCGGACCCCCCTAGTCTTCCTGGGCCAGTCACTTCTGCTTGAGCCTCCGCCTGGGGGTTCTCTTGGGGAGGAGGCCACTGAAGGCTCTGGGAAGGGGTCCATTGGATGTGGCACTTTAGGACGCAGCCCAGCTAGCACAGGCAGAGCTGGCACTCCCCTGCACTATGGGTGCTAGTCTAAATAAACCCACACAGCCACTCTGGAAAGTTCTAAAATGTCCATAGCCTTGATGTGTACTTATACTGTGTGACATCTATTCTATGGAGGGGATCTGAACTGTAGAAAAGCTTTATACATAGAAAAGTTCTTTGTAGTTTTACTTAAAATAACTAGAATCTGAATGTCTCAAAATAAAGTGGTTACATTATGTTACGTATGATAGAATATTATTCTACATACTGGAATGTTTTATGTGGTCATTAAGATAATGTTTACAAATAGTTTGTAATGTTAAGTGAAAAATAGAAAACCCTAAATTGTACATACAAGATGCTATGCATTATTTCAAAAGACTAAGAAAACACATCATGATGTTAATACTGTGTGCTAGTGATGGGCTTACATGGTATTTATTTTCTTATTTATACATTCTATGTTTTCCTTTCCTTTTTTTGTAATAACGATATTCTTTAACATTTAGGAAAAAATACATAAACTTTATCTGAAAATTCTCTGGATTCTACCCCATGAAGGTCATGCTATCTGTATTTAGTATCTTTTTGCTCACCTTTCCGCAAAAGAACTCCACCAGGAAGGAAAAAATGGATCATTGAAGCAAAAATGTTTGTCCTGTAGAATTTATGTGCTACCCTTTCAGTAATAATCCATGGGCCAGGTAAACATGCATGGACAGTGTGCTCCAGACCAACTGCAGAGACCCCCCGTCAGGGGATGGGGTGGTCGATGTCTGCCCACCTGTCACCCAGTTACTTTGCAGACTGTGTGTTTGGAAGTGTCTTCAAAAAGGTAAAGTAGGGGGCTTCCCTGGTGGCGCAGTGGTTGAGAGTCTGCCTGCCAATGCAGGGGACACGGGTTCATGCCCCGGTCCGGGAGGATCCCACATGCCGCAGAGCGCCTAAGCCCGTGCGTCCCAACTACTGAGCCTGTGCTCCAGAGCCCGTGAGCCACAACTACTGAGCCCGCATGCCACAACTACTTGAAGCCCATGCACCTAGAGCCTGTGCTCTGCAACAAGAGAAGCCCCTGCTCACCGCAACTAGAGAAAGCTCACGCGCAGCAACGAATACCCAACGCAGCCCCCCCTCCAAAAAAAGTAAAGTATTCTGGGAGTGGTGATTTCTTTTTGCGGCATTCAGGATCATAGTTCCCCCACTGGGGATCAAACCCATGCCCCCTGCAGTGGAAGCAAGCAGAGAGTCCTAATGAGTGGTGATATTCTTATTTCTCTCCCTGGTTCTCTCCATCCCACGTGTGATGAATTATTTTATTGCAGTCATACCGTTGTTGTCATTCCCTATTCGTAATGATAAAACACAATTACGGATAAGAGAGTGTATTTTGTTGCCTTTGGCGAACTTGAAATGGCTTCTTTTCTCTCTTCCTTCTCCTTTTACTCTTTCATTCTCACCTTTTCCCATCAAACAGGTGTGATTGGTCTTAAACAAACATAACAACAGAGCGACAAAGTCCTTGAGTCATTTCCCTTTTTTCTCTGGCTCCTCCACCTTCTCCTATCCTCTTGGTCCCCTCACTGGGAACTGTCCCTTGGGAGAGGGGATGGCAAATGTGGGCTCTGCTCCTCTTGGTGGGTTTATCGTCATCTTCCATGAGCTCCCACCTCAATGCAGGTGACATCCAAAGCCAGAGCTCCAGCCGCTTCTCGTTCTTTCTTAGGAAGATCTCAACTCGCAGCTTGGAGTTCCTGCTCATGTTTCTAACCCTTTCCGCACGCTGCCAGAGAAATAGAGTCCCCGTCACCAGAGAGGACTGTCTTCATTGTAACCCACCCAGGACGCACATACGGAACCCAGGATCGTGCAGATAGCTCTTTGCCGTTTTCTCTGGCTGCTGTTCCATTGGTATCCAGATGCCCCTGTGTTAGCCTGGGGAACATGCCTTTCCCTTAGGACCCCTTCCTTCTTTCTTGTTGACCTTAACTGCACAGCTTCTGGTGTCCCCGAGGGCAGCTCTCACCTGTCAGTGAGAAACACCTGGAAAGCCAGCAACTTTTTTGAGCAGCCACAGAGCATAACCTGGGTGCCGTAGTGCGCGAAAATTGCAATACTTCCTCCTCACGAGAAAGACAAGGAGGAGGAAGGTCATTGAAGTCCCCATCCTGCCCCCGGTGACGGGTGAGGAGGTACAGAATGATGGAAGAGAGCCCGGCCCTGCTGCCTCGGCTGTGGTCCCCCTAGTGCCGCCCCAGCTCCATCACCATGCCACGCAGATGGCTGGACGTGCTTGCGTCTTCTCTACTGGCCATTCAATGCTCGCATCTTTTCTATCCCCCTTCCTTAGCCAGCAGCTCCCACCTGATTCACTTGGTCACAGGAGGCCAGCTTCAGTTTCCTCCCAGGGCTCCTCTTTAGGTGGGAGTCCTGCACACAAGATGCATCCTTCCCAAACGCGGCATTCTCCTAAAACCCTCTTGAGGGCTGATCCCGTTCCAAAAAGAAACCACTCCCAGCCTGCTTGGGGCCCTACAGGCCATTCCAGCTCCCAACCTCATTTCCCGGTGCTCTGCCCCTCTGAGCTCCCGGACCAGCCAACGAGGCACCTCCATCCCCTGGTCACTGCCCATCTTTTCCCCCTGCTCCAGTCCCTTGTTCATGGGGTCAGCCCTCTGCTTCCAGCTTAACAAACCAGAGGTTGATGATTGTCCTGCAGCTGGAGCTCAGGACTTTTTCAAA
Organism: Grampus griseus; assembly: GCF_964374135.1. Classification (NCBI taxonomy): domain Eukaryota; kingdom Metazoa; phylum Chordata; class Mammalia; order Artiodactyla; family Delphinidae; genus Grampus; species Grampus griseus. Next base: position 133,151,056 of record NC_138998.1, read on the forward strand.
TCCCAGATCTTCAGCAAAGGTCTAAGACTAGGGAATGCTAGTCTTAGACTAGTTGCACCGCACGGCATGTGGGATCTTAGTTCCCTGACCAGAGATCAAACCCGTGCCCTCTGCAGTGGAAGTGCGGTGTCTTAACCACTGGACCGCCAGAGAAGTCCCTGTTAGCTTTAATTTTGAATTGGTTTTTAGATTAAAAACATTGAGAGCTCTTATACTAAATACCTAGACTTTGGCTTCTCTCACAAAACCCAGTGGGTTTAGAAACTTATGCCCATATTTGGCAGAACAAGTGGCAGGAGCTGAGGGCACCAGCCCCTTTCCAGAAAAATGCAGACTCCACATTCTCCCTGACAAGGACACTCAGCAAGCCCCGCTTACGGAATGCCCTGCCTGGTTCTGCAGGTACTGAGTTTGTCACTTTTATTCTAGGCCCTTCCCTTCCAGGAAAAAGTTCCTGCAAGGCCCTTTCTCTGGCTTTCCTTCACTTTGCACACCTGGGAACTCACTTCCTCATTGACTTGTTTTGGCCTCGCTCAGATGTCGTGTTGCACGTGCCTTTTGGCTCTTTCAGATGTGTATGTTCTGTTTGTCTTTTTAGAGCAATGGTTCTGGATTCTTCAGGATTCCTTTGGGAATCTGAGAAAAGCTATGGCTCTCCCCAACCCTTACCCCAAATGCACACGTGTGCAACGTTTGAGCTACAATTGTGCAGACTTATGGACCCTGATGGGCTAGATGATTCTTGGCTGCTGTGTTAGGAACTGCTGATTTAGGGCAAGGACTGTCTTTCCCATAAAACAAATTCAACGCTGTGGCATCAATTCTGTGGGGCTCTACAGTGCACGGTGCCACTGAGTGTTGCCTGGTGGGCAGATGGCAAGATTATCCATTAAAATAGTCATTTAAGCTCCCTCTGCCCAGGTCTCAGGGGCACTTGCACTAATTTTTGTCACCCTCGAGTCATTCAAAGAAAACGACGCAGCTGGCTATAGACCCATGGATTCAGGCATCCCAGCTGCCCTTGCATTTGACAAATAACCACAGCCTTCACCTTGTTATGAAAAGAGCACAAATCCAATTAAGAAAGTTTTTCCAAAAGAAATAACAGTGTTGATTTCTGCCCCCACCCCCCGCCTCTCTCCACCCCTTTATGTCCTGGAATAATGCTGTGCTGATAAGAACATGGATAAATTAATTACAGCTTGGAATGTTATTTATGGCTAAGAAAGAACACTAAATCTACACATACAGTGTTTGACATTTGAATACAAGCATAGCCCTTATGTTAAAAAAAAAAAAACCCTCAATCCATCCAGTTTACACTGACATATGTCTAATCCTTTTAAATGCTGTGGATTTGAAAATCACAAAGGTAACAGTATGCTGGCTGCTCTACTCAGCCAAAGAACAAGGAGACGCAGGAGTGAGATTAGCATCTCTTCAGTTCTTTGCATGTCTGAGATTATTTCAGTGTACCTCCAATTCCTGATAACACAGAAGCACTCTTGTGGCCAAAGTGCCTGAAATGGAAATGCATTGGCAAGCCTGAATTTAAAACCAGTGCAGGCAGGCTTTCTGGGAATGTGTGTGAAGGTCACTTTTTTTTAGAAACGGACTGTCCACAGCCATTGTCATGGTTTCTGTGTTATTTCAACCAGGACCTCAGCCTGGAAGTCTGGATTCATGTGGGTTTCTGCAGGTCCTCCACGGGGATTGAAGGAAAAAGTGAAGAAATCAGGGGTGGTGTCCAGCATGACTCAAAAGGGGATGAGAGGAAAAATATTCAAAGGAAATCTTTAGAAAAGCAAATTCCAAAATACTGGGTTGGCCAAAAAGTTCATTTTTAAGTGCAAAATTTGTAAACAGTGAAAAGATTTTGATAACAGTCTATTGTTTGTTAATTTTTAAAATTGTCGTTTATTTTATTTAAAAATTTTTTATTGAAGTAAAGTTGATTTATAATATCGTGTTAGTTTCAGGTGTACAGCACACTGATTCAGTTATATTTATATATTCTTTTTCAGATTCTTTTCCCTTATAGGTTATTACAAAATACTGAGTATAGTCCCCTGTGCTAGACAGTAGGTCCTTGTTGGTTGGTAACAATCTTGATTTTCAAACTGAATCCTTATTCTAAGTAGTGTCCTAGTTTAAACTCGGATCCCTTTCCTTACAATTTTTCCCAATAAATAAATCTTTTCCGTGGATGACTAGTCAGTTCAATTCAGTATTTATTGAGTTCCTCTATGGGTAGGTTGTAGAGCACCCAATCAAATGTATGTTCAAATTCACCCATCTTGCAGATTAGAGCTAAAATATCCTTTCTCTTGCTAACCTCCCCCATGTCCCAACCAACACACACAAAGACTTTCTGGCAGAAGTGATTTTCTCTCTCTGCTGGGGACCACTGTGCAGGTTCCAACAGCACCAGGGTGTCACCTATGACTACGCCCTCCACCCCCAACAATGATCTCAGGACTTCTTTTCATTTCTGAAGCCCCTACCAAAGGCCAGTCTGTACCGACTTTTACCAGGCATCTCACAAGAGTTTCAGGGCTGATCTCCTGGCCCAGTCCCACCCTCTTCATCCATCCTTGCATGGTCCACTTCACCATTCTTCATTTTCTGCCTCACATGTCAGTAATCAATGACCATGTCGGCTGTCCTCCAGCAGTAAGCTCTACCAAGGGACAGGTTCTACCAAGGGACTTGCCTTTCAGTCATCTACTATGACCAGCAAGGAGCTTGGCATGTGGAAAGAGATTCCTAGATATTTCTTGAGTGGAAAACGAGTTGCTCATCTATGCGTGATTTGGGGGATGCCCCTTTCTGGACCAGTCATGGACCAGACCATACCACCTGGTGGTGTCTGAGCATGACAGAGCCTCAGTGAACATTTGCTGAATTGAACTGAATTGAATTGAATTTTGGAGCATGGAAATTTGTACTAGAAAGGTAAATGGGAGGAATAAGTGGGAATGACACTATCTAAATTAAAATCCAGTGCTGTGACAGCAGATCGGACATTTTCTCCTCTGATACTATTCTTGAAATTACAAAATGCTCAAGGTATCAAAAGCATTGAAAAATTGGTCAAGGGAATTGTCTTTAATGAACGCCATGATCATTCAGTGTTCTATTTCTCTTGGCAGCAAGAAAGAGTAAAAAATAAAATTGGGATGGGCTCTGGGGGAACAGGCTCTGCAGGTAACCAGCTATTCTCTAAACCTGAACTAAAGCACTTGAACTCTCTGTTTCTTGTTTTGCTCATTTGTCACTCGGGGTGACAGGAATACCTGCTCTATCTGACTCATTGCATTGGCATCATAAAGTAAAATAGTTTCTTTAAATCCCTGTGAGACAAGGCAGTAAACTGAAAATAAGAAAGATAGGGAAGAGTGTTTTGAACAAGGCAGCTCAATGAGTTCTTGCTTTGATCCATCCTTTAGCCTGAACACAAAGCCATGACAGATAAGGTATAAAAATAGAAAGCTAAAAAGAGATATCTGGCTCAACAGAGGCAGAAGAAAACTCCTGAAAGCCTCTGACCCAGGGGGCTCTTTGTTTAAAATCAGCAGGGAGTTTGGCTCCTATGGGATAAACCCAAGACACAAACACCCAAGATGGCAGACAAGAACTAAGTACGTTGCTTAAGTCAAGAACTGGGATGGGAGCCCCATGGCTTTCCATTGCCTGGAGACCAATATTTTAGAAGAATGAGAGTCTAGGAATGTGGAGCTGGAGACCCAAGCCCCAGCCAAAAACTGAGCCTAGTCACATGCTGGCCTCATGATGGCATGGACGTCCTCACAATCACTATGGGACAGAAACCTCAAACTGCCTTTATAAAATCTGGTCCAGGATGAGGTCACAGAGTCCAGGTGAAAGCTATCACAAAATGATCATCAGGGAAAAGCTCACTGGGTGGGGTGGAGGCAGGTGCGCAGCCAAACGAAAAGAATAAAAACAAAACCCCACTCAAAACGAGCCTAAAAATTAAAACTCTAAAACATGTGAAGAAATATAATATGAAAGACAGTCAAAAATCCTTGACTCATTTTATGAAGCTAGAACACTCATACCAAACTGGATAAAAAAAGACAAAAAAGGAAAGTCACAGCCAATATCACTTCTGAAAATAGATGCAGAAATGCTAGATACATGGTATATCTCTCCATCTATTTGTATCATATTTAATTTCTTTCATCAGTGTCTTATAATTTTCTGCATACAGGTCTTTTTTCTCCTTAGGTAGGTTTATTCCTAGATATTTTATTCTTTTTGTTGCAATGGTAAATGGGAGTGTTTTCTTGATTTCACTTTCAGATTTTTCATCATTAGTGTATAGGAATGCAAGAGATTTCTGTGCATTAATTTTGTATCCTGCTACTTTACCAAATTCATTCATTAGCTCTAGTAGTTTTCTGGTAGCATCTTTAGGATTCTCTATGTATAGTATCATGTCATCTGCAAACAGTGACAGCTTTACTTCTTCTTTTCCTATTTAGATTCCTTTTATTTCTTTTTCTTCTCTGATTGCTGTGGCTAAAACTTCCAAAACTATGTTGAATAAGAGTGGTGAGAGTGGGCAACCTTGTCTTGCTCCTGATCCTAGTGGAAATGCTTTCAGTTTTTCACCATTGAGGATGATGTTGGCTTGTCATATATGGCCTTTATTATGTTGAGGAAAGTTCCCTCTATGCTTACTTTCTGGAAGATTTTTATCACAAATGGGTGTTGAATTTTATCAAAAGCTTTCTCTGCATCTATTGAGATAACCATATGGTTTTTCTCCTTCAATTTGTTAATATGGTGTATCACATTGATTGATTTGCGTATATTGAAGAATCCTTGCAGTCCTGGAATAAACCCCACTTGATCATGGTGTATGATCCTCTTAATGTGCTCTTGGATTCTGTTTGCTAGTATTTTGTTGAGTATTTTTGCATCCATGTTCATCAGTGATATTGGCCTGTAGTTTTCTTTCTTTGTGACATCTTTGTCTGGTTTTGGTATCAGGGTGATAGTGGTCTCGTAGAATGAGTTTGGGAGTGTTCCTCCCTCTGCTATATTTTGGAAGAGTTTGAGAAGGATAGGTGTTAGCTCTTCTCTAAATGTTTGATAGAATTTGCCTGTGAAGCCATCTGGTCCTGGGCTTTTGTCTGTTGGAAGATTTTTAATCACAGTTTCAATTTCAGTGCTTGTGATTTGTCTGTTCATATTTTCTATTTCTTCCTGATTCAGTCTTGGCAGGTTGTGCATTTCTAAGAATTTGTCCATTTCTTCCAAGTTGTCCATTTTATTGACATAAAGTTGCTTGTAGTAATCTCTCATGATCTTTTGTATTTCTGCAGTGACAGTTGTTACTTCTCCTTTTGCATTTCTAATTCTATTGATTTGAGTCTTCTCCCTTTTTTTCTTGATGAGTCTGGCTAATGGTTTATCAATTTTGTTTATCTTCTCAAGGAACCAGCTTTTAGTTTTGTTGATCTCTGTTATCATTTCCTTTATTTCTTTTTCATTTATTTCTGATCTGATCTTTACGATTTCTTTCCTTCTGCTAACTTTGGGGCTTTTTTGTTCTTCTTTCTCTAATTGCTTTAGGTGCAAGATTAGGTTGTTTATTCAAGATGTTTCCTGTTTCTTAAGGTAGGATTGTATTGCTATAAACTTCCCTCTTAGAACTGCTTTTGCTGCATCCCATAGGTTTTGGGTCATCGTGTCTCCATTGTCATTTGTTTCTAGGTATTTTTTTATTTCCTCTTTGATTTCTTCAGTGATCACTTCATTATTAAGTAGTGTATTGTTTAGCCTCCATGTGTTTGTATATTTTACAGGTCTTTTCCTGTAATTGATATCTAGTCTCATAGCGTTGTGGTCGGAAAAGATACTTGATACAATTTCAATTTTCTTAAATTTACCAAGGCTTGATTTGTGCCCCAAGATATGATCTATCCTGGAGAATGTTCCATGAGCACTTGAGAAAAATGTGTATTCTGTTGTTTTTGGATGGAATGTCCTATAAATATCAATTAAGTCCATCTTGTTTAATGTATCATTTAAAGCTTGTGTTTCCTTATTTATTTTCATTTTGGATGATCTGTCCATTGGTGAAAGTGGGGTGTTAAAGTCCCCTACTATGAATGTGTTATTGTCGATTTCCCCTTTTATGGCTGTTAGTATTTGCCTTATGTATTGAGGTGCTCCTATGTTGGGTGCATAAATATTTACAATTGTTATATCTTCTTCTTGGATCGATCCCTTGATCATTATGTAGTGTCCTTCTTTGTCTCTTCTAATAGTCTTTATTCTAAAGTCTATTTTGTCTGATATGAGAATTGCTACTCCAGCTTTCTTTTGGTTTCCATTTGCATGGAATATCTTTTTCCATCCCCTCATTTTCAGTCTGTATGTGTCTCTAGGTCTGAAGTGGGTCTCTTGTAGACAGCATATATATGGGTCTTGTTTTTGTATCCATTCAGCCAGTCTGTGTCTTTTGGTGGGAGCATTTAATCCATTCACATTTAAAGTAATTATCGATATGCATGTTCCTATTCCCATTTTCTTAATATACCATGTTCTTGGATTGGAAGAGTCAACATTGTGAAAATGACTCTACTACCCAAAGCAATCTACAGATTCAATGCAATCCCTATCAAACTACCACTGGCATTTTTCACAGAACTAGAACAAAAAATTTCACAATTTGTATGGAAGCACAAAAGACCCCGAATAGCCAAAGCAATCTTGAGAATGAAAAACGGAGCTAGAGGAATCAGGCTCCCTGACTTCAGACTATACTACAAAGCTACAGTAATCAAGACAGTATGGTACTGACACAAAAAGAGAAATATAGGTCAATGGAACAGGATAGAAAGCCCAGAGATAAGCCCATGCACATATGGTCACCTTATCTTTGATAAAAGAGGCAGGAATGTACAGTGGAGAAAAGACAGCCTCTTCAATAAGTGGTGCTGGGAAAACTGGACAGGTACATGTAAAATATGAGATTAGATCACTCCCTAACACCATACACAAAACTAAGCTCAAAATGGATTAAAGACCTAAATGTAAGGCCAGAAACTATAAAACTCTTAGAGAGAAACATAGGCAGAACACTCTATGATATAAATCACAGCAAGGTCCTTTTTGACCCACCTCCTAGAGTAATGGAAATAAAAACAAAAATAAACAAATGGGACCTAATGAAACTGCAAAGCTTTTGCACAGCAAAGGAAACCATAAACAACACCAAAAGACAACCCTCAGAATGGGAGATAGTATTTGCAAATGAAACAATTGACAAAGGATTAATCTCCAAAATTTACAAGTAGCTCATGCAGCTCAATAATAAGAAAACAAACAACCAAATCCAAAAATGGGCAGAAGACCTAAATAGACGTTTCTCCAAAGAAGATATACAGATTGCCAACAAACACGTGAAAGCATGCTCAACATCATTAATCATTAGAGAAATGCAAATCAAAAGTACAATGAGATATCATCTCACACCAGTCAGAATGGCTATCATCAAAAAATCTAGAAACAATAAATGCTGGAGAGGGTGTGGAGAAAAGGGAACACTCTTGCACTGCTGGTGGGAATGTGAACTGGTTCAGCCACTATGGAGAACAGTATGGAGGTTCCTTAAAAAACTACAAATAGAACTACCATATGACCCAGCAATCCCACTACTGGTCATATACCCTGAGTAAACCATAATTCAAAAAGAGTCATGTACCAAAATGTTCATTGCAGCTCTATTTACAACAGCCCGGAGATGGAAACAACCTAAGTGTCCAGCATCGGATGAATGGATAAAGAAGATGTGGCACATATATACAATTGAATATTACTCAGCCATAAAAAGAAACGAAATTGAGCTATTTGTAATGAGGTGGATGGACCTAGAGTCTGTCATACAGAGTGAAGTAAGTCAGAAAGAGAAAGACAAATACCGTATGCTAACACATATATATGGGATTTAAGAAAAAAATATGTCATGAAGAACCTAGGAGTAAGACAGGAATAAAGACATAGACCTACTAGAGAATGGACTTGAGGATATGGGGAGGGGGAAGGGTAAGCTGTGACAAAGTGAGAGAGTGGCATGGAAATATATACACTACCAAACGTAAAATAGATAGCTAGTGGGAAGCAGCCACATAGCACAGGGAGATCGCCTTGGTGCTTTGTGACCACCTAGAGGGATGGGATAGGGAGGATGGGAGGGAGGGAGACCCATGAGGGAAGAGATATGGGAACATATGTATATGTATAACTGATTCACTTTGTTATAAAGCAGAAACTAACACACCATTGTAAAGCAATTATACTCCAATAAAGATGTAAAAAAAAATTCTTGCAATTCAATAATAAAAAGGTAAACAACCCCTCCCACACACAAAAAAGAAATGCTAGATACAGTATTAGCAAACTGAATCCAGTAATTCTAAAATAAGCACTATATCACAATAGAGGTAGGTTTATCCAGGAATGCCAGGCTGGTTTAACACAGGATAATATGAGAAAATCAGTGGGTGTAATTAACATGTTAGTAGTATTAATATTAATATTATGATGTGATGGTCAATTTTATGTGTCAACTTGACTGGGCCACATGGTGTACAGATAATTGTTCAAACACTATTCTGGGTGTTTCTGTGAGTGTGTTTTGGGATGAGATTAACATTTAAATCTTTAGACTGAATAAAACAGATTGCCTTTCCCCAAATTGGGTGGGCTTTACCCAATCAGTTGAAGACCTGAATAGAACAAAAGACTGACTCTCCCATAAGTAAGAGTAAGTGAGAATACTTCTGCCTGACAGCCTTTGAACTACGATGTCAGGTCTTCCTGGTTCTACTGCTCTTGGTTCTTCCATGGCAGCATCTGTCAGAAGAGAGCACAGCATCCATTCCCAGGGCCTGAGATCCACACCTACCAAAAGTAATCTAAGCAGAGGAGAAATTGGTTCCCTTGACTCCTAGAAAGCATCCTCCTGCGACTTCAGAGGAAAACTCCTCTCCCAGCACCGTTTATGTTTCTCAGAACCAGCAGAATCACTTCCTGGTGATTTAAGAGTAGGCACTCAAAAAAGGTCTGAAGACTTTAATTCAGAACTTTCCAGTTGCTCTTGGGGCATTATAAAGTGAAATCATACCATGGTTCCAGGCTACCAAACTATGGAGCGACATGGAGATAGGAGCGTTAGTGCAGCGATGTGGAGATAGGAGCGTTAGTGCAGCGACGTGGAGATAGAAGCGTTAGTGCAGCTGCAGAGCAATGATCCATGCCTCCTCTGTGCAGAATTGACAGCAGGGAGGGAACAATCGAGTACATAAATGAAGAGAGCACAGACCCATGTAATATGTGAACTTTTTCATCTGCACAAAAACATCTAGAATATTCTTTAAAAGAATAAAATGCTGCCTTGTGCGCTCGGCGGCGGCATGGGCACCCTCCCCTTCCAGGCGTGAGGCGCTGTGAAGAAAGCAGAAGCGAGCGGACTCCAGGGGCAGCGAGGCAGTGCCCCAGCCCAGCCTCCGTCGCCTTCGGCGCTCCCGTCGTGTGGGGCTGGGTTCCTCAGCACACCCAGCTCCAGCAGCCCCAGAGCCTGTCCTCAGTCCTTCGGAAGCCCCGGCACCAGCCCGGGCCCTTGGCAGGGAGGATGACGGAGCTGCAGTCTGCACTGCTACTGCAAAGACAGCTGGCAGAACTCAACAAAAATCCAGTGGAAGGCTTTTCAGCAGGTTGAATAAATGACAACGATCTCTATCGATGGAAAGTCATTATTGGTCCTCCAGATACATTTTATGAAGGCGATGTTTTTCAGGCTCATCTCACTTTCCCAAAAGATTATCCCCTTAGGTCTCCTAAAATGAAATTCGTTACAGAAATCTGGCACCCAAACGTTGATAAAAATGGTGATGCATGCATTTCTATTCTTCACGAGCCAGGGGAAGATAAATATGGCTATGAAAAGCCAGAGGAACACTGGCTGCCTATTCACACCGTGGAAACCATCATGATTAGTGTCATTTCTATGCTTCCAGATCCTAATGGAGACTCACCTGCTAATGTTGATGCTGCAAAAGAATGGAGGGAAGACAGAAATGGAGAATTCAAAAGGAAGCTTGCCCGCTGTGTAAGAAAAAGCAAGAGACTGCTTTTGAGTGACATTTATTCAACAGCTGTAACTTCACTCATTTCAGGGTCTCCGACTGAGAAACATGGCACTGTTTTTCCTGCACTCTACCCCACCCATTGCTGGACTTCTGTTGTAACAATTTGGCAAACACTGGCTGGAACTGGGCTGCAATAAAACATGTCAGTATCAATGCTGACAGGAGCCTAACAAGTGCCAGCTTACAGATGATTATGCATTTTGAATTCTAAAGAACTGTTTTAACCTTCAGGAAGAATTGTAAAGACCTGTACATAGCACAACATGATCCGGAAAATATATATACTGTTCATGTACATCCACAAACACACCTTGTACCCAATAATGCTTTCTTGTAGTAAAATAAGAATCATATAAATTCTAAAAAGATTTTAGCAGGTTTTCTTTCCCTATTCATTGTTCTTATCAGTTTTAAAAGACTCCTTAAAGCATGTCAGATAAAAAGCAATTAGGATTAAAAGTTTCCATTTAACTTCCTTTAAACTATTGAGGCTTCATTAAACCCTTTTCACTTACTAAACTTTGTATCTTCTTTGTTTTGACACACTTCCCTTTGCTTTAATCTCCTCTGTCTACCAGGAAGTTTTCAAATCATTTAGTGCAAATACTGAAACACTCAATAAGCAACTACTTGATTTTTAAAGATGACTTCAGAGGAATGGTTGTCACTAGGTGCTTTGTCCCTTTTGTATGATATTTGCATCCATCTCTTGGATTGGATATTTCAATAACATGTTTCCGTTGTTGAGAGCTCTTGAATTCAGTCATTATCCCCATGAACTAAAAGGAGTTGGTTCTGAATTCAATTCAGATTTAAAATTATTGAAATGTACCCCAAACAGTAAAAAATTCTGATTTGGTTTTATTTTTGCCCTCAGTTACCTAATGTGAATATTGGATGAATTAATCATGCGCAGCTACAGGTTTTCTACTTAACTTCTGGGTTTGCTATTTAAAATGCTCTTTACCCACATACCCTTTTCCTCAGCCCTTCATATTTCTTTGCCTGTATTCTCTATACTGCAGATTTTTCTCACCTATTGTACAAAGAAATTATGATGTATATTTTCATGTAATTTGATTTTGGAATGCTGTCACCTTATGTAGTGAGTTCTTCCAAAATATAATTTTTTTCCAATTAAAAAAAAAAGAACAAAATGCAGATTTTTTTTTTTTTTGCCCTGTAGAAAGTTACAATTGTTTTTACCAAGAGTCTACATGAGGCTTGATTTACACTCCATGCATTGGCTGGAACATGGATTAGAGATTTGATAGAAAAATAAATCCTGTTTGTTATTTTTTAAAAAAGTTATGCATCCATAATAAATACATAGTCAATAAACCTTCTTATATCTGAGAACCAAAAAACCAATATATGTCTACTTAACTCGTTGATTGAAGAAGTAAACACAGTGGAAACAATAAGATATTAAATGACATAGAGTGCTATATATGAAAACCTCTGGGTTCATAAAGTGGTTCTTAGAGGTAAATTTATAGCATTAAATACATTTTTAAAAAGAAAGATAATATGAATAAATGAAACTAAACTCAAAAAGCAAAAGAAGAGGGACTTCCCTGGTGGTCCAGTGGTTAAGACTCCATGCTCCCAATGCCAGCGGGACATGGGTTTGATCCTTGGTCAGGGAACTAACCCGGGGCACAGGCTTGATCCCTGTTCAGCATCCTGAATGCTGCACAGTGTGGGGAAAAAAGAAAAAAAACAAAACTATGCGATAAACTAAAGAAAGTAGAATGAATTAAAATTTAAGCCAAGAACAGAAATTAACAAAAAAGAGAACAAAGAAAAATAGAAAGGATCAACTAAATGAAAAGCCACTCAATAAACAAAATTTGAATATTTAGATGAAATATTTCTCCAGCAAAAAATAAATTACCAAAGTTAATTCATAAATAAATACAATTTCAGCAGAAAGCTAGAATCTATTAAAAGATATCAGTTCAGTGAATACATTTAGTAGTAGATTAGACACAGCTAAAGAAAGAGTTCATGAATTAGAAGAAGTAGGTTAAAAATATCTAGAGTGAAGCACAGGAAAAAAAATAATGGAAAGTACAAAAAAGGAGTATAAGAAATATAGGGAAAAGGACTAACACAAGTGCAGCTGGTGTCCTAGAAGTAGAGAAGAAAGTAAATGGAGTAGAAGAAATATTTGGAGGGGTAGAGATTGAGAATTTCCCAAAACTGATTTCAAAAAATCAAGCCATGGATTAAAAAAATATTAAAAATGTCAGGCAGAATTACTTCAAAGAAAGTCACCTGTAGGCACGTCATAATACAAATGCAGCAAACAAAAGACAGAGAACCTCTTAAAATGAGATGGGGGAAGAAAAAGATACATAACTGAAAGAATCACCAATAAAATATATGTCTTATTTCTCAAAAGGAATGATAGAATCTCCCCCTCCAAAAAAAAAAAAAGAAATGACATTTTCAAAGTGCTGAAAGAAAATAACTGCCAACCTAGAATTCTATACCCGGTGAAAATATCCTTTAAAATTGAAAGCAAAATAAAGACCTTAATAATTCAAGGAGCATGTTGTAATCTCTGGTGTTGTCACTAAAATAATAATGAAAGAATACATAGATAATAAATTAATTATGGAGAAATATGAAATAAAAACTTCAGTAATCCAAAAAAGGAAAGAAAGAAAAGGAACATAGACAAGTGAAACTAACAGAAAATAATTATTTAGATGGTAGATTTAAACCCAAATTCATCAGTAATTATACATAAAAGACAGAATACTTCAATTAAAAGGCAAGGATTATGAGGCAGGATAAAAACATAAAGCCTGGTATATGGGCTTTATAAGAGACACCTTTTAAATATAAGGGTACAGAAATGCTAAAAGCAGAAGAACAGAAAACAATATGCCATGCAAACACTAAACAAAATAAAGTTGGCATAAGGATGCTAATAGCTGACAAAATAGACTAAGAAGTGTACTAGAGATAAGGAGGAGAATTTCATAATGACAAGACTCAATTCATCAGAGAGATATAAAAATTCTGTATTTGTATGTACTAAATATATCATCAGTTTATAAAGCAAAAATTGTAGAAAAAAAAAGAAGAAAAAGACAAATCTATGAACAGCGTGGAATTTTAACACACTTTTAGCAGGAACTGATTAAACAAACACATAAACCAACTGTGGTACCTCCATACAATGGAATGTTATTCAGCAATAAAAAGAATGACTATCAAACCATGAAAAGACATGAAGGAAACTTAAATGCACATTGCCAAGTAAAGGAAGTCTGTATGAAAAGGGTACATATAGTATGATTCCACTTATATGACACTGTGGAAAATGTAAAACTGTAGACACAGTAAAGTGATCAGTGGTTTCCAGGGTTCAGGAGGAAGGGGGGAAGGATGAATAACACAAGGGATTTTTAGGGCAGTAAAATTGTTGTAATGTAAGCTTCTAGGGCAGTAAAATTACAATAATGGTGGATACAAGATACTATGCATCTGTCAAAATCTATAGAACAAAGAGTGAAATCTGATGACTGAAAATTTTTTTAAAAATCATTTAAGAAGTTGGGGGAACTCAGGAAGGAATGCAGACTGTGACAAGAGAAGTTAACTAGTTAACTTTTTTTTAAATTTTATTTTTGGCTGCATTGAGTCTTCGTTGCTCCACGCAGGCTTTCTCTAGTTGTGGCGAGCAGGGGCTACTCTTCGTTGCGGTGCGCGGGCTTCTCATTGTGGTGGCTTCTCTTGTTGCAGAGCATGGGCTCTAGGTGTGCGGGCTTCAGTAGTTGCGGCACACGGGCTCTAGAGTGCAGGATCAGTAGTTGTGGCTCGCGGGATCTAGAGCACAGGCTCAGTAGTTGTGGCACACGGGCTCAGGTGCTCCACGGCACGTGGGATCTTCCTGTACCAGGGCTCAAACCCGTGTCCCCTGAATTGGAAGGCGGATTATTAACCACTGTGCCACCAGGGAAGCCCTAACTTGTTAACTATTGCAGTTCTCAAGTTAACTATTACAAGAAACAACCTCACTGAAGGGGATGGGTAGGTGGGGTGGGGAGAGGTGTTGACCTAAGTGTCTTTGGAAATGAGTGAGATCTCTAAGACTAAAGGCAAAAGGAACTGCATATGAGCTCTGTACACTAGTGGATAAAGCTGTTTCCCTTGGGGTACTGGTTAACAATTCTGATACAGCTATATATATATACTAGACTGGAACAATCACATCAACGTATGGCCGATGGTGGAGCCAGGTTTCTCAGTATTAGAATGGGAGTTTATGGATAAACAAGGGTAGGATCCATGTAGTAATGGATTTGAGATATCAATACGAACTCATGCTTTGCTTAATATAGATACAGATGGTTACATATACAAGGGTTTATAGTTACACTATATACACACCACTTAGTACACATATATTTTTTGCTCTGTCATCAGAGAAGTCTAACAAGAAATGACACCCCAGTATCAAGCATGGCTTAGTACCCAAATTTTGGTTTCTAACACCGTTCTCCAATAAGATGAACCAGGGCTCCTTGGAGAAATGGCTGATTCTAAGACTAGGCAGGACATATACAAGATGAGCCTGGATAACTTGGTAGTCCCTGAAAGTGAGGAAGAGCTCAACACAAAACAAAATAAAACATTGACCGGTATGTCAAAGGAAAAAGGACCACAGTAGCCCATTGAAAGAGTTCCAGGGGTCAAAGGATTATAACCCAGAAAATAAAGTAAATATCCACAAGTCCATACTGATGTAAATAAATGATTGAATACATTAGTAAATGAGGAAGAAGAGACAAATCTCCCATACAGAAGAATTCCAAGGAATTTACGTAGATACTCTGCCTCCAAGGAGAGGGAGTAAAACTGCTCACTCTGTAAGTGAGGGCTGTGCAGAATGACCTCCTTCCAAACTGTACACCATAGAAAGGGAGAGAAAAGGAGTCACTTTACAGGGGATAAACCGGACAAACGCTACCTCCGGCAGATGACTAAGGCCACCGTCAACAGTCATCAATAATGTTGGCAGTACATATGCTTGCTACGGTGTCATGAAAAAAGCACTTCACCTTTGTGGTCTGGCTCCCACCAATCTAAACCCAGTCTTATCATGAGAAAAACACCAGGCAGGGCTTCCCTGGTGGCGCAGTGTTTGGGAGTCCGCCTGCCGATGCAGGGGACACGGGTTCGTGCCTTGGTCCAGGAGGATCCCACTATGCCACGGAGCGGCTGGGCCTGTGAGCCATGGCCGCTGAGCCTGCGTGTCCAGAGCCTGTGCTCCGCAGCGGGAGAGGCCACAGCAGTGAGAGGCCCACGTACCGCAAAAATAAAATAAAATAAAATAAAATCCAGGCAAATCCCAATATTGGGGTACCATACAAAATACCTGACCAGACCTCATAGAAACTCTCAAGGGCATCAAAAGAGGGAAAGTCTGAGAAGCTGCTACAGGAGCATAAAGAGACCTGACAACTAATGTCACGTGGGAGCCTGGAACAGAAAAAAAGAACATTAGGTAAAGATTAAGAAAATCAAAATGAATTATGAACTTTTGATAATAAGGTATCGATATTAGTTACATTAGTATGTACCATACTAACGTAAGAGGTTAGTAATAGGGGAAGCTGGATGAGGTATATAGGAATTCTCTGTACTAACTTCCCAATTTTTCTGACAGTCTACAATGGTTCTAAAAGTAAAGTCTATGAAAGGGGAAATTTTAAATGAACAGACTACCTCTATGCATAAAACATAGATGAACCTCTCGAATATAAAGTTGAGCAAAAGAAGTCAGACACAAGTCTACAAACTCTGATTCCTCCATACAGAGTTCTTAAACTGGCAACTATGGCGTGAGAAGTTAGGAAAATGTTTTCTCTGGGGTAGTGGAGCAGATGATGGCCAGGTGATGTCACGTGAGGGCTTCTGGTGTGTAATTAATATTCAATATCTTAATCCAGTTTGTGGTCACATGGAATATATTCACTTTATGAAAATTGATCGAGCTGATGCTCATTATTTGTCTACTTTTCTGTACAACTCAATAAACCTCAGTGATGGAAAGAAAACAAGGATGCATGAAGAATGAATCAGAATATGTTTCCACCTGGGTAAACATAAAAAGCAATGTTGAATTTTAAAAGTAATTTGCCAAGCCTGGAGGGGTGGGATAGAGAGGGTGGGAGAGAGGGAGACGCAAGAGGGAAGAGATATGGGAACATATGTATATGTATAACTGATTCACTTTGTTATAAAGCAGAAACTAACACACCATTGTAAAGCAATTATACCCCAATAAAGATGTTAAAAAAAAAAGTAATTTGCCAAATAATGCCTAAAATATACCAATTTAAAAAACATACCATCAGTAAAACAAACTATATCTTACTTACAGACTTATAAAATTTAGTCTAAGTACAAAAACACACATGAGATTATAAATAGTAAACTCATGATAGCAGTTGCCTCTGCAGAGGGAAGAACGGAAATAGAATGAGGGAGTGGGGTGTGGAGGGTCTTTATAATGTTTTATAAATATGAAATATCTGGAATACATGTTACAAGATGTCAAGTTGTGATATAGTTGGGTTCAGCTACCTGGGTAATCATGATTTTAACCTCTGTTCTTTTTCCTAGTACACTTGCATATATTTGTACATATGTATACAGAGAGAGAGAGAGAGAGAGAGAGAAAGGGGTATAAGAACATGCAACCAATACCATATAGAACAATAACAACCTAGGAGAATTAATAAGTATTTTGTGATCAATACTTGGCCTCAGTGTTTCTGAGGATGAATGGATACGTAAATCTTTTGCAATATGGAAACTTTTGGCTTTTTTTTTATGAAGAGCCTAACTCAAAGATTAATTATCTTTACATTTCACCACCCCCTTGTTAATAACATATCTTTCATGAAATGTAATTCAAATTTTCCTGGAAGATAAATTACATCTGCTGACAAGGCTCTTTAGAACCACTGGGAACAGTCAGATATTGGAGGTTGATGAGAAAGCAACCCAGCTGCTTGTTCATTCACTCTGCAGCACGGACCATGTGAGATATGATGGGGTCTGAACTCGGCTGGTAGCAGAGGAGTGGGGGAGGGGAGAACAACAAACAAATAGAAACGTTTTGAGGCTGAGCTCTCAGAAGTCGCTGAATGGCTCTGAATAATGTGGCAGAGCCCAGGACTCCAACAGATGAGAAGAGGAATCTAGGACGTTGACAGCAAAGTTTGAGTGGCTGCATGGAGGTTGGTGTCATGAACTGAGATGGTGAAGATGAGGGAGAAATTTAGGAAGTTTGTCTTTTGAACATGGGAAATTTGGGTTGCCTTTCAAAGTCCAGGTCTAGAAGTGGGCGCTTGTATATTGAATTTGAAGCTCAGAGAGGAATCAGGGAGGAGATATACACTTGGTTTTCATCAGTATACTGATGGTACTTCATGCCAGGGGACTTGATGAGACCCCCGTGGAGAAAGGGTAGCTAGGGAAGAGAGGTCTGAGGTTCAAGTCTGGAAACGCTCCAGGGATTCGAGCTTCACAGAGGAATGTGGAACCAAATGAGAAAAACAAAGGCTATTCCAGAGCTTTCTGCAGCAAGGGAGTTGGCCACCATCACTTGCATTTTGGCAGAGACTCAAAGGCAGGCAGAAGAGTGGGAAAACCTCGTAGTGGAAGAAGGGGACGGCTTCAGTGTCCCTGATTCGAGGCTGTGGGCCTGGGGAAGCCGGAGGTGGGGTAATTAGAGCGGGGCATCCTATGTGAAGGCTTAGGGTGCATATTTGGCTTTCTCTGTTGGCCTTAAGTTGGAAGCGGGGACAAAAACTGGGAAGCTGTCAGTTATTAAGTCCTGGCCATTTGGGGTCAGTTGTTGCAGAAGTTATTGATGAACTTCCTGTATTGTTACTGGAGATGGCAGTCTAGCTGCCTACACATCGGACTGACAGCAGGCTGGCTTTCTGGGCTGGTTACTGTAGTTAAGGGGTTGCTTTCCTGGACAGGTTGCTGCAGATTGTCGGTCAGAGTTCTCTTTTTATATATGATCTGACTATTGTCCATTTGTATATTCAGTCTCTCCGGAGAGGAAAGCAGAAGAGGAGACTATGAGGGAACAGCACGAGGTAGGAGGAAGAGCAAAGAAAAACCTCATCCTGGGAGTCAGGAAAATAAAGCGCCTCCAGAAGGAGGGAGTAGTTAACTGGCAAGCGTCGCCGAAATGTCTGATAAGAGGAAGATGCAAAAGTAGATCGAGGTTTTCCAGATGAAAAAGAGATGCAACCATCATTCTTGCTGAATTCTCACACAGGAGAAACATTTTCCTGTGGCAATGGTTGGAAACAGGAACAAACAGGATGAATTAGGAAGAGAAGATACCAGTCAGTCCCTGCAGGTGGCACCTTACATCATTGTGGAGGACTGAGCTGCAAACACTGCCCCCTACTGGGAAGAAATACTGGCTGATTAGATCACACCTGAGATTCCCGTGAACCTCAGCCCGCTCCCAGGACTTAAGCTCCACACTAAAGGCTCTATTATTCCATTTTAGGGAATTCTACTGCCAAGTAGATTGGGAACCTGGTCATTCTCCTTCACAGACTGTTAGAAACAAGGCAAAGAAAACTGAAGACAGCAGTCCCGGGTTTAATCTCCAGCATTCCATCCCAGGAACTTCAAATCTGCCACAAGAATGTTAACCACGAGAAGAAATTGTTTAATGATGCTTTTCACTATCATGAATTTGGTTTTCCTATACCTACGTAATGTAACCATGTTACAAAAACACGTACAATTGAGAACAGATAAAATTATCCAGAATCTCTCTCCCTTATCATTGCTCTGTTAGAATTACCTTACACTTGAATTTGATGGGTGACATAAGCAGATGTTTCTGCCCCTTCATGAGAGGACATTTGCCTCACTTCTAGATGTGAACGCTAACTCCTGTTCTTCTGGAAACTGACTTAGAGGCTGTGGAAACCTAAGAGCAGAGAGACAGGGAAAGGATGACCTTGAGGGTCTTCTTCTTTGTCCTGCTGCCTCCACTCCAGCCCAGGCTCTCACCTGGATCACCCAGCAGTCTCCTACCTGGTTCCCTGGGCTTGTTCCTCTCCTGTGCACCCTTCACATGGCTGCCAGAGCATCTTTCAAAATCCCCAATCTATCAGTACTATCCTTCTCCTTACAAAAATTCAAAGGTCTTCCCTTTCTCAAAAGGCTCCAGTCTGGACTCCCTAATAATACACAGAAGATCCCTCCACGTTCTGACCCTGCCAGCAGTTTTCAACCTTGGCTACACTTTAGAATCCTTTAAAGATTTGGGAGCTTTAAAACCTACCCAGTTGGGACTTCCCTCCTGGTCCAGTGGTTAAGACTCTGCACTCCCAATGCAGGGGGCCTGGGTTCGATCCCTGGTCAGGGAACTAGATCCCACATCCCTCAACTAAGACCTGGCACAGCCAAATAAATAAATATTTTTAAAAAACCAAGAAAAAAATCTGCCCAGTGGTTCTGGTTTAATCAGTCTGGGGAGGGTCCCAGGTATCCAGAGTTTTAGTTCACTTCCCCAAGACCTGGTGACACCTTCTTAAACTATTTGCAGATTCCAGCGGCTCAAAGAGAAGAAAACTTGTTGTGTTTCCAAGGTCACTCCATGCAGCATATGGTAGGTTTCAGACAGAGAAATGGAGATGGGGATGCGGAAGGGAAATGTGGGAACCTGGACCTGGGAGGGTGCTTGTGAGACCTTGATAGACAGCAGCCCCAGGACTGACCAGTGGCCTGAGAAGTGAAGCAGCCAGCGAACAGGAAAAGGAAGGCCAGTCCTCCTGGACTACAGGGGCACTTCCACTGGGGGGGCCATCCTCCCAGGCAGCTCGGCCCCTCAGCAGATCTTCACCTGCTCCTTTTTCCCTAGGCAGTGTAAGGGTAACTACAAATGGAAAGAAAAGATTTTCCCTGGTGCCAGAAGGGAAAGAGAACTCCCTCCCTCCCTTTCTTAGGGTGTTTCCTTTACAATCCTTTCTCTGTCTCTTTGAGATGTGTGTAAGCCTTTCAATAAAACCTAATAACCCTTTACCAGTTTGACTCCCCAGAGATGTCTTTCTTGGGGACCTTGGAGCCGTCTCTTTGAAATGTGAACATCAAGGAGGATGGTACCCTGACTCCCTGTCTCTCTGGCTCCAAGTTGTAACTTCATGCTTTGACAAAGGCATGAGAATTTTAATTTTTCTTAACATTAGGTGTTGCCTGCCAAATTCTTCTTGGGAGTGGATGAGGGAGGTGGGACTTTTGGGGGCATCACTCCAGACTCAGGCACCCTCAACCCAAAGCTACAGGACTGGTTCTGGTTTGCCACTGCTGTCTCCTGCTCTAGCGAAGTGGAATAAGCATGTGTAAATGCCAGGTAGGAGCTGCACTGCCATGGAAGTTGGATTGCCCAATAAGCACACATGAGCTGACCAGTGGAGGCCATCCCAAATCTCATGGAAGGGGGATCAGGAACTCATATACATATCACAGCAGAGAGTAAGACCAGGCAAGTCAAGGTTACCCACTATAGTAAGTTACTGCCCAAAGAAAAAGCGATGGAAAAAGGTCCCCCACATTCTTAAACACAAAAGTCGTCTGCTCCAGAAGAAGATGAGAGCAACTTCCCAGGTAGAACTTGAGGATTGCTGCTCACAGCTCTACTGGGAATGGGAAAGGGGTTTCTTATCATGGAAGTGTGGACAGGCACCCACTGGTCTGGGAGGAAATGCCCATCTCCTGGACTCCACTCTTGCTATTGTCCTAGAGGTTGATACTTAACTGTCTGAGAAAGATGAGATCATGAGATCTTGCAGGTTTCAGGGCCTGAAAAATAGGTTTCAGGACCCCGAGGGTCGGGTGGAGGTGGATGAGAAGGGTTACAGTCTTTGGGTCCAAGAGGTGTGGTTGGTGAGAACAGGGGAGTCTTAAAGAGCCATTAGAGCCTGGGACCATACAGGTGGGTACACAGAAGAAAGCTCTAGGTCCATGGGCTCAATGCTAGTGCGCCAGGATCAAGCCCAGACAGAGAACCCACCCCTGAACTATAACCTCATTCCCACAGGCCCCCACTCTGCAGTTGGAGTGTCCATGACTTCTGCAAGCTAATGATGGGCAGCATCTGTTACTCTCCAGTCAAGGTACACCTCAGCTACACTCTGGACTCCAGGAGGAGTGAGTTCAATAATAATCTGGAACCTCTGTAAGCCTTGGGTAGCACTAGATCCCAAGATGGGCTTTGAGCTTGGTGTTATCACCAACCAGTGGGTGTGGACCTGGAAGTCCCATACCTTGGTGAGAGTGGGAATGTTGATGCCCTGGGAACTGGGGACGGACGAGATAAGCACTCCATTTCTATGAGTTTGCTTTTGTGCCAACCATCTAAAACACCTTTCCTTTTCTGATCCATGTGGCAGAGTCCTTCCTGTCTGCCAAGAGTCAACATTAGCATCACGTTGCTGAAGGAACCTTTCTTGGGTCCCCTTAGGTCGAATGGCCCAATCCTTCCTCTTGCATTCAGTCCTTGTTGATGAACCCAAGTTTGTGTGTCTGATGCACAGTGAGGCCAAACAAACCCAAACATTAGAGTTTGGAGCTGAGAAAAGTTTACTGGAAGTCCAAGCAAGGAGCACAGGCAGCTCATGTTAAAGAAGCCCAAAGTCCCCAATGATCTGGGGGGAAGAGCTTTCTTTTGTTTTGTTTTGTTTTTGCGGTACGCGGGCCTCTCACTGTTGTGGCCTCTCTTGTTGTGGAGCACAGGCTCCGGACGCACAGGCTCAGCGGTCATGGCTCACGGGCCTAGCCACTCCGCAACATGCAGGATTGTCCTGGACCGGGTCACGAACCAATGTCCCCTGCATCGGCAGGCGGACTCTCAACAACTGTGCCACCAGGGAACCCCGGGGGGGGGGAAGAGTTTTTAATGGCAAAATTTGGGGGTGGGCTGCAGCGTATGTGACCTTCCTCTGATTGGCTGGTGGTGAGGTAACAGGCTGGTGTTCAGCCTTCTGTTTCCAACCTGGGGTCCTCATGGGCAGGGGCCTTGGTTACCTCATGGGTAACGGGCTGGTGTTCAGCCTTCTGTTTCCAACCTGGGGTCCTCATGGGTGGGGGCCTTGGTTCCAATAGAAGAACCCAGAGGCATATTGCCATGTATATCCCCCAGGAGGAAGCAGGACCCTGCCCCATCCCTGCACTATTGTTTCTTGACTGCCTTTCCTTTGTTTCTGCATTGCCTCATTCCTCTAATTAGTGACTGTTTGAATCTGCCCTTTGGAACTCAGGGAAGGTCTAAGAGGCTGAAACCATTTTCCCCCACACAAGAAATGGGGGACACAGAAAGGCTTTTGTACTCAGGAGGGTCCCACAGGGTCCTGCTTGGTTTCATCCTGTCTGGATTATAAGGACTTTGACTCATCTCTAGCTCCATCATTTTGCCCTGTATTGGGCACCTAGCAGGTACTCAATAACTGTTCAGAGATGAATGAATGAATGAATTCAGGTGCAGAAACTAGTCTGAGGGTGGTTTGCCCATTTGACAAAGTCATCCAGCTTGTTAGTTTCTCATCTCTTTGAACCAACCAGGAACAAAGACCAAAACTCAGATTGGCTTTTTCATTTCAGGGCATGTCCTGTCCTTCATACAGGTGTAGACTTACCATGGAGTTTTTGTTGTTGGTCACACCTAATAATCCCTAGTGGCTACCTGGGTGGAGCTCACATTGTGCGACAATGAGGAAAACCCATGCCCCACCCAACCCCATCCCCTGTACTCACTCACCTGACCCCACCTGAAGACTTGGTCCCTCCATCAATCAACAAGAGTACATTGAGGACATACTGTCAATTATTCTCCACCGAGACAAGTGAAGTGCAAAGAGTTGTTAAGGGCACTGGCCTGAGACTGGAACTCAGCCAGGGCTGGTCAGATGACCACATGATCAGAGGTCACAATACTCCTTATTAAGCCAGGCAGTTTGCCTTAAGAAAGGTGGCTCTAGAATTTCTGAGTTTTCCATACAATCTCACCATGGCTACTGTCAGGCATGGGTGAGGTTCTCATCTTCCAAAGTCTCCTCCTTTAGAAAACCACCTGCTTTAAGGGAAGTACATCCTTACAAAAAGTGAGCTCTTTGGGCATCCAGAATTTCAACATATGCCACCAAACTCTTTCCTTCGCTCTGAAATTTTGGAGTAGCTCTTCCCCTTGTGAATTTGTAACACTCCAAAGCAGGAAACGCCCACATTCAAACACATGTAAATACCAAGAGTTATTTCCTAGTAAGCCCCTCCCATATTCCAGTTACACAGATGCAAAAAGATAGAGAAATTTTCATCTAAGCAGCTGGTGTCAGAAGCCCAGCCTTTATCAGGTGAGCCCACGTGTGGCAGACCCTGAGCCCTGGACCTTGTGTTGACTGGTGCAGGGCCTTCAGAGGAAGAGGAAGCCACTCCATGTAGTTTGGACCTAGGTGAGCGTTTGTGGGTGGGTGGGATTCAGGAGGATACAGGGTGAGGAAGAGGGGGAGGGAGAGGGAGATGGTAGAATGTTCTGCAAGATGAGACCCGCTTCTCTGAAATCAAAATGAATGGCCAATTAAGTACAGGAAAAGATGCTCAACATCACTAGCCATCAGGGAAATGCAAACACACACCAGGATGAGTTGCCACTTCTGCCGCTAGGACGACCAGCATGAAAAAATCAGATAACAATAAACAATAAGTTTTGGCAAGGATGTGGAGAAATCAGCACCTTCATACACTCCCGGTGGGTGTATAAAAGGGTTCAACTGCTTTGGAAAACAGAAAGGCAGTTTCTCAAATGCTTAAACATAGAGTTACCATATGACCCAGTCATTCTACTCTTGGTATCTACCCAAGGGAAACAAAACTTCAATTGTCCACATAGAAACTGCACATCAACATTTGTAGCAGCATTTTTCATAAAAGCCAAAAACTGGAAACAGCCCAAATGTCCATCAGCTGATGAATGTACACACAGAATGCTATATATCTATACAATGAAATATTATTCAACCATAAAAAGGAATGGAGTACTGATACATGTTACAATGTGGATGAACCTAACAAATGCTATGCTAAGTGAAAGAAGCCAGTCAGAAAAGATCACATATTATAGGATTCTGTCTGTATGAAGTTCCTGAAT
This sequence comes from Grampus griseus, assembly GCF_964374135.1. Classification (NCBI taxonomy): domain Eukaryota; kingdom Metazoa; phylum Chordata; class Mammalia; order Artiodactyla; family Delphinidae; genus Grampus; species Grampus griseus. The sequence continues at coordinate 133,175,449 of NC_138998.1, forward strand.
AGGGAAATCTATAGAAACAGGAAGTAGATTGCTGGTTGCTTAGGGCTGGGCTGGGGGCGGGGGCAGGGGAAGGACGAGGCGATAAGGGAGGTGATAATAAAGGGTTTAGGGCTTCTTTCTGAGGTGATGAAAGTGTTTTAAAATTGACTGTGGTGATGGTTGCCCATATCTGTGAATATGTCAAAAACCATTGAATCGTACACATTAAAGGGGTGAATTGTATGTCTGTGAATTATATCTCAATAAAGACGTTTAAAACAAACAAACAAAATCAAAGACCTTCTTTCTGTCCTTTTGATTTCTTGTGGCAGCTGGTGACTGAGGCACACTTTGTGACCTGGGAGGTGTGGGTCCCAATAGAGGCAGAGGCAGGTGGGGAGGGAGTGAGGTGGGGAGCAGCAGGCACCACACAAGGCTCAGGGCTTCCTAAGCTGTGGACTTGGGGTTTGAACTCACCCAGGTCTTAGAGACCCGAGCAGTACCGGTTGACACCAGGGTGCAAACATGTCCTCTAATCCACACTGCAATCCCTAGGAGCTGGGAATGTGCTGGTTTCTCTGTACTCACTTTGTCAATATGTCCTGAGTGCCACTGAGTATCATCTTGTAGATTTCTCCTTCTCCCCTCTTGTCTGAGAAAAAGTGAAATAAAGTGCATGCAAAGACTCCACTGGTTACTCCAGCTCAAAAGAGGCAAGACTATACCCCTGAAAACACCTTGGCTTGGGGGGTCTCCTAGTTACTCCCACCCCCAAGACACCTAGCTTCCACCTCGAAGTTGGTAAAAATTCCCGTGTGTTGAGCTTAGTGAGACAAGACAGAAGTTTCTGGGGAAAAAAACAAAAACAAAAACTTTTTAATGGCAGTTTTCTTTTTTTTTTTAAGAAACATTGTTTAAAAGTAATTTCAACATATACTCTTTGTCAGTAGAGTTGTATAGCACTTGTATGTTAAATGCCTCACATGCAGAGATTATTTTGTTTTCAGACCCAACAGGGAATTCCTCAGGAACGGATCACTATTGTGCATTCAGAATTATGTGGCTGCATTGTTTTTATCTTTACAAATACAAGTCTTCATAACCTGTTTATTCCATTCTATGTAGAAGGCAACAATAGCAAGATTTTTAATGCATATCCCCCGCAACCTGTACTCTTTCCCTATGCTACCATTTTGACACTTACAAAAGAACACCTCAATTCAGCAACCAAGTTTTACAACCATTATTCCTACCCATCAAATGGTGATGCAGAAGGTCGTACTTCTCATGAGTTTTTAATATATTAAGAGTACATTATTTACCTAGGACCGAAGGACTGTGCCTTACTTTTTTTTTTTTTTCGGTACGTGGGCCTCTCACTGTTGTGGCCTCTCCCGTTGCAGAGCACAGGCTCCGGACGCGCAGGCTCAGCGGCCATGGCTCACGGGCCCAGCCACTCCGCGGCATGTGGGATCCTCCCGGACCGGGGCACGAACCCGCGTCCCCTGCATCGGCAGGCGGACTCTCAACCACTGCGCCACCAGGGAAGCCCTGTGCCTTACTTTATAAGAAACAAAGATAGCCACATCAGTTGAATTCCATATATGTGATGCTACATATTCAATGTATTAAAAATTGAAATAAACATCATAATCAAACTAAGCCTCCAAACTCATGCTCTTTACGTGGAAGACAGTGCAAGAGCAGACACAATAGAGACTGCCTTGCAACAAGAAAAATGGGAAGGTGTTTGGGTCCCCTGTTGATTTTTGAGCCACTGTGTCAGATCTGATCTGCCAATCTTTGGGCTTCTGCGTATATGTGAACAAATAAACCCTTATCTATTTAAAATAAATACATAAATAGTTGCTTCTTAAAAAAAGAAAAAGAATTCTGTGGCTGCAGTGGTTCCATATTGCAGGTCCAGGTCAAAAACTCAGGAATGTCCCTTCTGTCCCAGCTCCTTAAGGCGGGCCCTGCAGATCCCAAGGGGACAACCTTTCAGAAAACTGCTAGGTGTCTAGACTGATCATATCTTTGAAATGTTTTCTCATCACTGTTTTCTCATGCGTGCGTGTCATACTTCCATGTGAGAAATCAAAGGTTTTCTCATCAGTGATTTCTTGCTTTAGCTTAACTCCGCTGGTTGGATAGATCACACAATGTGAACACAGCTGGGGGCGTGGAGGTAAGAACCAGCCTCTCTTGGACGCATCTGGGGAAAGCCAGGCCCGCGTTTCCATGTTGGTGCACAGAGTCTGCACCCAGAAAACACCCCGGTGAAATATTCGTGTGCATCACCTGCCTTAGGTTCTAGCCTCCCACACAGACACGGCCCGCTCAATAGTGCTTGAGGGAACTACACCCATACAGAGTTAAAGAAAAAGGGATCGAGCTGGGTTGTAAGCAATTCATTCAACAAGTAGCTATTGAGCGATGATTTCATTCCAAACCTCTGCTAGGTGCTGAGAAACCAGAGACAAATAAATCAGCTGGTGAACTGGCTGGGGGCTGGAAGGGAGGCCAACCACTGGGGTCTAGATCAGTGGGGTGAGAGCTGTGCCGGGAACTCAATGGGTTTGCAGGAGCCGGGGCAGGGACACGTAGTACCCCGACCAGGGATCAAACCCACGCCCCCTGCAGTGGGAGCTCGGAGTCTTAACCACTGGACCGCCAGGTAAGTCCCAGGGACACACAGCTCCATTTGATGGGACAGGCAAGTGGCAGGCAAGTCATCCCAAAGGACATGATGCCTGAGAAGTTCCCTGAGAACAACTAGAAGCTGGAAAGTCAGAGAAAGACATCGCAGGTGAAGACAGAGGTGGAAGTGTGGCACGTACGTCCAGAGAAGCGCAGATGCCCACTGTGCTTGCTGTCTCTGCGGGAGGTGAGAAAGAATTCCCAGTGTAAATGGATGCATCTTAGGAGACTGAGTTTGGACTTTAGGATGAAGATGAAGGAGGCATGAAGATCAGACCTACGTGTTAGAAAGCTCACTCGAGCTGTTGTGTGGAGAATGGATGGGCGAGGCTTTGCCTATAATACAGTGAGAAAGGGTGAGGGTCTGATGGGGTGGGAACACAGGGGGCACATCCTAAAGATAGAACAGAGAGGGACCGGGACTTGCAAAAGTGACTGAAGTCGGGGATAAGGAGGCCACCTTCCATGGCCCTAGCTTGAGTCACTGGGTGGACAGGGCTGAGATCTGGAAATGCGGATTGGAAATCAATGAGCCCTGCCGGATAGGCAATTCTGGAGTTCCTGAGAGAGGCCTGGGTGGAAAAGTGTGCAGGGAACAAGGGCCTGACCCACGTAAGCATGTCAAGACTTCTTTCTGAAAGAAGGAAAGCACACCTCTGATGGTGCGAGACATAAACACACATCAGCGGGTCAGCCCTGAATATCTCTCTTGGGGGGATTAAATGATGGGGCAGGGGTAGCGTATCCCAGCTCTCCCTTGCCCATGAGAGGACCTGAGTCGGTGATGAGATGAAACTGAGCAGGTCCTATTCAGGTTAATACAATGCTCGGCCTTAAAACTCCACTGCATCGCAATGTAAGAGGTGAGAGGACCACTGAGGACCAGCGGCTTTAGCATCTGAAAAAATTTAGACACTTACTCTGGCTTTTAGAATGTTTTTAGACCAGGGACTGCACAATGACAGCACCATCTAGAACCACAGACCATCGTTCTTCGGAGGCATACAAAGAGCCTAACTCATCGCCTCAGGTCTAGGTTAGCTAATCGGTTTCACTCACGATTTGGTGTTTTCTGGAAGGACATCTATGAGGTAACTCTCTCTTGAAAGGCTTCAGAATAATCAAACATTAGGACAGAATGTATTTTTAAAAACATGGGAAATATGCAAAGAGTGAGCAAGCAGTCACTGGACACCTTTATAAAAATATCCATAGAAGTGAATATATATGATAAAAAATGCAATACAGCTAGCAGTCCTTCTTCACCCTTTTTTTGTTTGTTTGTTTTGTTTTTTGTTTTTGCGGTACGTGGGCCTCTCACTGCTGTGGCCTCTCCCGTTGCGGAGCACAGGCTTCGGACGCACAGGCTCAGCGGCCATGGCTCACGGGCCCAGCCGCTCCGCAGCATGTGGGACCTTCCCGGACCGGGGCATGAACCTGTGTCCCCTGCATCGGCAGGTGGATTCTCAACCACTGCACCACCAGGGAAGCCCTCTTCACCCTTTTTTATTGATATATGAGTATATTCACCCAAGTGTTCTTCTCACACAGAGAGAATCAGGTCGTATTCCTTACTACAGCACTGGTCTGAAGTATTTATGCTTCACTAATGGTACTGATATAAAGTTAGCTAAGAGAAGATATAAACTGGGATTTTAATTATGTAGAAGTAAAAAATCACCCCAAAACTTAGTGACTTAAAACAGCCACCACTGTATTCTCTCACACTGGGCTGTGGATTGGCTGGTGTGAGCTGGCAGCTCTTCTGCTCCATGAGGTTGGTTAGCAGTACAGTCTCCGAGGGCTCTATTTTGCTAGAACATTCCAAGATGACGTCTCGGCCATCTTGGTGCTCCTCCCTGTGGCCTTTTTCTCCACGGAGGGGTCTTACCCTCTAAGGTCTCTCTGTGTGGCCTCTCTCCACGAGAGGTAGTTGGACTTCTTACACGGCAGCTGGCTGCTAAGAGGGCAGAAGCAGAGGCTGTCAAGCCCTCTTAGGATCAGAACAGGCACAGTGTCACTTGCAGCATGTTCTGTTGGTTTAGTCAAGTCTTGGAGGCAATGCAGACTCAGTGTGGGAGCAGACGTCCCCAGGGCACTGATGCTGGCAGGTGTGGCTCCTTGGGGGCCATCTTTGCACACTGGCTGCCACGGTTCACAGTGCAAGAGGGATGAGCAGTGAAGTGGTTAGAACCACAGATCTGGCGTCAGACTAATACAGGTTGAAATTTTGACTCAACCACTTCCTGACAATAGATGTGACCATGGGGTGTAAGACATAAAATGAGACTCAAGATTATGTGGTCTTGACATCTGGTGAAATTGGAGGCCCTCTTATGGCCCAACAGCAAGTTTCCCTCCCCACTCTGTTCCTTTGGATAAGGTCCCCCCAGCTAAACACCCAGCCCCCCCCACCCCTTATCAAACAGATCAGGCTCAGTTCCTGCTTACCCCTGAGTAGTGGGTTTCCGTTCCCTCCCGGCTGGTAGAATTACTCAGACAAGCCGGTCACATTCTCCCGTGGGAACCAGGGGCCATCCCACCCTCTTGAGAGCCTGCCTTCCACCGCCCTGCTTGTTCACTCTGTCCTGAGTGTAACCCCCATGTGCCCCTGCATGGTATGCAGTATCCCCCTCTCCCGGGCTGTGAGTGTGTGTGACTAATAAGCTGCTTTTTATCTCATCTGTCCTGTGTTGGGTGTTGCGTGTTCATCCCTCCCCATAACCCTGCGGTAGGAATCCCTCCTTCATGAAGAGGGTGAAGGGGAGGTGATTCAAACAGATGACTGGGCTTCCCTGGTGGCGCAGTGGTTGGGAGTCCGCCTGCCGATGCAGGGGGTGCGGGTTTGTGCCCTGATCCCGCATGCCGTGGAGCGGCTGGGCCCGTGGGCTATGGCCGCTGGGCCTGCGCATCCGGAGCCTGTGCTCCGCGGTGGTGAGGGGCCTGCATACTGCAAAAAAAACAGATGACAGAAGCAAAGGCCTGGTGTGCAAGGAAGGGGTCATGAGCCAGGGAACACAGGTGGCTTCTGAAAGCTAAAAGAGGCAAGGATTCTCCCCTAGAGCCTCCGGAATGAATGCAGTCCTGAGGGCACCTTGATTTTAGAAAGCTGATTTCTAGAACTGTAAGATAATAAATTTATGTGGTTTCAAGGCCCTGCGTTGTGGTAATTTGCTACCAGCAGCGATAGGAAATGAATGCATCTTCTTTATCTTCTTCTTCATAGCATCTCTCACTATCTGAAGTTATTTAATTTATTTATTTGCATGTTGATTGTCTAGTTCCTCTTACTAAGCTCTGTGAGAGTGGGCTCTGTGTTGGTCTCCATCACCTCATCTCCAGCTGTGCTAACAGTGCCTGGCACATCTGGTTGCTGAATAAATACTTACTGAGTGAGCCTTGAGTGAAACATGACAATAGTGCAGTGGCCTATGTGTGGCACTATCTGGGCTTCTACTCTTCCACTCGTTCTGATAATCATGGGAAGCCTGATTTTTAAAATCATAGTAACCTTACTTTGCACATTTTATTATTTATTTATTTATTTTGCGGTATGCGGGCCTCTCACTGTTGTGGCGTCTCCCGTTGCGGAGCACAGGCTTCGGACGCACAGCCTCAACGGCCATGGCTGACGGGCTCAGCCGCTCCGCGGCATGTGGGATCTTCCCGGACCGGGGCACGAACCCGTGTCCCCTGCATTGCCAGGCGGACTCTCAGCCACTGCACCACCAGGGAAGCCCTGCACATTTTATAACAATGCTTTGTACTAAGAGTATTGTATCCTTGAAAAAAAACCCACCCAAATTCAAAGCTGTATTTTGTTGCAAAATTGCTTAGGAAAGAGCTTAATGTAACTATTAAAATATGTTTATAAACGCCGCATTAAAGGGGAGAGGAGAGATCAGTGTTTGAGTCCACATGGCCTGCAGCGTGCAACAAAGGGATGGCCTGAGGAGATATCAGGTTCATTGGGGGCTGACAGCGCACGGGGCCACACAGGCTGCCCCAGAGGAGCTGGCCTTGGACAGGTCACGCGGCACTGTGAGTCTGGCCCGATGAGGATGCCACACCTCCCTTCTGAGGTTACACCTTACACCTCTGTATTAGTTTTCTATCGCTGCTCAATGAATTACCACCAACTTGGAGGTTTCAGAGAACACATTTATCATCTCACAGTTTCGGTGGGTCAGGATCCAGGTCTGTGACGGCTGCGTCCTCTGCTCAGGGTCTCTCCCCAGGTGAGACCCCCTTGGAGTCAAGGTGTTAGCCAGGGCTGCGATCTCACCTGAGGCTCGGAGTCCTCTTTCAAACTCACGCAGTTGTTAGCAGAAGTCATCTCCTTGCAGCTGTAGAACTGACATCCCCTTTTCTAGCTGGCTGTTGGCCAGGGACTGCTCTCGGCTTCTAGAAGCTGCCCCCAGGTGCCTGGCACACGGCCCTCCTCTCACAGCTTGCCTCTTCCCGGCCAGCAGGAAAACCCTGCTACGGCTCTGCTCTCCTTTGAGGACTCGCCTGATTAGGTCAGGCCCACCCGGGAGCATCTTCCTTTGGATTAACTCAAAGTCAGCTGAGTCGGGTACTGCGTTCTAACTGCGAAATCCCTTTTCCCATATCAGGTGATATCATCATGGGGGTGATAGCCCGTCACAGTCACAGGGCCTGCCCACACTCAAGGGAGGGGCTTGTTCCCCAGGGATGGCGGTGGGAATCTTGGGGGTCAACCTCGTCAGTCCACCAACCACAACCCCTCGACCCCAATTCACAACTGCATTCTCACCAATCCCATCCTTTCTAACCCCAGGCAGCGCGGCCTCAGCCGGACTTCTGCTAAGCTCTGGGAACTCTCTTACGACTGGGGACAACGGCACTGTCTCATGAGACCAGGGATGGCCTCCTGCTGAGCCCCCTTGCCTGTCCAGGTCACCTGTCTGCCTCACCTCTCGTCCTGCAGAATGTCAGCCTCCACCCCAGAACTTCCGCTCCCCGCTCGCTGCTGCACGTCTCTCCTCCGTACTCCCTGAGTGTGTACAGCTCAATACGGGCAGCAGGGGGCGCTGCCGGCCTTGGCTGGCGGGCGGTCCCAGAAGGCGGGAGGTCCCAGAAGGCGGGAGCTCAGCCGCATCCCAAGGCCATGCGCCTCTTCCTGGATTCCCGGCTCTCTCCCAGGAGAAGGCGGGCTGTGCCTATGCCTGAGGTCTCCTCCCTCTCAGCCTGCGTCTCTGCAGGGGAGTTAGCCCTGCCGCAGGGGAGTGGCAGTGCAAGGGTAGGGGGCTTCCATGGCCAGGTCCCTGCTGGCGGATGAGCACGCCTCCGCCTCTGCCCGTGGTCTGGCGGTGGCGGCGAGGATGGAGAGTGAAGCGGATGGTCCCTGATTGAAGAGGGGCTTGCGCTGCCTCCTTCTCCTGTCCCTTTTGTGTGTCTGGAGGCCCCCTCCCAGCCACACTGCAGTGTTCTTATCATCGGCGGTAGGTTCTTCTCATTGGGGCCGTCTCAGGCACTCTTTCTAGTCCCTTCTTCCTGAGCACAGCTCCACTGGGTGAGCTCCAGGTCACAATTTTCTGGGTCCTTCACGACAGGCCGAGCGGCTTGTCTTTTTGGTGGTAGAAGAGGATCCCCGGCCCCAGGCCGCCAGCTTCCACAGGCCTGCAGGTAAGGCCCTGAGATCTGCGGGCCAGCAACGCGCCGCTGCACGCAGGCCTTGCCTGGCGCCATGACCATCCTGTATTCTACCCCACCTTCCCCTTCCCTTTCCCTCCTCCAGGTCTCCATCAGCTTCTGCAGTTGGAAGAGGCTGTGAGTGGGGCTCAGGCTCACTTGGGCGAACAAAGCATGCCCCTCAGGGTGACCTTGCCACGTGGCCTGAGTCTAGGACCCTCGGGATCGGGGGGCGGGGGGCAGCCCATCACCATATATGGCCTTGTACAGCTCCTGTTCTTGGCCGCCCAAACCCTTACTTTGGAGGCCTTGAGATCTTTGCTGCAGTCACCCAAGACTGGGCATTAGGACCGGGAATGTCCCCATTAACGTCCCCTTTAGCCTGAGCCCTTAAGGACATCTGTCGGTCAGCGCCTTCCTGCGACCACCATCCGTGGAGTGTGCCAAGAGTGTATCCCAGTCAAGATCCAAACACCTTGCTTCCTGGGGAGGAAACTTCATTTCCAGAAAGTACTCTGAATTTTTGGTAATTCGTGATTTCCATTGCTGGCTCGGGGGCCCACCTGCTGCCTAGCCCATGTGGCACAACCAGGCGGGGGCCAGTATGGGTCATCTCCTGCCCTGGGTGTCCGGCAACATTGGTCTAGGGCGTAACTTTCTTCCGGACAGGAAATCCAGTAGTTGCTGGTATTTGGGGCCCAAGGCAAAGGCCTGAGAATCACCACCCACACTCCTTTCAGTCCTGTCCTGGGAACTTCATGGTAATTAGTATCTTTGGCAAACTTGAATACAGGGGAGTGTGTTTAGCATGTTGGTGTAACTAGCCAGTGCTGAGCCAGGGAGAGAGTGTAGACAGGGAGGTCGGAGAGAAAGGACAAAGGCCTGGAGGAAGAGGGCCTCAAAGCCCAGTAAGGATTTTAAATTCTAAGTCGGGGAGCGGGGGTATATATTAGCTTCCTACTCCTGCTATAACCAATTACCACACACACTGTACCTTAATGTAGCATTTACTCTCCTTAAGTTCTGCGGGCTGAGATCAAAAATCAGTTTCAGGGCTTCCCTGGTGGCGCAGCGGTTGAGAGTCCGCCTGCCGATGCAGGGGACATGGGTTCGTGCCCCCGTCCGGGAAGCTCCCACATGCCACGGAGCGTCTGGGCCCGTGAGCCATGGCCGCTGAGCCTGCGCGTCCGGAGCCTGTGCTCCGCGAGGGGAGACGCCACAACAGTGAGAGGCCCGTGTACTGCAAAAAAACAAAAACAAAACAAAACAAACAAAAACAAACAAACAAACAAAATCAGTTTCATTGGGCTGAAGTCAAGGTGTGGGCAGAGCCACGTGCACCCGGAGGCTCTGGGGGAGAATCCTTTTTCTTGCCTATTCCAGCTTCAAGAGCTGTATTTCTTGCATCCCTTGGTTCATGGTCTCTTCCTCCATTTTCAAAGCCAACAGTGTAGCATCTTCAAATCTCTTCTCTGTCATCACATCTGTCTCTGCTTCTCTCTTATCAGGACTCTTGTGATTACACGTGGGGCCCACCAGGATAATCTCCTCATCTCTAAATCTTTATCTTAATCACACTTGCAAAGTTCCCGTTGCCCTGTAAGGTCACATCCACAGGTCCCAGGGATTAGAACCTGGATATCTTTGGGGTCCACCATCCAGCCCATCACACAGAAAGTCCTGGTGCGGGGGGCGGGGGTGGCAGTGAGCAAGGGTGTGGCGGGATCTGATGTACCGTAACAAGGGTCCCTCTGGTTCTGTGGACAAGTGACTGGAAGAGGCGGGGGCAGAGCAGGTGACCACACAGGAAGCTCTGCAGTGCCCCAGGGCAGAGACCTCGGAGGGCCAGGTGACCTGAAGGAGGGAGATTCTGAATGTATTTTGAAGACAGAGGGGAGAACATTTGCTAATGGGTTGGAGAGGAGAGTGAGACAAAGGGTTTCTCAGCTGAGCTGGGTGAATGGTGTTGCTACTGATGGGAACATGGGAGGACGGACAGGCCTAAGGGTCCTGCGTGGAAATTAAGATAAAAAAGAAATTTTGGACTTGGGCACATTTTGTCTAAATGAAAAGCAAAATAAAAACAAACAAAAAACCAAACATCCCAAGCACAGGGTAAAATGAAATTTGCTCAGAAACTCGCCTCCTGGGATTGGCCGGCAGTTCAGTGGAAGTCAATGTAGGGGACTCTTTCTATGAACACAGGGAGCCCGGGGTTGTGCCTCCTGAGCCCCCCACCATGGAGGGCCTGGTCCTTGATTGACGGGGGCTGCCTCTGGTCCTTGCTCAGGCCTGCAAGACCCAGGCCAAGAAGAGGATCCTTAGTGGGAGATGCCAGTGACTCGAGCCATGCCAAGTTTGGCTTCACACTTGGTCCTGAAACCCTCACAAGGATGAGTCAACCTCTTCCAAGGTCAGCTCTCTCCTTTTATAGCCCCGCCTTCTGTTTCTCCCACCCCAACCCGAACCTCCCAGCTCTGAGCACAGATTCTTCACTCTGTCTCTTTTCTTAGACATTGGAAACTGGACTACCCACCAGGAAGACCTTGACCTTTCAGAGAGGGGAGCCCCAGACACCAGGATCCAAGGAGATCTTGCTGACCTCATCTGGAGGCTAATGAAGCCCAGTCTTAGAAGTACAGTATCCTGGTTCAACACTTTGGAAGGGGAAACTCTTCCCTTTGTTTTCCTGATGAGCCTCCAGGGGTAGAAAGAGGAAAAAAGAAAAGAAAAACATCGGTGCAGAGGATAACCTCTCAATAGGTTATGACAGTAGACTCGGTCAGAGATACTGAGTAACTTCAGGGAGAAGAGTGACACCTGTTTTGGTGAAGCCCCAAGCACTGTGAGGGTTAAATCCATCAAGAATCTGGAACAGAGCAGCTCTCAACAAAACAGGAAGACAAATCATTTATGAAATTCAGCAGAGAAAACTTGAAGTAACTGATTTGAAGTGGAAGCAGCTCGGGGGCTGAACACTGCACAGTTAGGTTTAGGGAAACAGTAGATTGGCAGCCAGATACCAAATGAAAACAGGTCACATCTTCTTGTGGTTTTTCTTTTTTTTTGCGGTACGCGGGCCTCTCACTGCTGCGGCCTCTTCCGTTGCGGAGCACAGGCTCCGGACGCGCAGGCTCAGCGGCCATGGCTCACGGTCCCAGCCGCTCCGCGGCATGTGGGATCCTCCCGGACCAGGGATTGAACCCGTGTCCCCTGCATTGGCAGGCGGATTCTTAACCACTGTGCCCCCAGCAAAGTCCCATGGATGAATATATTCTTGAAGTAGTAATTGGTTGGTTCTGAACATATGAAAAATTAGTCATATATTAAACTTTAGGGAAAGAACTATGACCCAGGTTACTTTTTAACGTTAACAGATTGTCATGGACATATCAAGGTCTTCTAGAAGAGATTAATCAGAATGCTCACGCTCTAATCTGGGAAGCTGCTTTGCCTCGCTGTATAATACTGTGTTCTAAGAATGTTATGAAAGCATTATACACTTGAAAAATGTTTTTACAAGGATAGGGTGAGAATTAAGACCTTCCCCCAACTTTTGTCCATTGTCTAAGATTTAAATGTTTTCCTTTATCCTGATTTTAAAAATAAATCAACTTTATTGAGGCATACTTTACATAAAACAAAATGCACACATTTTAAGTATGCGGATTGATCCGTTTTGGACAAATGTATAAACTTGTTTTACTACTACTGTGGTGTTGTTACTGCTGTCATTACTGTGTTCCTCCATCAAGATATAGAACATTTCCATCATTCTGAAAAATTCCATGATGCTCCTTTCTAGTCACTCATCCTCTAGCCAATCAATCTGTTCTGAAAAGAAAATTTAAAAGCAAAGTTTCTTCTTTTCTCATCTATTGCTTTACTCCAACACAATTATGTCTCCTTTTCTTTCTCTTTCATTCTTTTTTTTTTTTTTTCTTATTTTTTTTGCGGTACACGGGCCTCTCACTGTTGTGGCCTCTCCTGTTGCGGATCACAGGCTCCGGACGCGCAGGCTCAGCGGCCATGGCTCACGGGCCCAGCCGCTCCGCGGCATGTGGGATCCTCCTGGACCGGGGCACGAAGCCATGTCCCCTGCATCGGCAGGCGGACTCTCAACCACTGTGCCACCAGGGAAGCCCTTCTTTCATTCTTGTTGCTCTAGCAGCCTGGCATTTTGTTGAATTAGAGCACTGAGCTGATTATTGGCTCTACTGACTAAGGAGAGAGAAACATGCCTTATTATTTTTCTATTTTTTCTCAGTGACCTTTTCACTCTTCATCCTCTGAAATCTGCATCCATCCATCCATCCCCCCCACCCACCTATCCATCCATCCATCCATCTATCCATCCATCCACCCATTTGCCTACACATCCATCCTTCTATCCATCCATCCATCCATTTGTCCATCCATTCATCACCCACCTATTCATCCATCCTTCCATCCATCCATCCATTCATCCATTCCACTCATCTACCAATTCACCCACCCACCTGTCCATCCATCCAACTTTTTTTGAATGTCTGCTCTGAGCCAAAGGCCACCGGGAATCCCATCTCCACTTGATTTATGTTCTAACAGCGAAGACAGACAATTTAACAATTATGCTAAAAAGGCAATACATACTACAACAGGGAATTATGGGACACAATGGGTGACATAGCAGGAGTAGCTGGGAGGGATTCTCAGGGGAAGTGACATTAATGGTGGAGACGTAGGACAAATATCAATGAGTCGGCTAATTATTTCAGGAACATTTATTAAGCACTGCAGGCTGGGCACAGTGGTAGCTGCTAGTTATTCAGACAGAGGTGAGTAGGGCAGACATGGGACGTTTCTCATGGTATACACATCATCGTGGAGTTAGCCCAGGCGGGGCTGGGGCAGTGGGATGTTTTAGGGAACATCTCAGTGGAGCACAGGGAAGACAGAACAGAGTGAGTTAGAAACACTGCAAATTCCACATGACCAGAATATGAATGTCAGCCAGGAGGGGCGTTCTTGATAGCCTTGCAAGATACAGCTGTGAGCAGGGGCTACTGTAAGCTGTGAGCGGCTTGGCTGTCAGTCGCTGTAAAGAATGGTCATCGGATCCCTAATCAGAATCTTGAAAGAAGGAGAAACGGTGCATGTAGGGACCGCATCTCAGTCACTTCCAAATAATCTTCTCTGGCTTTCATAAACGTAGTCATGATTAAAATGACCTTTCACGAACAGCGGGAGGGAGTGCTGAAGAAAGTGAGATATGTGAGAATAAAATCCATCTACCTGATTGCCGTGTAACTTTTGATGAGTCACGAGAGTGAGAATTTCAGATGTGAATTAAAGATTGCCAAGCGTGGCGGCATATACTTGAAAAAAAGTTCCCTACAGGTCCTACTTTAGAATCAGAAGACACGAGAATTGGAGAAGAAAAAAATGTATTTCTTATTATACCCTAACTTCTTCTCAGATAATTTTAAGGTAAATTCTTTATGTAATTTCCATCTGAATTGTTGACCTTTAGATGAACTTTACCTGATAGGCACTTAATGCAAATATTCCACAGGATTCTTTAAATGCTGTAAAATATGACGTACCCCAACTGCCGATGCACTTTTGGTCATAACATGCCTGTATAGTATATTTAATCCTTTGCAATGAACGTTTGAGAAAATCTATTTAGTTGGTAGTGAGTTCTGTACAATTTCACCTAAAATTAAAGCTCTCCAAAAACCCACATCTCCTGCGGGCACTAATTCTCACAAGATTCTGGACATGAAAAATCCTAAATGCTTGCTGACTGCATGCAAGTCAATGTTTATAGCCCGAGTATTAATAGCCGCACGAAATGTATACTTCTCTCATCATTTACCTCCCATTGCTTGGATGTAGCATACATTGAGGGGCTGATTTTCTTTTCTCGGATGGGTGGCTCCAAGCTACTTATCATCAGATGAGAAATATAGTCTATGAAAATCTCTTTAAGGAACACAACCAATCAATGGCAAAGGATGCGTCCCGTGTGATTCTGCCTGTCTGTGTCTGTCGTTTTGCATTTTACTGAGCCCTCTCGCTAGCAGGGCTAGCGAGATGCTTGAGTCCTGGGCACTCAAGCATGCGTGATTTGGGGCCCTTCATAATCATCGGCCAGGTAACCAGACTGTGAGCATGATTGGCTTTGGAATTTCAGGTGAGGCTGTACCTGCCACAGAACCACTCATCAGACATCGTCCATCAGGAGTGAGGCTGTTTGTCGACTTGTGATTTCTACTCTAGGGTCTGACGGCTTCCCGGGCAGTGGGACCAGCCACCTGTATTTCCCCAGTGGTGTAAGGGGAACTGTTGGAAATCTGCATTAACTGACAACACAATTCGACTTTATTCCAGGGTTATTAATGGTATGTTTTGTTTTGCCACATCGCGTGGCTTGTGGGATCTCAGTTGCCCCACCAGGGATTGAACCTGGGCCCCGGCAGTGAAAGCCCGGAATCCTAACCACTAGGCCGCCAGGGAACTCCCTCCTGGGTTATTTATGAAACAGGATCCTGGACCAGCACACTTCCCAATTCAGTTCTGCTCTGCAGGGGCTCCTAGTTATTCAACACGATGACAAATAACAGCCCTTCCCCCACCCCCGTGGTTAATTAGTGAATCTCCTCAACAATCAGATTGTTGGAAATGTGGTGGAAATGTGGATTTTCCAACATGTTTAAACCTCAAACGTATATGAATTAAAAATATGCAAATGCTGTTGGGGAATGACAGAATGAGGCTGCTTGTACAAGGAAAACAGAGGAGCAAGTGAATTTTCATGGAAAAATGCCTGATGCCTATCTCGATGAAGATTAACACCATTTGCTCTAGTTCAGCAAATAAACATGGGGTTGTTTAGGCCTTTGGGGGCTGGCCAGGAGTTCACCACCATTTGTAATAAGAGTTCCAGGTGAGATTCAAAGAGGAGGCTTACAGACAGATTTTCTGAACATAACTGGCCTTTGTAACTTAGAATCTTCCATGGGCATCTTTTCTAACAGGAAAGAAAACTCCTTAAATGAACAATCAGAGAGATTGTCGTTGAGTGGGTCTGCTGGCGAAAAGGGTTTTCATCAGAGTATCCTCTCCCTGGACAAAGGAAAGACTCAGACTTCTGATTTCAGTTTTCTCCATTTTCCCCTTTCCTAGGTGATGCAGCATTAATGTGGTTGACCCTCTGTGAATCACAGCAAGGATCTGGGAGTTTCCAGACTCAAACTGATGAAGGGATGCGTCCTTCTGAGACTGCAGAATTCAAAGGGTGCACAGGTTGACAATTAGAAATAAAATGACAAACCAGGTAACTTTTCCGTAAAGAGCATATTGTGTTGATTTATTATAGAATGCAGTTAAAAAAAATATCTTGAGGTTAGCCTCTCCAGTTTAAAAGCACTTAACTAGGGACACTTGAACAGCTATGCAATGGTCTCTCCCTCATCTGCCCCGACCCCCCACCAAGTACTGTAAACAGGGTTTTGAGAACATTCAGTCAATGTCTTGATAGGAACAGCCACATACCTTTGCTTCTTAAAGAAAACCATCTTCCACATTTCCAAAGCATGCATTGTTACTTGGCATTAGGTATTTCAAAAGGACAAACCTTGTTATGGTATTGTAAGGCCAAAATAGAATACCTATTGACCAGACACACACATGACAACTAGAAAAAAATTACAAACATTTAACCTAGTGTGACAATTCCGTCAGGAATGAATGGGGAAAGGCACTGCATCCTTCTCATACCACCACGCATCTACTGTCCACTTCACATGCTTTGAATTCAGGTCCTGTCAAATAGCTGAAAGGCATTTTCTATAACATACGATTCACAGGGAGGTTAATACATCTTACACTAGTCTTCCACGGCCGTATTTCTCACCCAAGGGCACAACAGGTATGAATATATGCTATCAGCTTTATTTACAAGTTTATCTTGATGTTTCAGTGGGGTTAAAAAAAAAAATCAATGATCTCAACTGAAAGTTCCCCCCAAAAAGGGTTTTGGCTGTGATTCATGTATATAAACTACCACGTAAAAGAAATAAATGAAACCCATTTATTGTCTGACCTAAACCATCTACACTAAAATTTCTCACCCACTAAAAGTTGGCAGTGAAACTGCTCTTTTCTGAGTTTTATAAGCGAAACGCTACGTAGGAATTTCAGATCGACTTCTTTTGCAAAAGCACAAGCTCTAGGTCGCATCAAATAGGATGCTGAGTGGGTGTATTACCGGTAGAATCCCCCTGTGTGTGCTGTTGCAAAGACAGTCATTGAATCTGGAAAGGTGACAGATTTTGCAAATGCTTTCCTATCTTCCCCAAAGATGTAAAACAACAATGGCATAACGCTATATACGACCAAAGGTTAGTTCTGAAAATCAGTAATACACATGCACAAACATTAGAACGTGAGGGGGAAAAATGAGACACTACAATTTCCACATTGCGTTGCTGTCTTCACAACCTTTCTGCACCAGACACCTTATGGCTTCACGTGGTGCCTTTTCCTACTGGGAGAGAGAGTCTACCTTGTAGGCTGGTTAAAAACAGAAGGCTCTCCCTGGACCCACTGATCAATCTACCCCTGGCAAAAACAGAACCTACCAGAAAAGAACAAGTACAAAACACTATCGTTATTGGTTTTCTCGAGACGTTCCCAGAAATCCTTGTGCGATCACCCCAAACGCAGTGATTGGCTCAGGACATTCCCAGGAGCCATGAACATTGACTGATGCGCAGCGTTAGAACCAGAAGACAAAGCCTCGATTCTCTTCTGAGCAACATGGAATTTCTGCCACAGCGATCACAGGCTGCCATCTCCAAAGTTGTGACTGGGCCGCTTCCACAGTAAAAGATTCCTTCTCGTGAGTATGATTCAGAACACTTCGTCTGGGTGCCAGTTCAGCTTAAGTGGACGGGCGAGTACTCCGGCCTCCTGGTCTGGATAATTTTGGGTTTGGGTCTCTTCATTCTTTCCACCTCGTCTTCTTCCTCGTTCTCCTGGTCGCTCTCACACACGTGGACCACCACACTGGGAGTGGTGTCGGTCGCTGCGTGCAATTCATACTTTTCCCCTAGGGAAAGAAAATAATTGCAGGGTAACTCAGGCAAGGGCCCGAGGGTCAAAGAGTAAAAGAGCAAACGGATGCGGACATAGGGGTCAGCTCGGCCAGGCTTCCGTGGGCATCCGATGGGGACTGAGGGCCACAGGCAGCCACACTCTGGATTGGTGTTTCTTTGGTGCCTCATTCTATATATCTCACCACCGTAAATGACTCAGCTTTCAATCAAACACTCTGAGTCCAGGCACATGGAAGGTGTGGAAGGAGCGTATTTTTTAATTACACTTAGCATGTTCACCAGGCCCTCTGAGCTACCCAGAGGACTTCCCCAGTGTGGCGCAAGGAGCACCCGTTCAGGAAAAGACGGTGCATGAATAAAGGCGTTAGGAAAGGACCTCTCGAGCCCACGATGGGGACAGGAAGCGCGGGTGTGCAGCACACAGGTGTGCTGGTTGAAACAGGTGCTCTGGAAACATTTTTGACCACACCATATCCTTTTTCACACAACTATCAACCCCTTGAACCAGGAGTGTCCTGCTGTTCTCCGTCAGCCTGAATTTTATCAGGTTCAGTCAAGACGCTTTTCCTCATAAAAAAGGTGTTGCCTCTTCCCCACCCCGCTCGTGAGACTGGGATGCTATTGTAACTGCGGCTGGAAGAGCCTCAGCGTTCTTGGGGTAGGGGGGAACTAAGGTGGAGGGCCAGGGAGATCGCTCAACATGCGGGTCACGATCCCCTTTACAAACCCCTGTCTACCCTCTGAGGAGTCGCAATCCAGAAAGCACGGGGACAGGATCATATTTGCAAAACCTTTGCAATCTTTCAACTGTTGAAAGAAAGACTATTCAAGGTCATAAGCCCTAAGTAAACGAAGGGCAAATTGATCTTATGGCTATTTTCCAGAAGGGCTTCTCAAACAAGCCGTCTGTAAAGAATGGTAGGTTCTAGAGTGTGAAGAAGGCTCGCTAGCATCACTTCCTGCCTCTGGAGCAGTTTGACGCCTCTCCCCAGGTGGACGTCCCCTTCCTCCCTTCTCTAACATCCCAGGAGGTTTCAGCCCTCTGCTACCTAATACACCTTGACCTGGAGCTGCCAGGAGGAGCGCTGGCCACTTCCGTCTTGACCTTCATGCCACGATGAGCAGTAAGTAATGTGATTCTTGCTTTCTACCACAGGGGGATTTTCCGTCAGAGCGATGTTTACAGAGATGTCATCTTTTCCATGTGAAACGGCTAATGGTCCAAGGAAATAAAACCGTCCCCTCAGAGGAACACCAGATTGCTGGTCAAGGAGAAAGCTGATGGCCTCAGCATTTACTGCATTTGCTCCACGAATAAGGCAGAAGGGGGGCTCAAACCTCTTTACCCCCAAGAACCCCGATTGCACCTGCCAGCTCACCCAAACCCTATCAGGTAGGACAGGGACCTCCAACATTGTACTGTTTCCAGAAAACATGTTTTGAGCGCTGCCCATAAGCTAGGCACTATATGAAGTGCTTTTCACACGATGATCTCGTTTACTACTCCACCCAGTAATACCCATTTTCTGGATGAGAAGCCTGAGGCCAGAGTACCTTTCTTCCTAAATGCTCACACCTTTGTTCTTTCTGAGGACCGGAACCTCTTCTTTCCCTGGCAAGCTCACTAGGGGAGCACCCCTCCCTATTGGGCTTCGTGACTGGGGCTCTTTCTCCACTATGATCTATGGGTCCCTGTTCCCTCACACATTCAAAAGGTCAGGGGAGAAGCAGATCAATAGATGAAATTACCTTGCCTAAAAATGAAATGTCTAAAAATGGGGAAAGCCTGTTTTCCCTTTCCAAAATCCAATCACTCATCCCCACCTGGAGCAACAGGACGTGAGGCCGGGTCTTGAGTCCCTCACACCGGCTGTGCTCAGTGGGTGAGGGGATGGATTCACGTGATGCGGCCCAGAGGGGTCATGGTACTTGGTCCCCTGGACCAGCGTGCATGCTTTCCTAATGGATGAAGTAAGAGGCAGGCGTGCACACTCCCACCCCGGGGCATGGGTTACTTCGATTCAGAAGAGAGCAAATAGAGACAAGTCACAACACACACTGGCACTGATCACGTGAGAAGTGGAAAGAGCAATGGGGTCGTGGCCACTGCTGCTGCAGGCGTGTCTCTGCCTTGACCACAATCTCTCCACGTCTCCTTGCCCCCTCTCCACCCGAGGGGCACTGCTTACCTGGCCCCAGCTTGGAGATAGCATATAAAAGGTCATAATTTATGACGGGAGTAGCGTCTTCCACTTGTTTCCAACCGACCGGCGGCGAGGCAGGAGGAGAGATCAGAAACTGCTTGTCTGGGTTTGGTGGAGCCAGGTGTGAACTTCCTATGTGTAAAGTCTGAGGAGAGAGATAAATGCAGGTGGGTGTTCCTCGGGGGAAGAACTGAAGCAGCAATCGCACTTAATGGCAGCCTACGGAAGACAGGTGTGAAGGACAAACCCATGTCCAGACAGCTGAACAGGTGCAGCCCAAGGGTGAATCGCAATACGGTTTCTAAGGGCGGGGAAGGGAACTTGGATTATGGTGCAAACATGATTAGAGGCCCCTCTCAGGACAGGGACTCACAGGCACTGGGACTGCAATTAATTATGCTTGAATTAGACCGATAGAAAATATACAGAGATAATTTTAGTAAACATGGGAAAAGTAAAGCACTGTCCCTGAGGTCAAGAGGGATCTCAGCATCAATTGCTTCCAGCTCCTCATATTACGGTGGCATCACATCATATCACAGAAGCTCCAAAGGCTAAGCGACATCTCTAAGATGACCCAGGACTCCTGCCCACCACGCTCTCAGGCTTCCCTCCCTCTGGGTCTCTGAATCAGATGCCCAAAGTGAGGAAGGAAAAATACATCTACCTTCCAGGATACATATTTAAAACAATAATGATAAGGAACAATGACCAAGATCCTAGTTTGGGCTTAAAAATTATACCAGTGATTAGAGGGCTGTTTGGAGACATCTTACATCAAAATGTTACCAGTTGGGATTTTCTTTGTTCTTTAGTATCCTCCCCCCCCCCCAGAAAAATCACAATGAACATGCATTTACTTTAACAAACCAGAAAAAGTCGTGGAGAGACCAAGTAATTACTTATACGGAACCCCACCAAACATAGAAGGGAATTTGCCCCTAAGGATCCAAGGTTGAAGCCTGCGCCTCGCACTTACCACCAGGGGGCAGGGCATCCCGGCTCTCATTTACCCTGGAAGGGCAAGTTCACCTTCGCGCAAGGTCAGGAAGCCCCTCTACAGGATCTGCTCCCGTACTGGCAAGGGGAACTCAGGGCCCCAATGGGGGTCTCTTTCACCAGGGAGAAGCGTCCGAAGAGCCCCTGCCCCGCCCCCTGCCAAGCTGTTAGACTCCGGTAACATCATCAAATGGAACTTTGTGAGCTACCTAGAAGGCAGTTGCTGGGGGAGGCAGGAAGGGTGATGCAGGAGAAACAGCAAACCCGCCGCACAGCTCCCGGGAATGCCCTGGGGCCGGGACCCCCGCTTACCAGAAGTATTTCTTAGCATTTGCTACCTGCCTGGTGAACCCATTTTTTTCCTTGCAGGCCGGGTCTGGCAGCCCCGTGCTGATGCGCGGGGCCGGCTTGCAGACACCAGCTCTCCAGGAGTGAGCGGGCTGCGGGGACCCAGCGCAGAGCCGAACCGCTCTGGCCCGGGGGGGTGGGGGGGTGGGGGGGTGGTCAAGGGTAGCCACGCCCACGACCCTGCGGTCTTCCACCTTCCTGAGTCAGGAAAGGCTCTCTTTCTCCCCTCATCACTCAACTCAAGAAGGTCATCTCTGAGGGCACTTTCAAATACACCCCGATGTCTTCTTAAAATAGGGGACATAAAAAATTTCGAGTATGAATCTTGTCCTTCTCAAGATGATTTCTTGGAGTTTTAAATCAACCTATGCGTAATGGATGTCTAAGCTCCTTTTAAGGGTGGGAGGGAGGAGGGAGAAGGATGGGTATCAATGAACTCGATTCACCTGAGCAAAATATAATTTCATTTCCTTTCCAAGAAATTCCGTCTTATGTAGCTGGAGTCTGGCATCTGCTGCAGATAATGGGTTGCTGAAGTTTATTCTGACTCGTTTGAAGCTCTTAAAATACTGAAAGGTGATATCTTTGTCATATGTCCTAAAGAGGGATTCAAATTTGGCCTGAAAAGTAAAAATAAAAGGAGTTGAAATTTACCTGCATATGACCTTTGACTGGATGACTTCATTACATTTCTTATGGAGGAACCAAATTATTAATCATGTCAAGAACTTCCAACTTTTTTCTTAGAGAAGAAAGAGAACCCACCTTTCTCCTCTGGGGAGATTCTGCCCTTTTAATTTAATATACGTGATTTTATACAAAAGTAAGAATGTACGATTTACTAAATTCATTTAATCAGCTGAACAATTACCAATACTTCAACACTTCTTACAGTCACGGAAACATTCTTTTTAAAAGTAGAAGGAACATTTTCATTTGGTCATTTGTCACCCTTCTGGCCTGCCAGACCCTACTGTCCTGTGACCTCCCCCAATCTAGTGAGCTCCAATCCCACCACACAGCTCAGGGCATTGCTTTGTCCATCAGATACTGCTTTTGGACTTAAAAGCACTGGAGATAATTTCAAAAAAAAAAAAAAAACACATTATTATTGAATTGGTAACTAATGAAGTTAATGAAAAGGCTTGCATTTCTTAATGTAAAGGAAGCAGTTTTTTAAAAATTCCCATTATTATTTTCCCATTCAATCTGTTACGTTTTAACTCTCTAAAATAGTAGTGGTTTCAAAAATTAACATTCTGCCAATGAACCCATTTCTGCACTCTGGCTTTAATATATGTACAGATGTAGCTCTAGTGTTGAAAGAGCTAGTGAACACTATGAAACAGCATGAGCTCTTAGAATTGAAATGCCCAAGTTCAAGGACTAAAAGCCTAGATTCACGAGAGCGTTCATCAGCTCCTGGGAATAGCTCTAGGGAGCGACCCCCGGCGGGGTCCTGGGTGCGGGTGCCCTTGGGGGGACCTGGGAGGCCACTGAAACCTTTCTGACCAGAGAGGGAGGTGATGGACAGTCTTGAAACTTCCAGGAAGATTATGCAGGGACTTTTAGTCACCGAACTTTCTGAATCTTTTTTCAGACTAAACTGTGAGGATGGTGAGAGGCAGATGGGGGTGGGATGGCAGACGGTGAGAGCCCAGATGGGGCAGCATGCCCTCCACCCAGGTGACTGGTGAGAAGGGGAGGCCCTGGAGCCCACAAGTACCCTGGAGACCTATGCAGAGCACGGTGCTTCTGCAGAGGGGAGAGAGGATTCCCAACAAGAAGGGAGAACATCTTCGAGGATATTCATGGCTAGAAAGCGGGGGAGGGGAGGGGCCCTCCTGTCGGTCAGTGCCTGGTCCCCAGGGCAGGGCTGTAGGCAGGTCCTGCATTCCCTGCTGGCTGGTGTCTCCACCAGGCAGGTGGCTCAGGGGGAGTGGGAACAGCTCACAACCGTTCTCTCTTCGAATTCGCCGGCTTCTCTTTAGTTGATGGAAATGTCTGTGACTTTCCCACGAGGGGTATTGCAGAGGCAAAGAATGAGAAAGAATGCACAGCAGATGTTTCAGCTGCGATTTCATCTGGCTGCACGTGGCTTGTTCTCCACCCCTCCCGAGCACGGGGCAAGTCTGGGGCGTAAGGGTGTCTGCGCAGATCTGGAATTTCACAGGACCTCATCCATAGGCACTGTGACCAACTGCTTAGTTTTAAAGTTATCATTCATAATTTAAGAGAGATGACTTTGCTGAATATTTTTAGAATACAAGTCAGGGCTTAGGACCAGAACCCAAGAGAACCCACACTATCTTGTTAATTTTATATTGCTATTATGTTATTAGTATTCTCTTATAAAATAATCTTATTTGTTCCAATAACCAATACCTAGTAATTATAGTTATTGGATGGCATCTCTACTTAATTAAGTAAATCAGTGATTTCACTCATATAAGGCTAACATTAAATACATAGACTTTGTAGTACTTTTACACGTAGAACATGCTCTAATACCTAGTTCAAAAACTAGTCCCAGCTTGCAAGCATTGTACACAGTTATGGAGTTAAATTTGATTAGAAAAAAAAAGAGAAACCTTCTGATGTCTCAGTAGGGCTTTGGGTATAAAGGTATAACGTGATCACCACCCCCCAAACAGAACATACAGAAGTCATTCATATATAATATTGTTAGAGATCAATTAGATAGCTTCGTAGCTACTGATGAAAATCTTACATTTTAATCAAATGAAGAAGAAAAGCATAGTAATTAAAATTACTAATTATATTAATAACCATCAATGAGAGCTGCTTCCCAGGAGGTATACTCATCCCACACTTAAGTTATGTATCCAGTTTTATTATTTATTTGCTATGGCTGCATTTTCTCCAGCTAGAGAAATCTGGAAACTTGAAGACAGGCCCTTGTAATTCCTGCAAACATTCAAATATCTTTCCAGTATTGATTTCCTGAGATAAAAATCAATGTATCCTGAACTCTAAATGTCAAAGTGAAACATTCTGTTCACTGTCAGAAAAGTCCTCCCTCCAAAAGTTTACTTATTGATACAACCCACACAGAATGAAAAAACACCACGCCAAACCCTCCCTTACTAACTGGTCAAGGGACACAGATGCTTTTAAATATTGAGAGCTTTAAAAATTCCTTCACAGTTAATTCCTCAGGCAACACCTTTTGATTTTAAGGCTCAAAGCATTCTGGATGTATTTCAAAACCCCCAAACCCACAAGACAGCCACATACCCCACCAAGTATTTCAGCTAATAGTCCCAATTAACATAATCGTTTGAAAACTCTCAAAAATCACATTATATCAGAAGCCTTACCCTGGTTTCACTTTCGCTGAAGATCTCACTGTTTGCCACACAGGCAATCAGGGAGCTAAAACTGTAGTTAAAGTTTCTAAAGTGCATCTTGCTTCCTTACAGAGAAAGCTGCAATTCCCGCGGTCAAGTCCCAAGTAAGGTTCCTTTACCAGAGACTGTAGGTTCTTTCTCGAGCCCTCACTTATAAAGCGCCGAGGTCCAGCCCCCACCGGGAAAAAAAGCACCGCTTCCAGAGCATCCTGTTTGGACACCAAATTCCTGAGTCAAGTCCTGCTTGCTCGCAGGCAGGCAGAGACAGAGTGTAAGTTTCTACTGGAAAGAGGTGACGTCAACACCTTAGTCATTTTCCCTATGCTAATTAACTTTGCTTGGGGAGGATGGAAAAAACTGCCGAGGTTTGCTGTGCAGCTGCTTTATCTACCCCTCTTGCAGCATAGTTTCCACTGGTAGTAATTCCATTCAGCCACTCAGTCACCAGGCTCCTCGGCTGAATGGGACGACCCTTCTTAAGATGGAAAATGTGACAGAGGAACAGGAGGAAGGTCTATAGCAGTAAACAGTAATTAGCCTCCAGGGAACTCTCAAGGCTTGGAGAAACCTGGAAACCCAAGTCTTGGCAAGTTGTTTGATCCCTGTAATTTCCTGAACACTGAAATCAAAGTTTCAGATGCTGGGGTATTAGAGAAAACATTCTGAAATCAGTCTTGGTCAATGAACCCTGCTTTTAAAGAAAAAGTGGACTTCATTTTGAAATATGGTCTTTTTTTTTTTTCTAATTAAACTTTATTGGAGGAATGTCCTAATTACCACTTGTATTTCACAGTGAGAATGGGAGAAGAGATCCTAGGATTTTCATTGGAAAACTTTATTATTGTAATTTGAGAACTAGGAATATGCAGCACGTTGATCATTTTCTAATAGCTGCTAAATTCGGGAAAAGATACAAAAATATTTTAGAGGATCTAGCCTCTGAAGCTGAGAAAAGAAACATTCAGAGGTTGTCTGCTTAGAGACTCATAGACGGAAGGTTTTTGTTTTTGCTTTAATTAGGAAAGGAAGAAGAAATAGAAAGAATGTACACTACAATTGAAAAGTTAGTTCAGTTGGCCTTTTTTCAGGTAAGATGTCTGGTCTTGGAGAAGCACACTGGGTGTCAGGATGCCAGTTCTTTGAAAAGGCTGCAACTCTTTTTTTGCAACTTTTTACTTTATTACTTTTTAAATTGAAGTATAGTTGATTTACAACGTTGTGTTAGTTTCAGGTGTACAGCAAAGTGATTTAGTTATACATATCTATATCTATTCTTTTTCAGATTCTTTTCCCTTATTGGTTATTACAAGATATTGAGTGTAGTTCCCTGTGCTAAACAGTAGGTCCTTGTTGGTTCTCTCTCTTATATATAGTCGTATGTATTTGTTAATCCCATTAAAAGGCTGCAAGTCTTTGAACTTCCAAGTACTTTGCTAGTTTAGGTCCCTATGGCAGTGTGAGTCCTAGGTCCTTCCTACTCAGTATCACCTAAATGCAGTCTCATTATTTATAAAAACATTCTCTAGTCTAGAGGCGGACACCTCTTAAGCTTCCAAAAGTTAAGTGGAATCCTGCTATTCACATTTAAAAATTAACTACAAAGAAGCATTAAAGTCAGCCAATAATAAAAAGAATATATGCAATGGGAAAGAACAAACCAGAGCGTTTATCCCTCCATAAAAGGAAATGCAAAGTCTTCTTGCATGAGTGAGCACTGCTTAATCTCCGTGGATGGTGCCCTGCTGCCAGCTGTAGGGTTATGCAAGAGACCAGTTATGGTGTTTGCTTTGCCAAATTACCCGTAACTGCCAACCCACGAGATCTAAGTGCATGTGTTCTAGAAGAGTTTCGAACGCTGTGAGATAGTATGGCATGCATCAAACGCCAAGAGAAAGTGGTCCATTGGGTGGTGCTTGGTTCCGGGAACTGTGCCCTGGGATTGGCTGCATTTCGGTGCACAGCCTGCAGCGTACCCTGGAGGCACATGCAGGCTTTGGTGGTGGCCTGGGGGTGGCAGTGGGGGTATGGGAGGCCAAGGGGAAAGGCACGGGAGGTAGAAGGCACAGAAGTGCATTCCACTCCTCCGGAGCGGCTGTCCCTCCTTTTCTCTTTCTCCTGGAGCCCACCTTGGCGAATAAGGGTTAAAAGGAGATCAGAGGAGGAAGAGGAGGTTAATTTCACCATCTCCTCATCCTATTAAAACTCATGACATGAAGCTCCAACTCAGTCGTGTGGGCAAATCTGGAACATTTCTGTTCATCTGAGACAACAGCACTGAACTCACCCAAATTTACAATTGTGGTTTCATTAATACGGATGGGATAAAAAAAAAAAAGGAATAGTGAGGTATTTGAAGATGGTTCAACTATCTTTGCTCCTAGAAATAAATGATAAATGATAGATCTTTCATTAGGCTGTCCAGAAAGCCTCCCAAAACATGCAATTCTGTACGTGCCTTTGAATCGATGGTAAGCTCTATCTGAATCATATTTAGGGAACTTGAGTGCTTCCATTTCTAGATCAGAGAAAGGGGCTCAAAGTTGTGGCCGACTGTAGGGAGGCTGGATTGGAGGCTGGCAAAAACCACCGGGTCACAAAGTGTACCTGAGAGAGATGGCACCTAGGGTCCAATAACACAGGCTACCCGCAGCGTGAGAGGTACGGAGCATGGACCCTTCGTGGTGCTCCAAAGCCCCGGCTGGCCAAGGGGACAGACACCTGTCCCTGAACCCAGAGGGCCTTCCTTTTATTGGCTCACCTGACAGTTCTTGCTAGGAATGTCCACTCTTCAACTGCACGTCTATTAGACATGAACTTGCACTTCTAAACGTCCTATGGTATTTGTCTATCCCTTGTGGTTTGAAAGGCAAATACTTTTTTGATTCTTGTTTGCAAGTTGGATGTGAGTGATTTGAAGAAAGCAGGGCCCACAGCAACGTCTCATTAGAACTCTTGAAAAGCATACTAAAAATTGCACTTAAAATAGTAAAACAGGGGATTCCCTGGTGGCGCAGTGGTTGGGAGTCCGCCTGTCGATGCTAAGGGACACGGGTTCGTGCCCCGGTCTGGGAGGATCCCACATGCCGTGGAGCAGCTGGGCCCGTGAGCCATTGCCGCTGAGCCTGCGCGTCCGGAGCCTGTGCTCCGCAACGGGAGAGGCCACAACAGTGAGAGGCCCGCGTACCGCAAAAAAAAAAAAAAAAAAAAAAAAAAGTAAAACAGAAACCAGAAGTTAGAGAAGAAATGAAATGCTTGAGTCCGCTGAAAGCTTTAGATGTTTTGCATTTCTTCCATTCGCGCCACTAAAAATCTTAAATGAATCTCTTCAACCTGCATTTGCTTCCTGTGGTTCCAAGCAGTGAGAGCATATTTTCATTAAGAAGTTTCTATTCTCAGTGAGGAACAATTGAGGTTTATGTCGAAATCCATCATTCCCATCACAGCACTCTTAAAGCATAGGGAGGATGACCTCAGCACGCCCATTATAAACTCCAAGGAGTTTACAGCTACGCCAAGAACGTGCCACCAGTGAAGCCTTCTACAGAATGACCACAGAGAGAAACCGAGTTCTGACTTTGCTGTGCAAATCAAAGCTGAGCGAAGAAGAAATCTGCAGGTCTCCTGGGAGGGAAAATGGCACACCCGACTGAGATCAAAGGTATCAGAGAGTTTATCTTGAGTGCCAATTAAGCTTGTGTTTTAACGGAGCTTTTAGCTTCTGAGATAATGGGATAGCTTTACTGTTATTTAATATTCGTAACCCTTCCCTTTATAAGGTGGAGCACTGTTCCCCCAACCTAAGTTACTGTACACAGGGGCCTCTGAGTCATCTTTATCACTTCCCAGTCTAAAAGGTGTTATTAACTGAGGGGACACTTCTTGTTCTCACTTGGAAACCAGGTTAATATCAACTTCCCAGCTGCAGTGAAGATTGAACAATCTGACATAGGCAGAGTGCCCAGTATAGTGCTTGAAACACAATCAGTGGTTGATGCATGTTAGTTGTGTTTCTAGTTCCCATTTCGTCGGTAAGGATACTGAGGTTCAGAGGGCCTCGCTGTGTTGAGGAGTCAGGACTCACCCCGATCCTTTGACTGCAGATTCCATGGAACTATGCTTGCCTCGCAGCAGTGCCCTTTGGTACTTCCCCATCTCCATTCTCTCAGTCCCTCTGGCATCCTGGATGGCTTCCTCTCCTACGTGCCCCACTGGTCAATAGAGGGGTCTCTAGGTTCTCTGTAGCATCCTCCACCTGGCACTCCTGCACACCATTTCAGGCAGCTGTGGCCAATTTCTTACTGCTCCAAAATAGTGCGTAATTCCCACAACATAAAACTTCCCGAAGCTGAGCTTGATCACGTTCTTCTCCTACTGTAAAGATTTCAGTGACTTCCCATCGCTCTGTAGGTTAAAGGGGAAGATTTTCACTTGGTATTCATCCATGTGTCGATCCATGCATCTATCTACCCATTTGTTCTTTCACCCAAGCACAGTTCCAGGTGTTGGGGGTTCAGAGATGAAGACAGACAAAACCCTCTGCCCTCATGGAGCTTACATTCTAGATGGGAAAAAGGAAAAAGAAATGAGATAAGTGGGTAAAATATATAGTGTGTTTAGATAGTGGTAAGTGCTGGGAATAAGGCAGAGATGAGGGATAGGAAAAGCTGGGAAAAGGAGAAAGAGAGAAAGAAAGACAGAGAGAGAGAGAGAGAGAGAAAGAAAAAGGAAGGAAGGAAGGAAGACTAGCCAGGGAAGGCGTCCCTGAGAAGATGACAGGTGGGTACATCAAGACCCGAAGGAAGTGGCGGAGTGAACCGTGAGATGCTCGGAACAGCATCTCAGGCCAGGGATCAGAAGGCACAAAGGCCCCTGGCATGTTCAGGCCCAGCAGGAGGCTCAGAATGGCTGTAGAGGAAGGACGTGGAGAAAGTGGTTGGCAGCAGGGCCACGCGAGACCTTGAGCCATTGGAAGGTCTCTGGCTTGCATGCTGGTATCAGAGGGTTTTGAGCAGAGGAGAGGCATGAACTAACTTCCATGCAACAGAACCACTCCAGTATCTGGGTTCAAAAAAGAGGGAAGGGACAGGCTGGGGGCATGGCACCCCTGAGGCACGAGACCTTCTCTGACTACGGAGCCCATGACTCCTCTAGGCAGCCCTCAGCTCTGCCTGCTTTCCTCAGTTGTCAGCCAGCTCCTCCCAAGTCTCTGCCCGCCAAACTTCTATTCATCCTTCAAAGCCCATCACCAAACATCCGTTCTCCAGGAGGCACCCCTCCGGACTTTATGTTCTCTCCCTCCTTTAACCCCTGTGACCTCCCCCCACCCCCCCACCCCCCAGCTCTCAGTGCAGTCTGCCTGGCATCCTAGTTATATTCTTGCCTTGCAATCTCCCTACTACAGTGAGAGCTGCTTGAGGGTACCACTGCCACTCCCTGGAGATGCGGATAAATGCTTGTGCAGTTCAGGGACTACACCAGGGAGAGTCCATCTGAGACGGGCCAAGAGCCAGCATCCACCAGCCATCAAAGGGTCAAGGCCATCTGTGTTCCTAACTGGAGGGTTTCCAGTGCCTCTGGTTTGAACAAAGAGCTCCTTTTCATTGCAGGGGGTGGTAAAGGTACAAGTTTGCTCGGTGGGTGCTGGTCCCATTCCAGGGTGTACTTCCTCTGTCCTTGCTGCATGGTGGCTCGCAGGATGTCCAGGCATGGACTGCACCACCAGCTCCAGACTCTGAGGCCTCACCCCCCCAGACCCTCCCAGAGGCCTTGTGACTCTCCTTAGGGGTCTACGGCCGGGGTCTCGACAGCCCTTTGTCGTTTGGGCAGAACGTGTTTAATTTAATATATGTTCGCTTGTCTTTTTTAAATGCCTATTTTTTAGGGTGTGTTTTATAAGGTGCACAGTAGGGAGTAGAATTTGTATAGAAGTTACAAATAAAATGCTTTTATTGGCAGATGTACCAAAAATCTTTCATCCATGAGGTTCATGATCAAAAATGTTTGAAGGCCTATTGTCTCCGCAGTAGGGTGATTAAATTCCCAACTTTCTGCTTTTTTGTGACGATCATGTGTAAGAAAGAGAACAGGAAGATATTCTTCTTTCTGATTTCTAAAGGCGTTTCCATTTTTGTTCTCTCTGGAGGGTAATCAGGGAATGGGCTGGGGAGCGGGGCAGAGCCAGATGTGGGCTCGGGAATTTACTGCTCATAGAATTGCTTTATTACTGGTAAGATCTGCTCGGCCACAGGGAGGGGCCTTGTAGGAAAGAAAATGTAAAACAAAGCGGATAACCTTTTTTTGTGGGACTTGGAAGGTTCTAACCAGAACTCCTCAGACAAGAGAGTGCCCTTGTCTCCCACGACAGAAGGTGATGCCTATGAATTCTAAATCTGAGCTGAGAAAACCATCTTTAATGAAAATCACCTTTATGTTTAATAACCATTAATCTTCTGAATCTGCAGGATAACACAAAAGAAGTGATATTAATACTACACTTCAGCCTGGGTCATTTTTGATACTTTGGGGAAAAAAAATGGAAAAGCCTGAAATATCATTTGATACTTTACACAGAATAGTACAAGATAGTATACAAATAATTTCTATTTCTGAGATAATGTGGAACTTCCTATTACTTAATTTTTTTTTAAGTGGCTTATTGGGCTTCCCTGGTGGCACAGTGGTTGAGAGTCCGCCTGCTGATGCAGGGGACACGGGTTCGTGCCCCGGTCCGGGAAGATCCCACATGCCATGGAGTGGCTGGGCCCATGAGCCGTGACCGCTGAGCCTGTGCGTCCGGAGCCTGTGCTCTGCAACGGGAGAGGCCACAACAGTGAGAGGCCCGCGTACCGCTAAAAAAAAAAAAAAAAAGGTGGTTTATTGACACCAGTGCCACAAATGATGGAAGCAGTGGTGAAAATGCTAAACGCATTTTAGTAGAATGGCAATCATGCTCTGTTAAAGCTTGTGGTGGAAATGAAGGAAAACTGCAATCACCCTCAAAAAAAAAAAAAGAAAGAAAGAAATGACATAAAGTAAAATAAAACAACCAACTGATTGGGGAAAAGTAGGGAGGAAAGCATGTTCAAATCGATATCTTAAAAGAGAGTTCACAGTTCATCCAAGATTTCATCTTGTTTGTTAAATTCCGTGTGCACTTGAAATCCCATTAACTCTTTTTTTTTAAAATTTATTTTTATTTTTTTTTTTTAACTTTTTTTTATTTTATTTTTTTTACATCTTTATTGGAGTATAATTGCTTTACAATGGTGTGTTAGTTTCTGCTTTATAACAAAGTGAATCTGTTCTACAAATACATATGTTCCCATATCTCTTCCCTCTTGCATCTCCCTCCCTCCCACCCTCCCCATCCCAGCCCTTTCCTTATTACCTCAATTTTTCCCTAGTACATGAAGGTTAACCGCCCCCTCTGTCACTTCTTGGAAATGCACTATTTGCAATGCTTAAGATGGAGAAATAGCCACAGGGAAATCAAAACTATACTTAATGACTTGAAGACCAGCAGCCCGGATTAAGGGAGGTAACATTTATTTAAAGTCAGCTGGGGCCAAAACCCCCCTAATAATCCATCCTCAATTGTTCTCTTTATTCCTTTCCAGACCCACTTTGCTTTAATGATTGATTTTCACTTCTGCTTTGAAGCTGTTCTGAAGCCAGGGCACAATCCTGCAGTGACAAAAACGTGGACAAGAACACTGGTGCAGGGGCTTGGCTTCCCTGGTGGCGCAATGGTTAAGAATCCGCCTGCCAATGCAGGGGACACGGGTTTGAGCCCTGATCCGGGAAGATCCCACATGCCGCGGAGCAACTGAGCCCGCGTGCCACAACTACTGAGCCTGCGAGCCACAACTACTGAAGCCCGCGTGCCACAGCTGCTGAAGTCCATGCGCCTAGAGCTTGTGCTCCGCAACAAGAGAAGCCCCTGCAATGAGAGGCCCACTCACACCAACAAAGAGTAGCCCCCGGTCGCCACAACTAGAGAAAGCCCGCATGCGGCCACGAAGACCCAACGCAATCAAAAATAAATAAGTAAAAATAAATAAATTTATTAAAAAAAGAAAAAGAAAATAAAACACAGTAATGCTAAAGAAACAGAATGTTGGGGGAGACTATGGTCTAATAAAACTCAACTTTAAATAAAAAAAAAGAACACTTGTGCAGGGGTGGGCTGGTGACAGGCTGCTCTTGTGTTCCTCAATCACCAGGACCTGGTTATCTTCCATTCCAGCTACAAACAGCTTTCACAACCCCAGACCGATTCATTCCCACCCAGTAAATCCCTTTACATTCAAAGGATGAGTTCGACACTGTTGTGTGAACGCTGACGGAAAAGTCCTGTTCCTATCATTCTATGTTCCATACTCATCTCAGAAGAACTGACACAACTAAAACCCTGGGGGGCACATGTGCTGCCTTGAGGCAGGCCCGGATCCTGTTCTGGTTCTGGTAGGTTCTCCCAGGGAACCTGGCACAGCACTGGGGGCACGCAGACACCCCCTCAATACCAGGTGAGTGACTGGCCAGACCAGAGTCGAAGGTCAAAAAAGAGGAAGGGGAAAAGAATGAGGTCAAACCGAACTCTGTAAATCTTTAGCACCAGGTGTGAAACCCAGTTTTCAATAACTTGGCTACGAAGAGTTTGTATCCACACCCAGTTTTCAATCTCATGATCTCAGCTCAGAAATCGTTTTGCCAAGTTTGGGAGAAGAGAAAAGTATTACGTGTTCTTACCTACTCTTTCCATTACCACCCCCAGGCCCCATTTCCTTGTCTGTTGTTGGGAAGTTACCGACAGTACCACTGCATATGCTGTCTTCTCACACTGACATTGCCTTCATTGAGGATTATTTAAAAGTCTGATAAGTCGGCTGAGGAACTATCTCCTGTCACCTCCATGCGGGTAACACAGTGATTCAAAACATACTTAACAAACAATAAACTCTAAACACAGGACAAACAAGGTATCACCACAACTTGGATATCATGCTTTTCACCATGAAAAGCAAGAACAATCATGCCAACTTTGTTCATTAGGAAAATTGGGGTGTTTATGGCAAGTGACTTAAAATTTGCACACCCATCTTTGCACCAGAGCATCTGAGAAGTGAGAGCTGCCTCCTTTCCATCAAGTCTAGAATGGCCAGGTTAGTTTACTGGTTGTGAACTGGCAGCCCCCCTCCCCCCAAATAAAAATATTAGTTTTCAACATTTAAACATTGGGAGGTTTCACATAGAAATAGAATTTCTGGTTTCTTTGGGATTA
Organism: Grampus griseus; assembly: GCF_964374135.1. Classification (NCBI taxonomy): domain Eukaryota; kingdom Metazoa; phylum Chordata; class Mammalia; order Artiodactyla; family Delphinidae; genus Grampus; species Grampus griseus. Next base: position 133,209,089 of record NC_138998.1, read on the forward strand.
AAAAAGAAAAAAAGGCAATAAGGGGCCCAGTGGTCTGTTGGGCAACGGCTGAACCCTTGGCTAAGCCCCTGCTTTTCGAATACCAGGGGCCCTGTCGCTCCCGACCCCAAAAGCATCTGAGCTTTTGGCCGCTAGCTTAATTTAGTAAGTCATCAAAAATAGATTAGTCACCTGCTTTGAGCCAGATACTGAGAGGTAGGGGTACGCACAAAGCAGCTTACCCATCCATATCCCCGGGGCTCAAAATGTTCTGTGTCTCATAATCTACTCCAAATAATACATCGAGAGAGTGTGTCCCTCGCTCCTCACACAGCAATTCTTTATTTTTTTTCTGGCTCAACACATTTCTACGGGTGACTACCTGGGCATTTGCAGGATGTTCTCTCTACTCCTGAAATTATACTCTCATGCAAGTGAATGGTGGGGACGTTATTATAGGGCTGACCTAGATTCTGCTCAAACCACAGTTGGTTTCTTTAGCAATCATTAGGGCGACATGATTGGGCCATACCAGGGAAGCACACAGCACAACTGAGAATCAGAACCTAACGTATTTCTATAAAACTGGCTTACGATGAATGAAGACAGAAGGGTTTTGTTACGACCAATATTCAATGACACGGTTGGAAAGATGATCTAAAAGTACACTGAGATACAGGTATTCTCAGGGTGTGCCTTTTAAGATAGTTTTTCAAAAGATCATTTTGAGAAGACAGCATTTTAAACTGCTCTTGTAAGATTCTAGGATACAGTTTGATCAATATTCTTATGTTGAACTAACTGTCGGAAGACGGAGGCTGACTTCACCCTTGAGTCTGAGCTGCCCTGGCGCTTCCATCCCGAGGGAGGTCGTGGTGGCACTATTGGCCCTGCGGAGGAGAAATTACGTGGCACATACAGTGATCAACTGTCAGGGTCTGCTGAGCCCCACTTCTGCTCTTACAACCCCCCCCACCAACCAAAAACCCAACAGTTATCCTCTGAGACAGAGCTTCTTGTGCAGGAAGTTTATTAGGGGGTTCTTCTGGGATCAACACCCAGGGAAGGAGAGGAAAGTGGAGGGGAGGGAGGGGAGGGGAGAAAAAGAGGCTGGGTAGAGGGAGAGTAGGGCTACCATGTGGTCCCACTGGCAGCCTTGCTGGTTGGTCCTGTGGGGTGTTCTGAAGACAGGATGACCCTCATTGGAGCAGAAGGGCTGGGCCTTGATACCCCACATTGGTCAGCTCTGGGATGGGGGCGGTACCTTGAGAAGGAGGGGACTTAGCGGGGTGGCTCTCAGCTGAAGTCATCCCCAAAGGGGGTAAGTGACAGGGCAGCTGGGGGACAAATCCAGTATTCTTGAAGGGACCTGGGTGTGTCACTGTGTCCCTCAACCAACCAACCAATGAACCAATGAAACAGACCCAAAGTCAACGAACCAAAAAGACCCGAATTCAAAGATCTGCACCCTAAGTTAATCATCTGAAATTTCTGACAAATACGACAGACTTTAAACTGGACACCATGAAAATACGACTGATTCCACTCCAAATCATTAGCCCATCTCCCCAGGTAAGGAACTTCTAAAGGAATATGGTAGTGAACTGTAGTACACTCGATAGTTTAAACTTTCAGTGTAAACCAGGTCAACTAAAACCTTGAATAATGACTCAACCGTTTCCCTCCTAGGAGTTTATTCTAAGGAAATCCTCAGGGCTGTGGGCAAAGATTTAGATGCAAATACCTTCCCTGTTATTTGCATATTCTTTATGCAAATAACACATTAGAACAAGCTAACCATCCTATCAGTGACCAGCTAATAAGTATGCTGAATCAATGACTATAAAGCCACTCACACCTCACGGGAAGGAAGTGAAAACTACTTAACGACATAAAAGGATGTTCACAACTTGCTGTTAAGAAAAGAAATGCAGGTTTCAAAGCAGTGTTTACTGTTGTGACTCCAATCTGGTGAAAAGAAAAAGCATGCACGTTAGTATTAAATAAGATTGCAGCGTTTTCCTTCTTCGCGTCTTTGGACTTACTAGAATTTCTACAACGCACATTTATTACTTTTGCAATAACCAAACGGCTTTTCTCTTTCCCCTCCCCCCACTATATGTTCTATATCAATGGTCAAGGAAACCATGGTTAACAGATACACTAAGTAAGGTGGAACGTTAGTCAGAGAGGAAATCTACTCCTTTCTTTGCATAGCAGTCTGGTGTCATGAATTTTAATTCCTTATGAAACCATTCCCAAACCTGGTATTTTTAACTCATTAATATTTCGGAGTGCCAACTGTTGGAAAAATCCCATGTCTTCCTTAAATACCTGTAAAGACAGGGATTTCGCCAGGAAATATTTATTTTGCTTTTCTTTTGATAAGCTCTCCTGCCAGCCATCTTTATCTGGTGGAACGCCCAACTCATCAGCTGTATGTGCTGAAGCAGTCTCCACGGAGTCGAGGTCAAGCACCGGCCAGCACAGGGTCCTGCGATTCCGTCCGGCTCCACAGTGTGGGTCGCTAGGCTGAGCACTGCCTTAGTGTGAGCAGACCTCACACGGCACATTCTGCAGGCTCCAGAGTGTGCTCATCAGAGAATATCTGATCTTGGGGGGAAAATCTCCCATCTGGGTCTTTCAAATGTTCCCAAGGGTGATGCCTTCTCAGAGCAAAACTATCAAGTTCTTTCCTGTCACTGCCATGTCACCACATCTACTGCTTCCTCATCTGTGTTTTTTTCCTCTGTTCTTCTGTCCCAGAATCACATCCGGGTCTTTTTTTTTTTTCCTCTCCCTGGGACAGTCCTGCCCTCTGCATCTCCCTTCTAACGAGACTGGAACGTACCTAATGAACTTTTCACCGTGACTGCGTTAATGATGACAGCTATTTAATGTATAAGACCTCCCAGAGAATTTGTATTTAATCAGCAACTTCTGGAGATCAAAGTCTCAGCCCCAATGGAAAGCATCACTAAGGGGAAAGTTCCACGCAGCAAGTCAGTTATAGGGAAGAATTCCTTGGACAGGTGGGCTCTTCTGGGGCCGGGTGTTGCCTACCTGGAAAGGAGACACACATTTTTTGAGCATCTACATTGAGCAGATTCTTGTCTGGGCTGTTTGGAGTTAAGAACAGACTTCCATGCCTAAGGAAAATCACTCATTTGTTTCTTGTTCAACCACCATTTAACAAGGATCTACTCCGTGCCTTCTCGAACTCCACCGCTCCGTCAAATTACACCTATTACATATTCTCATAACACTGGGGACCTCTAGTTCTTAGTACTTATCATATTTTAACTGGTTTCCTCCACTAAACTAAGGGCAGACCAAGTCATGGACCCTGGAACACTTAGGACCCCCCATAAATATTTGTTGAACCAAGCATGCAGCTAAGTACCTGACTCTTCACTGCAGACACAGAGAAGAGAAGGGCATGACTCTTCCTTCAAGAACTCACGGTCAAATCAATCGTGAAATTCTTACTAAGCCATTACCAGGTGTCCCGTACTCTACGAGGGGGTTCAAAAGCCTAAGCTACAGCGCCTGACCTTACAGGGGCTTAAGATTGAAGTTTGGGAGATAAGACTGCCACTCCAGTAACGTGGTAACATGCATGACCCCATCTGTGCTGCAGGCAGTAAGAGCTCAGGATACTGGAGGTGGAGGGCGGTGATCAGTGATGATCTCATCTCAATACCCCATTAGTCCAGTTACAGAAAGTCCTGTGGATTAAGGCCTTGAGAATAGGGTTAGATTTTAAATAGGGGGGGAAAGGATATATTCCTGTATTTTCTCATTACTACTTGAATAAAAGGTATTAGAAAAAACATTTTCTTCATCCACTACTGTGCAGAATCAAATAAGGAGCTGCTTTTATGAAAAGGCATATACAGTTTGTTCATTTTGAACAAATTTCTTTGAGTGCCTGCATTTGGTGCGGCACCGGTTCAGTGTTGGTGTTTGTTAATCTCATGTCCTGGATTTCTTGGGAAATCCTACTTTTGTTACTTTGATTTATTCCTAAAATACAAACGATTCGTGCAATACAGGTGGCTATGTTTTTAACATTTTGGTAAAAATATCAAAATAAATGAACATATTAGACAAAAATCTTCTGTTAGTTCACATAGCCAAACTGGGGCTTGGGGAATAATGTATCCATCAGTGTGCGGGCAGAGGAGGACGCAGGGGGCTACTCTAAAGGCAATTCTGGCAGATGGCATTTTCTGAAGACAGCTGCCACAAACCTCCTATCCCACATGCTCTTGTAGAACCTTGCCATCCCCCATCAAGGGGAGGGGTGTGTATCCTCCACCCCTGAATGTGGGAGGGCATGTGTGAGTGTCTCAACAGACACTGTATGGTGGAAATGACACCATATGACTTCCGAGGCTAGGTCATAAAAAGCCGTGCACTTCCGCCTTGTTCTCTTGGAACCTGGTCACCATGTTTGCGGGAAGCCCAGGCAGCCCGTGGAGGGGCCCACGTGGAGAGGAACTGAGGCCCCTGGCCCAAAGCCCTGGCTGAGCTCCCAACCGACCTGCCAGCCATGTGAGTGTGACATCTTGAGAGTAGGTTCCCTGGCGTCCAGTTAAGCAAACCCAGCAGACGCCACATGGAGGAGGGAAGACCCATCTCCACACGAACTGCAGATTTATGACCAAAATAAAGGATTGTTGCCGTTTTAAGCCTTTAAGTTCTGGGTGGTTTCTTTCCCAGCAATAGTAACTGGAACGACATTTCAGAGATGGCAGAAGTGACGAGGCCTCTGTAACTGATTAGACTTGGAAAGCAAGGAAGGAAAGACCAACGTGACTGACTGCTTTCCCACCCAGAGGAGGATCCTTAACAGGCAGAGTGGGAGTTAGAGGAAGGGTAGGTGAGGGGTTGAGGCTGGGACGGTGACTTTGGCTTCTTGCCATTTATATAAAGTGGCCTGCTTTTCACCTGTCCATCGACGAGAGGTACATAGAGTGTAGACTGTGGAGCCAGCCTGTCTGGGTTGGAGCCCTGGCATTGCCGTTTCTTAGCTGTGTGACCTTGGGCAAGGTTCTGAACTCCCACGTGCTTCAGTTTCTGTGTCTGTAAAAGGAGGATCATGATAACAGGACCTACCTCATAGGGTGGTTGTGACATTAATGACCTAATGTCTAAAAAGGGCTTGGCACAGAGGAAGTTCTAGGAAAATGTCTGCCGTTGTGATCCGCAGAAATGTGCGTTGAAGAACGGCCTTACATGGTGAGCTGGGGTGAAGACCAGCCTCTCAGACGTCCACGTCCTAACCCCTGGAACTTCGAACATGGGACCTCACGTGGCAGAGGGGACTTTGCAGGCACAGGGTCCTTAAGGACCCTGAGATGGGAGACGATCCTGGATTGTCTGGGGGCAGGTCCTTATAAGAAGGAGGCAGGAGGGTCATCAGGGGTGGACCCAGACATGATGTTGGAAGCAGAGATCATGGTGATATGGGGCTGTGAAGCAACGCTGTAGCCTCTAGAACCTGGAGAAAGGCAAGGAAACAGGTTCCTGAGTTTAGCCCACTGAGACTGATTTTGGAGTTCTGACCTCCAGCGCTGTAAGCTAATAAACCTGTGTGGTTTCAGGCACTAACTCTGTGGTACTTGGCTACAGCGGCAATAGGAACCTAATCCAGATTTTAACCTTGAGGAAGGTGGCTTTATAGAACACGGAGCAGACAGAATGAAAAGAAGATGGGTTTTGGAATCAATAAAACATCTCTTTATTCCTCGTCTCCTGACTTAGCCTTGGTGGGACATTTTCTCTTTAATCTTAGCTTGCGGAGTAGCCGAAGCCCCGGCTCTGCTATGAGCACTGACTCCAGCCCTTGCGTGCTGGGAATCCATCAGTGGGTACCAGCCAGCAAGACCACAGAGGTTCTACACGGCCAGAATCTGGCCTGATTGGCTTGACATCCCTCCTGATTGGTTGGTGCCCACAAGCTACCAGTTGCTGTGAATTTCAAATATTACTACCTCTAGGCTTAAAACGCTGAGTGTCTTCCTCTGTAAATTAGGCGCAATCGAAGTCAAAGCTGGTGGAATTAGTGTAGGTGAGTAGTTCTCACAATGTGATTTCCCAAGCAGCAGCATCTCATCACCTGGGAATGTGTTAGACGTGCAAAATGTTGCCTCACCTACTGTAGCTGGTAGAATTCTAAAATGGCCCATTCCCCCCTTCCCCGGGGGACACGGCAGGCAGGACCATGGCCATGACGGATTTTACCCGTGATTAGGTTATGTTACACAGCACAGTGTTTTGTTTTAACTTTTTTTTGGGGGGGGGGAGGGGAGGTGCTGCATCGTGCGGGATCTTTGTTCCCCGACCAGGGATCGAACCCATGCCCCCTGCATTGGGAGCAAGGAGTCTTAACCACTGGACCGCCAGGGAAGTCCCACAAAGTCCCTTTGTGAAAGGGAGATTAGCTAGGCTGAGCCCTTCAAAGCTACGAGGCTCCTTCTGAAGGCAGAGATTTGACGTGTGAGAGGAGAGATCCCTTGTCGCTGGCTTGAAGGAGGAGGAGGCCAAGTGGCAAGGATGTGAGTGGCCTCTCGGAGGCAGGGTAGTCGCGGAAGGAAACAGGGATCTGTTCCCAGAAGCAGATTCTTCCCCAGACCTCCGGAAAGGAAGGCAGCCCAGCCTATGGCTCAATTCTAGCCTTGTGTGACCCAGAGCAGAGAAGGCAACCACACCACACCCTGAGTCCCGACTACAGACCTGTCAGCTAATAGCTAATAAGCGGGTGTGGCGTTACGCCACTCAATTTGTGGTATTTCATTATGCAGCTAAGAATTTACTTACAGAATCAGAAGCTCTGTGTTTTAGCAAGCCCTGCAGGTGACGGCGAGGCACACTCAAGTTTGAGCACCTCTGGCGTCCATAAAGGGCCCACACAGCCGGGCCTGGCGCCGTTAGGTAGCGTGAGCAACAGCTGCGGTTGTCCTATCATATATTCTAAGGATCTTTCCGCTCCTTAATTGCATTTGAAAACGTTTTATAAAGCACGAACGCAGAAAATCTTCCAGATGTGCCCTTTTCAGGTGTAAGATCGGACTGATCCCTGGACATTCTGCAAACACCAGACAAGGGGTCCATGCAAACTTCCCTTCTCCCCTTCAACCTAAGAGTCCAGGGCAGCTGGAGCTAATAGCCATAAAGCAGCGGCAGAAGGAAAGTTCGAAGGCAAGTGGGCCAGGGAAGGCAAGACCACATCCCATCTTCTGAGAAGCTGCAAGTAGGGGCAGGTAGACCAGAGTCTCTGAAACTATAAAAGCAGGACCTACCTCCTTGGGTGGTTATGAAGCTGTAAAGCCATGCCCGGGACTCAGCACAGGGCCTGGCACAGGGATGGGGGTCAGGGGAACTGGTCGTGCCTTTGTCCCCTTTATCATCTTCCTCCATTTCATCCTTCTGCATCCTTCTCACTTCTCCCAGCTTTTGTTTTACTCTTTTTTTTTTTTTTGCAGTACGCGGGCCTCTCACTGCTGTGGCCTCTCCTGTTGCGGAGCACAGGCTCCGGATGCGCAGGCTCAGCGGCCATGGCTCACGGGCCCAGCCGCTCCACGGCATGTGGGATCTTCCCAGACCAGGGCACGAAGCTGTGTCCCCTGCATCGGCAGGCGGACTCTCAACCACTGCACCACCAGGGAAGCCTTTTGACTCTTTTTTTGATTAGTGTTAGCATGGTTTATTTTTTCCACCCACTTATTTTTAATCTATATGTACCTTTATATTTAAAGTGGGTTTCTTATGGACAATATATGGTTGGCCTTGTTTTTTGATCCACTGTCACAATCTCTGTCTTTTAATTGGTGCATTTGACTATTGACGTTCAAAGTGCTTACTGATTTAGCTGGATTCGTATCTGACATATTTGTTAGGATTTCTCTCTCCTTTTAAAATCCTTGCCAGTTTCTTACCCTGCATCATTCTTTCCATCTCTCTGGTTGGTTCCTGTGTCATCCCCCTCCCCCCACCCCCTCTACTCCTGTGAGGACTCCTTCACAGTGGGCTCTCCTGAGGGTCCTGGTAGAGGGTAACACGTGGGGATGGCCAAGGACGCTTTTGCGTGAGCTCAGGGAAGCCTGTTTATCTGAAGGCATGGCTGGAAGCTCCACCCGATTCTCTGCAGGATGGTCCACAGACAGGACCTGGAGCACAGAGAGGAGGACGCATCTTGGGAAGGATGCTGGAAAGTGAGCCTCAGAAAACGCACTGCAACGTCCTCTCCTCTGAGACGCTCCCAACTTGGGTGTTAGAAATGGCCTGTCCTTCTCTCCGTCAGCCCTTCTATGGCCTCCATTTGCTGTCAGGAGAAAACCCGGCATCATAACCACAAGTGGCTCTTGCTGCCTCTTGGTGCAGGTCCTGCCCTCGACACAGTCCAGCTCCGGCCACTGTCCTGGTTCATCGATGCTGCCCAGGCTGGTCTTCAGGTCTCAGAACCTTTATCCGGGCTGCCGTCTACCTAGAGCATCTCCCGGGCATCTGCTCTGGGCTGAGTCCTACTTGAATAACAATATAAACATCACTCCTCAGAGAAGCTGCCCCTGGCCCCACAGACACGGGGAAGCCCTCTATTAAGTACTCCTTTTCCTTCCTGGCACATATGACAACGGTAATTGGTCTGGGGTTTAGGGCTGGAAAATGACCTTCCTGCTGCTGGCCACACTGCCACATCTTGCCCGGGTCCCGGCTCAGCAACTCTCTGTTGACTGAGTGACCGAATGAATTAATGACCACGCTCTCTGTCAACTCCAAAATACTGATCTAAAAAGAGGAATTTAGAAAAAAGAAAAGAAAAAGATATCTGGTAGTGCTTTTAAAAAAATATATTTATTTTTGGCTCGTTGGGTCTTCCCGCTGCGCGCGGGCTGTGGATCCCCTCCAATCACAGCGAGCGGGGACCCCTCTTGCGGCAGAGCACAGGTTACAGGTGCGCAGGCCCTGGCGGCTGCGGCACACGGGCTCAGCAGTTGTGGCTCGTGGACTCCAGAGCGCAGGCCCAGCAGTTGTGGCGCATGGGCCCCGCTGCTCCGCGGCACGTGGGATCCTCCCGGACCAGGGCTCGAACCCGTGTCCCCTGCACTGGCAGGCGGACTCCCAACCACTGCGCCACCAGGGAAGTCCCTGGTAGCTTTGAAGACCTGTAAATGAGTGAGTGACGGAAAATCTGATTTGGGGATTCCTTTCCTTAGTCATTCAACAAGCATCTTTCTGAGCATCTTCCCTGTCCAAGGAGCCGAGCTGGTCTCTGAGAGAGAGCAGGTGAAGCAACACCGCCTTGCTCTCGGGAAGCACCCACTTTAGGTCAGAGTAAAAGGTCGGTACTCAGAACTACCCTTTAAGTCTTAGCAAACAGCAGTATGAGTGATGCGTGCGGAAGCAAGGGAGCCCAGGGTACCACTGGGTGCAGGTCGGGAAGCCTTGTAAGGCTGTGCTACACGGACTCCAAGATCCACCCCTGAAGGCCAGTGGGCAGTCCGATAGATGGAGGCATTTGATATGTGGACGAAGCTGCTTTTCCAGCGCTGTCAGCCGTGTGAGAGCCACTGGGACCACCTTTCCGGTGCTCTGTGCCTGCAATTGGGGGTGGGCTTACTGGCCGTCTGGGTCAGCAACCCCGGCGACTTCTCAGTGGGATGTGAGCTAAATCAGGAGGCGAGAGCAAAGCAGACTCACAAGAGCAGCCCCCCTCTAGCCTGGCCTTGTTTCCATGTCATGTCACTTCAAGTTTGCTTCTCGCTCCGGTCGGGAGACTACAGCATCACACAATGGGAAGTGTGGGCTGGTCCGCACGTGCCACTCACCCTTCCAAGACCCGGCCGGAGGACAATCTGAACCCCGACTTGACATTTTCCAACAAAAGTTTGTACCAGTGACGTACAGTGGATCCCCACCGAAAGCTGATCTGAGCCATGACTAAGAAGGTCATTTTGGAAATGAGGAAGCGTATTTTGGGCTCCTTGTGGTTTCTGATGAAAGTTGCTGCAATGTGGGACACGGGTGAAAGAAAATTGAGAAAAGAGATGAGTTCGCTCAGCCTGTCCCTGTGAAGAACGGGGGAGATGAATGAGTGGGAAGATCCTTTATGTCCTAAGAGTCCGTGAGCCTATGGCTTGTCTCAGCGTTTCTCAACGCTCACACTCACGACGTTTTAGACAAAACAGATTTTCCTGTGGGGTCCTGTCCTTTGCATTCTAGACTGTTTCAGTGACTCCCTCCCAGATGCCAGCAGCTCTCTCCCAGTCGCTGCTGCAACCCCAGCGTCACCCACGGATCTGCAAACGTCCCTGGGAGGAGGATTTTAGAACTCTGGGATCTAAAATCAAGCAGGTTTGTTCTAACGTCCTAAGAACAGCCCCAGCGCGCCAAACACATTCACTTAACGTCTTGTTCAACAGGAACGAATGACCTCTTTTAATATAGAGCTCCTCTGAAACGTGTCATTTCAACTGGGTCCAAAGGAGATACTGTCCGAGTCTCAACTGCTCAGCTGAACACACGGAAAAATGTTGGGAGAGTTCAGTGCATCTTGAATAAGAGGAAATCCCTCAGAGATATGACATGCTCTTTGATCATTAGAAGGATGGTAAAAGAAAGTGATTTACAGAAATAAAATGGATAACGAACATTTTGGTGACTCAGAAAATGCCTAGAAATCACATCAGGCCAAAGTTCACTTTTTCCATTAAAACAACCCCAAAACTCTGCCTAATAACAACGTCCCACTCCAAACATTTGCCAGCAGACTGAGAACTTACTACATTTTGGCTCTAAGAGGAAATGACGTAAAAATACTGACTCGATTCCTTGTTCACAGTTTCTTCCTTTCCGTTAGGTTTTGTTTTAAATGTAAAAAACATTTTCTTTGTTTCAAACTAAGCAGGTTTTAACTTAAAATCATTTACTGGGATAATTGAGCATTAAATTATTTGAAAAATCCCAATAATGCTGCTATTATATTGTCAACAGGTGTGTAACTACTATTTATTTTAGAAGCAGATACAAAGAAGGTGCTACACCTATGAACATGAAAGAAAAATCGCCGTAGCTTAAAACTGTCTTTGTAGTTTGAAGGTAAACACAGTGTTCTCAAATACTAAGTTATTGTAACTCTCCAGCTCAGAAAGTAGAAGTCAGGAGGCATTCACCGCACCAGGAACTGAAGAATAGGAGGAAGCGTGTTCAAAATAGCAATGGGTTTTTCCCTGAGATGTATATTTTACAAGAAATGTTCAATTCCATTTTAGATATGGAAACAGTGTGTTTTCCCCACTAAAAGGGGAAACAGGAAGGGTATAAGTAGCTTCTCCCATTACTGTATCCTATCTGGAAAATTTAAAAGGTGGAGAAATGATTAGTCATAAGTGCATGACTTGTTAAAAATGACTTTCTGGATAACAGAGACATACCTGCGTGAATGAACATTTCCCACAACCTCTATATTGGGATCCTTGCTTTGGAAAGGCTTACGTAGTAAGCAAGACAGTGGATCTTGGTGGCGGTGTTTTGTTTGGAACCCGAAGGGTCACGGAAAGATTTCCACCAGGCTGCAGCCATGCCACCCCCAGGACCAAGGGGCAGTGGTGTCAGGGAAGGACTAGGGTCCCCAGCACCCGGGCATCTCAGGACCTGAGCCCAGGCATGGGGACTCTCCCAGCACACCTGAGAGATCGGGGTATTTCCAGTGGAACCAAGAGAAGAGCTTTCATGGGTGATCTATTATCTCCACAGTTCTCTCCTCACCTGCTCCCTACCATGTAGGCAAATACCCCCTAGGAGATAGAAAATTTGGAAACAATGGTCCCAGCAGAAAAAGTAAAAACCTGTCATGAAGGGGCCAGGAGAATGAGAGAAACTAAGTACCTCTCCCACTGCTATGGACTGAATTGGGTCCCCCCAAGTTCATATGTTGAAGCCCAAACTCCCAATGTGATGGTACTAGGAAGTGGGGTCTTCAGGAGGTGATTAGGTTTAGATGAGGTCATGAGGGTAGAGACTGCATGATGGAAACTAGGATCCTCACCAGAAGAGGGAGAAAGACCAGAGTTCACTCTCTCTTTGCCACATGAGGACACAGCAAGAAGACAGCCATCTTCAAACCTCACCAGCAAGGTGAAGAGAGTTCTCACCAGAACCTGTGTCGTGCGTGTACCTGATCCCAGACTTTCCGGAGTCCAGAACTGTGAGAAATACACGTCTATTGTTCAAGCCACCCAGACTATGGAGTTTCGTTATGGCAGCCCGAACTAAGAAGACTCACCATCACTTAGCTTTGGAACAGGACTGTGAACCAAAGTCTATGGATTCTAAGCTCATGTTCTTAAGAACTGCACTTTTATCACTTTGTGAGAAACACTGAATTAAGACATTCAATATGTTTTAATTACAGGGTGCTGTTTGCTTTCAAAGCTATATATGAAATTTGTTTTGCATGGTTAGATACGTGCTGGATGACTCAGATTTCTGAAACATAACAACAGTCGAATCAGTTTTCTTAATAAAATGACATCTCTCTGATTTCTGCAAAATCTCTTTAATGACCTCTTAAACTGGGAAAGCTGAGTTTTCAGATTTAAACTTGGGGAAGTGCAGATTTCAAGAGGGTGAAAGTGATCCTGCTCAGGATTTAAATTCTCTGCAATATTGAAATGTGTGAAATATATGAGCATAGAACTTTTTTAAAAAAAATTGAAGTGTAATTGCTATACAATATTATAAAGTTACAGGTGTATATATAGTGATTCACAATTTTAAAGGTTATACTTCATTTATAGTTATTATAAAATATTGGTTGTATTCCCTGTGTTTTACAATATATCCTTATAGCTTATTTTATACTAATCGTTTGTACCTTTTAACCCCCTACCCCTATCTTGCCCCTCCCCCCTTCCCTCTCCCCACTGGTAACCACTCGTTTGTTCTCTATATCAGCGAGTTGAGCATAGTACTTCGGTACGTGGGCCTCTTACTGTTGTGGCCTCTCCCATTGTGGAGCACAGGCTCCGGACGCGCAGGCTCAGCGGCCATGGCTCACGGGCCCAGCTGCTCCACGGCACGTGGATCCTCCCAGACCGGGACATGAACCCGTGTCCCCTGCATCGGCAGGCAGACTCTCAACCACTGCGCCACCAGGGAAGCCTGAGCATAGAACTTTTAAAATAGCTTTATGGAGATATAATTTAAATATCATTACGGTTTTTTTTTTTAAACTTATTGATTTGTTTTTTTTTAAATTTTTGGCTGTGTTGGGTCTTCGTTGCTGTGCGCGGGCTTTCTCTAGTTGCGGCAAGCGGGGACTACTCTTCATTGAGGCGCACAGGCTTCTCATCGTCGTAGCTTCTCTTGTTGCGGAGCACGGGCTCTAGGCAGGCACGTGGGCTCAGTAGCTGTGGCGCACGGGCTTAGTTGCTCTGCAGCACGTGCGATCTTCCCGGACCAGAGATCGAACCCGTTTTCCCCTGCATTGGCAGGCGGATCCTTAACCACTGCATCACCAGGGAAGCCCACCATTACAGTATTTTTTATATCTTTGTCTTTATGTTGTGATAAAACTGATATTTTGCTTAACATCATGAGAAATAATGCTTTAACTGAAAAACATTATTCATGATCATTTAAAAGGCTCTTATGAATGTCTACATCTCTCAGTAAATCTACTCATGTCTAGTGCAAAAGGGGCTGGAAGAAGAATGTCAAATTCTGTTTTGGTGCCACCTAAAGAAAACTTTCTTCCCAGTTGATATTGTAAGACTATCACGGTACAAAGCAATTACAAAGAAAGGCATGCTTTTCCTCTCTGCGCTTATTCCGTATGCTGGCTTCTTATTTTGTGTAGGTTCTATGATGCTGCTGACTTGCGCTGCCAACAAACCATCTTGTGGTCAACAACCAGGAGAGGGACCGTGAGATTCCGTTTGCTGGATGCCGGGATACGACCAAATAGTCGTGTCTGAAGCTCGCCTTCACTTGCCTTCCGTTGCTTCTGCTCTTTCCTGTCTCCCTCCTACATGATGAAAGGCAGCCATGTGTCTTTGGCCAATGACTAAGGCGCCGTGCCCATGCCTGCTCTGTCTGGGTCCTGGCGTCTTCCGACTCAGGCTGTCGGTGGCTCTCAAAGGTACCGGGGGAAAGTCGAGAGTCAGATGGCCAGCAGCCATGGTTACAGCTGCCTGCGTTCAAAAAGGCCAAATCTGCCCGAAGGCACTTTCTAGGACAGCCTATAACTCTGTATAATTATTATTTTTATTTCTTCATAGCAGTGGTCATTTTTGCACCTGGTGGTTTAGGTGAGTTTGGAGATGCAGCTACTACATGATGTGCTGTGGTTGCTCGAAATCAGTATTAGTGGTGGGCGCCTAAGACCCCAAAAGAACCGATTATGGAGGTAAACTTGGAAAATTAACACTCTCTCCCAGCCAAGGTGGTGTTGGTGCCCCTCCAGTCCAGCTTAAACCCTCACTGCACAATACCGCCTTGCTTCCAATATACCTAAAAGCAAAAAGATGAGGGTTAACTCTACTAGTGGGATCTATAGCAGCAGCCCCTAAAGGGGCTGCACAGGGTGGAGAAAATGACAGGGGATGGGAGGTCAGTAGCCTTGATGGCTGACATGCTTCTGAAATTCATCCATTCGTTGAATATCTACCACAGGCCAGGCATGGCCTAGGCCAGGTGCTGGGGCCCAGATATGACTCTACTGTGGTCCCTTGAGGAGCCGGGAGGCCCACAGGGCAGACCTGGCCACCCAATCTGACCCCAGGAGCTACGGAACACAGAATCCAGGTGTATTTCTGAGGGCCTGCCCCCAGATGCCCTTCAGGTACAGGACTGCCCCTGAGTGGCGAGGTCGGCAAGTGAGAACAGGAGAAGCGCGGCCAAGACTCCCAGGTGGTAGCGGTCCACGCTGTTACCTTTAGAGTATCCTAGATGTCCTCCCAAATCCATCTTCTCCCACAGTGAAAGCCTCTCAGTGGCCAGAAATACCACTTAGAGAATGATGTTGCTGTTGCGATTCTTACTTCCACAGTAAAATTCCAGATCTGCCATCTCTCTGCTAAGACGGTGACAGAACCATTCTTGAAAAGACATGGAAGGACTGCAAAATAATCCAAGCCTAGGAAATAATTTTGCAATTTCAAAGTGGTTTCTATGACCTTAGTTATAGGCTGAACTGCGTCCCCTCCCAAATTCCTATGTTGAAGCCCTAAACCCCCTAGACCCTCAGAATGTGACTGTATTTGGAGATGGGGCCTTCAAAGAGGTGATGAAGGTTAAATAAGGCTGTTAGGGTGGGCTCTCATCCTATAAGACTGTGTCCTTATAAGAAGAGGAAATGTGGACACACAGCAGGACACCAGGGTGCACAAGACAGAGGAAGGACCACGTGAGAACAAAGTGAGAAAGCAGCCACCAGTAAGCCAAGGAGAGAGGCCTCGGAAGAAATCAACCCTACTGACACCTTGATCTTGGACTTGCAGCCTCCAGAGCTGTAAGAAAATGAATTTCTGTTGGACAAGCCACGCGGTTTGTGGTATTTTGTTACAGCAGCTATAGCCTAGCAAACTAATACGACCTCCAGCTTAAGAGTATATAACCATATAAACGATGCCCATGTTGAACTACCATTCTTACTAAAAATCCTCATATGAGGTCTCTGCAGAAGCACAAATTCCTATCTACGGTTTGCCTGAATGTTTTCAAGGAAAAGTGTCTGGAAGAAAACGATTAGACAGAGATGTCAGCACTGGAATGCGCACCCAGCTACCCCCAGACACAATTAGTGGCGCGCGCAGAGATTTGCCATGTATTTGATGGAATTCACATTCTGCCATCATCCAGTACCAAGCTGTAAGTCAGTCATTCATGTATGCAAAACCACAGAACTCTCTGATGTTAATAAAGTAAGACAGGCAACTCTATGACAATGATTAAACTCGCCTTTGCAAACGCCACATTTTTGGCAATCATTTGGAATGGAGCTTTTTTTTTTTTTTTTTAACTAAACAAAGACCCAAGGAAAATAGCAGAAAGGCGTTCAAAGGCACCCATTACACCAAGGAAGCCATCCACGAGGATGCACGCATGCCAAGAGTGCATCCTACATTCTGAACACTGTTTCTTTTCAAATGGGCTGTGTGAAAGGTTGCTGGCTGGCTTCTAACTGGAAAAGTCACAGAAATTTACCCTTGCAGAAAATATCTATAACTGTTTCTTCCTTGGAAAAAATAATGACAAGCCCTGAATCATATTTCCTAGGATCTTAAAATAATGATGTTGATTTGCTGGTTTATTTGAAAATTCCATGGTAATAAAATAAAATAACCAATTAAAGATTTAACCTATTTCCATAGGAGCAGTCAAGGGAAAAGGAGGCGGCAGAAAGCAGCTGACACTTCGGCTTAACGACTTTTTGGCGAGTCCAAAACCCACGTTCCGACAATGGGTAGTTCTGAAATACAGCAATTGCTGGAAGTGCCTAGGCTGGGATCCTCCCTGAAGACCATTCTTTCCTCTTTCTTTCATTAAATCAGCCTTAAGGAATTCTTAAACCTCTCAAATCTTCACTTGTAGAACTTCTAGCATTTCTCCATTGGCCACTGAAGTTGAAATTCTTTCTTGTCCTTCTGAGCCCAGCACATTGGAGGCTGAAGACAAGTGGGCGGTGATAAAAATCTTAGAATTAAGATTAAGAGTAGGGCTCGTGGGTCCCATGAGAAGACTTAGATGACCAACAGTTCTAGAAATTTTCTTCATACTAAGAAACAGTCCAGTCAGTGGAGAAAAGGAAGGAATGATCAGATCTTTACAAGGCAGAGTCCAGGGCAGACAACTGTGCATATGCTCAGAGCATGAAGTATATAGTAAGAGATGTTAGGTGAAGAGGCCAGCAGGGGAGTCTTGCCAGGTGCCTATGAGGGTCCCTCCACCCTGGGGTGTTTCCCAATCCTGCTGGGGAGAGGTATGAATGTCACGTAAAGAGACTCGAGGTTGTGGACATACAGAGCTCTGCAGGTATTAGCATCAGGTGGTGACACCCTTTAGGGTTGGGATTTTTGCTAACTCTGCAGATATAGTTTGTTTATGCAGCTCTGTCCTGGATGGTCTAGATACTCACAGGGCAGCCCTGAGCCAGTAGTCCTGGCCTCACCTGTGAACTTGCAAGAAACGCAGAACATCGGGCCCCACCTGAGATCCACTGAAGCAGAGTCTGCATTTTCACACGATTCCCAGGTGATGCCCACACATGCTATCAGTCTGTTCGGGTGCTAAAACAGACTAAGACTGGGCAGCTTATAAACAACAGGTGTTTATTTCTGTCAGTTCTGGGGGCTGGGAAGTCCAAGATCAAGGTGCCAGCAGGTTTGGTGTCTGGTGAGGGTCCAATTCTTGGTTCATAGAGGGCTAACTTCTCATGGTGTCTTCACATGGCAGAAGGGGCAGGGAGCTCTCTGGGGTCTCTTTTATAAGGGCACTAATCCCATTCGTGAGGGCTCTGCTGTCTGACCTAATCACCTCCCAAAGGCCCCATCTCCTAATATTATCACACTGGGGGTTAGGATTTTAATGTGTGAATTTCAGGGGAGACCAGCATTCATCTGTGGCATACAGTGAGGTCTAGGCTGGAAGGGGAGGAAGAACACGCCCATTGTTACCATCTGATTGCTCAGTGATACCATGTGACAAGGACATGAAACCATCCTGGGTTAACTTGGGGACAGATGATTCTCTACACCTTGCCAGATGGCCACACATGGCAAACAAGGCAAATCTGGTTGGCAGGATTCTTCCAGAGGGATGTTTACCAGGTTGCCAAGGGCATCAGAGTCAACTGGACTTTCACTGTTGTTCAATGGAAAGTTGGGAATTCACATGCAGGCTTCATTCTTCATTGAATTGTTCCATTAGATATGCTGGTTAAAATATACATGCTATATTTCTATACATATATCTCCATCTCTCTCTATATCTATATGTATATATCTCTATATACATCTATCTCCCAAGCTGTAATTAGTGAATGCTATGTGTACCTATCAAGTCTAACAGACAGGGAAGAGGTGGCTTGATTACTTGATTATCTTTAACTGACTTCTATTGCCAGTAAAACAACAAACTTATTTCCCTCCATGTTTAGTTTTAGTGGTTGATTATATTTTCAACATTTTCCCCTAGCAATGTAGCTTTATGAAACTTATATGATCCAAACTTTTAATCCACTCCATTTCCCCAAGGTTCTCTTTTCTCTTTAACAGGATGATAGAAGGCCAGATCACACTGCCTCCTTCTCAACTTCAGAGCACCCTTCTAAAACACATGGGCTTCTCTGGTGGCGCAGTGGTTGAGAGTCCGTCTGCCGATGCAGGGGACGCGGGTTCGTGCCCCGGTCCGGGAAGATCCCACATGCCACGGAGCGGCCGGGCCCGTGAGCCATGGCCGCTGAGCCTGCGCGTCCGGAGCCTGTGCTCCGCAACGGGAGAGGCCACAACAGTGAGAGGCCCCCGCGTACCGCAAAAAATAAAAGAAAAATAAATAAATAAATAAATAAATAAAACACAGCACAACACAGGGAGAAGCAACTCTCCTGCAGACTGTAAATGACATTGCCTTATAAGCAGCAACACCAGGAGTATGAAAAAAGGTATTAGAAACAAAAGGACAGATGCCACCCCTTTGCAGCAGCACCTCCGTCAAGACCAGCTGCTTTTCCGACTTGACCTAGCAGCCTCAATGGGCTTTCGGGTGAATGTCCGTATCCCCCATGGAGTGGGAGTGGAGTGGAAATGCATTCGAGTTGACAGCAGGGATCCACAAGTACTGAAAGGGCTGTGCTTTCACTCCATGGTACTTTTCAATTTTACCTCAAAACTTATGATTGAAAAAAAAAAAAAAGACTCCAGGTGTCTGGAGCGTTCTGCCACATGATTTGCAGTACATAAAATCATGGAAAGTCACACCACTTCCTGATAGCGCACAGCTCATGTTGGCCACCGAAACCCTTCTTCTGACTAATTCATTCCATGCTGTAGTTTTCCAAGGCTGACTCATAACCATATCCTACTTTTCTCATTTCCTGAAATGATTCTGATGAAGGTTATTCCACATAAAACGTGGAATGATATATAAAATCTAGAAACCTAGGTACAGTTTTAAAATCTTAACTCTAAGTCCCAAATAAACTTTTGTCATAAATTCATCAGATGGACCCAGGTTTCTGGGTTTCACGAGGACATCACACTCTCCAGCAGATGAGGCTATAACACAGTACTGGGCTCGCGATCAAAATTACTGAACTCAATTCAGAAGCAGATCTACTTTTAATGAAACAAATAGGCTATAAAGCAAAAATATTTTCAGGGCTTCCCTGGTGGCGCAGTGGTTGAGAGTCCGCCTGCCGATGCAGGGGACACGGGTTCGTGCCCTGGTCCGGGAAGATCCCACATGCCGCGGAGCGGCTGGGCCCGTGAGCCATGGCCGCTGAGCCTGTGCGTCCGGAGCCTGTGCTCCGCAACGGGAGAGGCCACAACAGTGAGAGGCCCGCATACCGCAAACCACACCCCCCCAAAAAAATATTTTCAGACCACAAAGGGGTCTGAAGTCGGGATGAAGTACGATGAGGATGCAAAAGGGATTAGAAGCCATATAGACCTTTCTGTTTTATAAGATGGGATCATCATCATGCTTTATTTAAAAGAACATTTCACTATTTAATCCCCAAATTTTTTACATTATTACCAAAAGGAGCATGGAATACTTTATTTTAGTTTTTATTCTTTTAACATTGAGTACTCTAAATTGCCTTGATTCGCCCCTGTTTTAAGGAAGATAAATGCTTTAAAATTACTTTTGTTCTCTAAAAAAACAAAATCCCTTAGAAGCAATGCACATTTCGACTCTTTAGTCAGAGTTTCTGGGAAAAGAGTAAACAAGCCAACTCTTTACTAATTATTTCTCATACTCATCTTCTATCTTTGAGACTTAGAATTATTTTTATTTTTCTAGTTAACATCCTGAAAAGTATGTGTTTCAATATAATAAAAATGTGAAAGCATTTTGAATCATGCAATCATTATCTTATCAGAATCACTCAGCATTTCTAATACCCACTAAGGAACATTTTTGGAAAATCTTTCAAAATGAGTTACTCATTGGGTGCTGAAACCCTAATGAAATGATGATTCCGGAGGCCAGGGTCAAGAATGGCAACTAAAACCATCAGGTGAAAAGCAGACGGGGAATTTTATCAGCTGGATCAGATTGACCACAGTTCAACTCGGAGATGGACTGATCTGACACACAAAAGGGGAGACAACCAGACATTATGCACCTCTCGATGGACGGCAGTAACAGGACATCTCACGTAAACAAAAACAAAACTAACAAAACACTGATTTGACCACTTTCCCAGACCTATGGGTTTACAATAAATAGAGAGATAAAGGAATGTGCTAACAGGGTGCAATTGCCAGGAAATGTCTAAAAAGGGACTTTCTACCAGACAAATGACCCAGTCTTCAAATACAAATGACTATGGATGGGGAACCCAGACATTAACAGACAGAAGAGATATATCAACCAAGTGCAATCGGTGCATCTTATTTGAACTCTGACCCAAACATGCTAAGGACAAAAATAGATTCATGAGTCAATTTGGGAAATTGGAACACGGAATTGGTATTTGATATTAAGAAAGTACTTTTATCTCTTTTTTTAAAGAAAAGAGTCCTTATCTGTTAGAGATGCATACCTTTGAAATGATATGATGTCTGGGGGGTATCGTTAAAATCACCCCATGGTGTGAGGATGGGAAGGGGAAATTCCATGTGGTGATCAATGCTGAGACTGGGTGATGAGTTGAGTCCATGTTGAGTTCATTAGACTATTCACTCTACTTTTGTAAGTGTTTGAAAACCTCCATAAACAAAGTTATTTTTAAAAAGTAGTGGAGAATTGATAGGGGATTTAAGATAAGGTCAGCACTACCTGTACTAATGTTAAACAGACATGGTATAAGATGGCTTTCCTAATAAAATGTATAATTCACAAAAGCTGAGAGTATGTAATTTTTAAGTTTTAGCAATTTTTCAAGAGAGCGAGGTCTCTGATGAAAACTGTCATACCCTGACACAAAGTATACAACAGAACTCTCTTGGACATGGCTTATTTTTTTGCAAGTATTGTCCTACAGACAACAGGGAAAATATTTAGAACAACTTTCAAGATGCTGGAAAATAGGTACAAAGAAACATCTCAGTCCACCTTTCAGATGAGAACCCAGTAGTATCGAAGTTTTTGTTTCTTACTGTGTAACAGACCCGGGTCAGGTCAGTCACATGACTAAGGTCTAAGGACCATGCTGTGAAGGGTGCTCTAACTACACGGTTGATGAAACACTGGATGCTTTATGGTACCTTAAAGCTGTGAGGACCACACTGGAGCCATGGGTAAGGGTAACGTCCACTCGACCGGATATGCCACGGGGACACCTCATGCCCGCATGGCTCACTCCAGCCACCCATTGCAGAGGCACTAACTCATAACTCCCACGACAATCCAGCGAGGTGTGGAGGTGGCAACTGTCTGTTTCTATTTCATCTATGAAAAGACTGATGCAGATCACATGATCGCCCAAGTCAGAGAAAGACTCAAGAGGAGGGCCAGAAATAAAACCCAATCCAACACTTGGAAAGCCCAGCACGTAGTGTTAACCATCACGATCTACTTTGTTCCAAGCCCGGGGAAGACGCTGAACTGAGTGACATATTCAGATGCATATTAGCACATATCAGGTGGCAGGTTTTTAAATTTCCAGGTAATTTTTTAAAAGAAGAAACATTACAACAACTTTCACATTGAACCCACTTAGAAGATGAGAAAGGTGGTGTCCATTTTTCACAGGAGAAGATGACGTTAATAGCCTCGGCAGCCAACAATGGTAACGATGAAGAGGAGGGGAAGCAGTAGCTCTCAAATTGGCACCTACCAGGTTCGGGGGCGGGTACGTGGCATCTGTTCTCTCTCTTCCTCCTTAAACTTCTCTGTGAGAGAGGCGCTATTGCTTTTTCACAGCCGAGGAACTGTCTGCGAATTAGGCTAACTGAATTAGGCTACAGGTCATGCCGAATTCTCTTGGATGTTTGACTTGGAATCAGAATCTGAAGCAAGGTGACAATGAAACTGTACCCGGCCGAACACAAATTCTTAAAATGGTGAAGAATGATCCATCATACCTGGTGGCCAACTATGTTGACAAGATCAAGCCGTCAAGGAGATGCCTGTGGTCCCATGAACTACTAATGGAAAAAGCTTAATTCTCTTAATGCTGCCGACACTTCACGAGACATTTGGCCACTCCAGGGAAGATGCTACCCCACGCGGGCATCCTGCACTGACAGGCGGACAAAGGAACACGCTAGAGAAAGACAAAGATGAAAAGGTTTGCGAGGCCAGCGACCTTCTGTAAGAAAGCAGGCCTCAGGCTCAGGCCCTGTTCCTTACCTTATGCACCACACCACCTCCACGTACAGCAAAACACAGTGACTGAGGCTCAGAGTGATTGATGAGGTGGAATCACCTAGGAAAGGCATTATCAAGGATTATCAAGAAAGGAAATTCTCAGGGAAAATCCTTTCAGCCCTATTTAAGATTAAGGCAGGGTTGGACTGTCCATTTTAGACACTGATCCCCAAATAGTTAAACATTAAACTTCTAATGATCAGAACATTATATCCTTTTTCTACAGAAAACCTGGCTATCTAAGGATTTTGAAGAGCAGAGGTTTTACGCTGGTTTCCCAAGAAGCTATGGCATCTTAGGACACTGGTCCAGGAGTCAGTTTTGGTCTTTAGCCCCAGCTTTGGCAAAAACAAGTTGTGCTGTGCTGGGCTGAACATTTCACCTCCCTGGATCTGTCTCATCTGTTGCAAAATCAATGGTAAAGGAGCTCCAAAAGGATGATAGCAGGGACAGGAAAGATCATAATCACCTATAACATAATTCAGCTTATATAATGGAACAAATTGTGGGAAAGCAAGGCAGAGATATTAACACTCATGTATTCATATCTATGCTAATGGAGTACTATAAACCCATTTCACCTGAATACTAAAAATAGGCTTCCGAGTAATCATAATAATTTTTTTTTAAAAAACCATAAATTACTGTCATCCTAGCTGCATGAAATTTCTGTTAGAATCACTGGAAATTGTGAGAATGCAAAGATAGATAAATGTAGCCTACTTATTCCAGGAATCGTTGGAAAATTCATACAAGGTCAGGATAAGGGGGGAAAAAAAAGAAAGAAAACTTGCCTGAGAAATTAAGTAGTGTCAGGAAGCTTAATATAATCTGTGTTTGATTCACAGCACAGGATGCTTTCTGTAAGAACTCTCATCTAACCCTGTTTGTTCTGGACAGTGGCTGGTCCGCTTGTGAATGATGAGTTCAGACAAGTTCAAGTTAATGAGCTCCATGAAGAATCCTATTATGTAGGCGTTTCCATAACTTTCATAGGCAAGGGAGAAGATAAAGAACTTGTTTGTAAGGTGAACAAACGTCCTGCTGGCAATGGTCTGATCAGCCTAATAATGCTTTAGATGCTGTGCTCTCAAAGATCCCCTTGTTCCATGGATTAAGTCAGTCAAAAATCCAGAACCGGGTCCCATAGAAGGTACTGACGATCTTCTGAGAACGTACCTCCCATTTTCCTGTTTATTACACAGGCTCTGAATAATAATATTTTTAAGTTACGTTCAACCTACACTGTGCAGTGTACAAGTCTTTTCACATGTACTAACTCATTTGAGTTTCCGGAAATTCTCTGGAGGATATAGGGAAGGCATTCTCATCCTTACGTTTGAGAAATGAGGCTCGGTGAGCTCAGATCACTTGCCCAAGGTCATGTAGCTCCTACTGGCAACATCTACATGCACGTTCATGCCTTCTGACTGTTTATTACCCAGAATGGCTGTACCCAAATACACCTTCTTGTAAATCCTTAAGACAGTACCAAAAAAGGCATAGTTGAGGTATACACACATGCCCTCAGATTTCTGTGGTGAGTCAGTAAACGTGACTTTAAAGGGAACACTGATTTGTGAGCTCATTCACGTCTTAGGCTCTGAACTGAGATAGGGTTAACTGACCAGTACAATTTTTTTTCCCCCAATTAATCTTTTAATCCAAGAAGTAAGGTTCTAGGCATTCTTGAGCACTCTAGCACAAACCCCAAATCTGCCTAAACTATTAACAGAGGTGCGTGATTTATGACTCTGACAAGCATGCTTTAGTCTGAAGGTGTGGGCTGATCAAAGGCACATGCTGGCACAGATGCAAGCAACCCATGAAGGGGCTTAGGAAGGAAGCACTCACACTGGAAGGGGCTGGAAGTTTCTGCGAGAAGCCTAGTTTTAGAACTCCTCTGTGGAGAAATGCAAATCAAAACTACAATGAGGTATAACCCCACACTGGTCAGAATGGCTATCATCAAAAAGTCTACAAATAATAAATGCTGGAGAGGGTGTGGAGAAAAAAAGAATCCTCCTACGCTGCTGGTGAGAATGTAAATTGGTGCAGCCACTATGGAACAGTATGGAGGTTCCTTAAAAAAACTAAAAATAGTGTTACCATATGATCCAGCAATCCCACTCCTGGGCATATATCTGGAGAAAACTCTAATTCAAAGAGATAAATGCACCCCAACGTTCATAGCAGCACTATTTACAATAGCCAGGATATGGAAACAACCTAAATGTCCATCAACAGAGGAGTGGATAAAGAAGATGTGGTACATATATACAATGGAATATTACTCGGCCATAAAAAAGAATGAAATAATGCCGTTTGCAGCAACAAAGATGGACCTAGAGATTATCATACTAAGTGAGGTAAGTCAGACAAAGACAAATATCATATGATATCACTTATACATGGAATCTTAAAAAATGATACAAATGAACTTATTTATGAAACAGAAATTGACTCACAGACATAGAATACAAACTTATGGTTACCAAAGGGGAAAGGGAGGGGTGGGATAAATTAGGAGTTTGTGATTAAAATATACACACTGCTATATATAAAACAGATAACCAACAAGGGCCTACTGTACAGCACAGGGAACTCTACTCAATACTCTGTAATAACCTAAATGGAAAAAGAATTTGAAAAGAATGGATACATGTATATGTATAACTGAATCACTTTGCTGTACACCTGAAACTAACACAACATTGTTAGTCAACTATACTCCAGTATAAAATAAAAATTAAAAGATAACCAACAAGGACCTACTGTATAGCACAGGAAACTATACTCAGTATCTTGTAGTAACCTATAATGGAAAAGAATCTAAAAAAGAACATATATATATATATGTATATGTGTGTGTATATATATATGTGTGTGTGTGTATATATATATATATATATGAATCACTTTGCTGTATACCGGAAACTACACAATACTGTAAATCAACTATATTTCTTTTAAAAACTCCTCTGTGAATAAAAATCTTTTAAAAACTCCTCTGTGAATTGCTCCATATAAGAATATCAACCTAGACTTCTGTAAGAACTTAACAAGCAGGATCTTCCTTTACTATTTTTCCATCTTTTACACTTAGAAGAGACAGGTAATAGCATAAGAATAAAAACTGATGAAAAAGAACAGCCACAGACAATGAAGGTCCATATTGATATTCATCTCAAGGTGGTTGGTTTTTTGTGGGGCAGCCATTTACTGGAAAATATTTGTCCAAAAGGAGGGTTGTTATACAATTTTAAATAATGAAAATAGGGTTTTATAACGGAAACTATTTTGCAATTCTTTAATAATTTTAATACTTAATACGATAATTTGAAATGTACCAGAAGAAAATTTGGTTAAAGTGACAACAAAAACAGAGTGTCAAAAATTGTAATCATTGACATAATTTCACAAAGACATCAGGAGAATGATACATCTGTTTAAGGAGCACAATGAGAGCCTGGGGGAAGCTACATGGAGAATTAATGGCGAAATAAAGAAACAAAAAAAGAGTAATATCCAGCAAAGACTCTCTGAGAATGCTGTGCTGAAATCATGATCCGTGTAAAGCTCCCAATCTACGCCACTTTCTATGCACCAAAAAACTTTTTGTTAAGTGGTTACTTTAAAACTTTTATTTTTAGTACAAAAAAACTCCCCGAAGTATACTTGTAAGCCATGGTTGGACGATGTTTGATGTTGAAAATAGTGATCTAGGGAGTGCCCTGGCGGTCCAGTGGTTAAGACTCTGTGCTTCCCAGCAATCCCACTACTGGGCATATACCCTGAGAAAACCATAATTCAAAAAGAGTCATGTACCAAAATGTTCATTGCAGCTCTATTTACAATAGCCCGGAGATGGAAACAACCTAAGGGCCCATCATCGGATGAATGGATAAAGAAGATGTGGCACATATATACAATGGAATATTACTCAGCCATAAAAAGAAACGAAATTGAGCTATTTGTAATGAGGTGGATAGACCTAGAGTCTGTCATACAGAGTGAAGTAAGTCAGAAACAGAGAGACAAATACTGTATGCTAACACATATATATGGAATTTAAGAAAAAAAAATGTCATGAAGAACCTAGGGGTAAGACAGGAATAAAGACACAAACCTACTGGAGAACAGACTTGAGGATATGGGGAGGGGGAAGGGTGAGCTGTGACAAAGCGAGAGAGAGGCATGGACATATATACACTACAAAACATAAGGTAGATAGCTAGTGGGAAGCAGCCGCATAGCACAGGGAGATCAGCTCGGTGCTTTGTGACCGCCTGGAGGGTGGGATAGGGAGGGTGGGAGGGAGGAAGACGCAAGAGGGAAGAGATATGGGAACATATGTATATGTATAAGTGAGTCACTTTGTTATAAAGCAGAAACTAACACACCATTGTAAAGCAATTATACCCCAATAAAGATGTTAAAAAAATAAAATAAAATAAAATTGGAATCATTAAAAAAAAAAAAAAAAAAAAGACTGCGCTTCCACTGAGGGGTGGGGGGGGTGAGGGTTCGATCCCTGGTGGGGGAACTAAGATCCCGCATGCCACCCAGCCAAAAAAAAAATCAACAACAACAACAAAAAACTAAAAAAAAAAGGAAAAGAAAATAGTGACCTGCCTGCATATCCTCTTTACTTTAAATACCATTCTGATGCTCTCTATGTAAACAAAAATACATCTGAATACTTTTCTTTTCCTCCAAGAGTTAAAAATATTGTTGTTAGTTCTACTTGGCTTGTTTGAATAGTTGACAGCAGAACTGCGAGGACGAGCTCTCTCTGGAAAATGCTTCCCTGTTTCTGGATTAGATTACATAAAAGTTAGTTACCTGAGTCATCTGTTTATGAAAGGAAGCCAAAAAGGAATTCATACACGGTGTCAACAGCAATAAAACCTGAATTTTAACTCAGAACTGTTCTGTCAATATTGTCCCATGTCAGGGCACCACAATGGTCCTGCTGTTCAAATAGCTGATGCACCCTGGGCTGGCTCCTGGCCCACCCAATTTTCCACAGGCGCGTAGGATTCGGGATCTGGCTCCTTCAAAGGCTCAAGATCCTATCTTTTCCAATTCAGGGAACTACCCAGAAAATTCCACGTCGTGCGTGACGCCAGTGCAACACTCCATTACATTCTCTTAAATGTGACTGCATTAACTAAAGCGGGCCACTCCCAAATCGGCCTCAAATTTTCTGTGATTTCAGGCAGAACAAGCGCTTCAAGAAAATCTCACGGAGTGCTCTGTGAATTCCATTATGAGGGCACATAAAATAATCATCTTGCTCAATTTCCCTGAGGGGTAATCTCCGAAGGTCACATTTTGGCTGTAAATCAATAAAGACTTCCTGGAGCCCTGATTTCATCTGCAGCAATCAGTTTGGGAACATATTCTCATGCTCCTGAAAAATCAGATTCCTCTATATTCCATAATGATCCCCAAATATTCTGAATATTTGGTCATCACTGGTTGAATACCTACTACAAGCCAGGCGCTCCCAGGAAGGCATATTTTCTGGGCGGGGGCGGGGGGCAGACACACAGGGGGCACAGGAAGAAAGGCACGTGGCAACGCCCTGGGGAGGCCCCGCAAAGGGCAGAGGGATTACACCAGTGGGAGAACAGGAGGGAGGGAAGGCGGGGCCAAGAAGCCGGCATCCTCCCACTGCCTTCTTATACCTGAAGTGTCTAGGACAGCAATGTCAATATACTTAACACTGCTGAACTGTACTTAAAAACAAAAACAAAAAAAACCCAAAGATACGAGAACCGAATCTAATCACGAGGGAACATCCGCAGAACCCAGACTGATGGCCATTCTATGAAGTGACAGGTCTGGTACCCTTCAAAAGTGTCCGGGTCCTGAGAGTTCAGGAAAGACGGAGGGGCTGTTCTAAACGGAAGGACACTCAAGGGATCAGACAGCCACTCGCCACTCGTGAGCCTCAAAGGGATCCTTTTACTCCAAAGGGTGCCACTGGGACAAATGGAGAACTTTGAACGAAGTCTCAGGATTACATGGCCGTAATGTGTCAGTGCTTACGTCCTGATCCCGATAGCTGTATTGTGATTATTTGGCAGTGTGTCCTTGTTTTAGGGGACGTGCTACTGTATTCAGGGGTGGTGGGCGCGCCTGGCAACTACTTTCAAATGGCTCAGAAAAAAAGTTACTTGTATTGAACTTGCGACTTTTCTATACCAACCACCGCAAAAAGAGAACTATAAGGGAGGCAAATGTAGAAGTTCAGCACGGTGCTGTCACAGGGTGGTGTCAGGGCTCCGGGCCGCCCAGGATTGAACCCCAGCTTCACTCTGTGCACTGTGTACCTGCCACTTCGGGCAAGTTATCTCACCTCTGTGTGCTTTAGTGTCTCATCAGTAAAAAGGGATAAGAACACCCGGGTGTTAGCTCATACCGTTGTGGAGGGGATTCAACAGGAAACATGTAAAGTGCTCACCGTGCTGGTCCTATTAAAACAAGCACATGTGTTAATTAGATATCCTTACCCCAAATAATCAAAGATGCTGCTGGTGGCACATCCACGTCAACCTTCGGCCACCAGCATGCCTGGCTATCCTTGTCACTCTTTAGCTCCACCTTTGCTGGGCACATCAGGAGGGACATCTTCCTTCAACAAACCTTTTATCTTAACTTCTGCTCACCTCAGCGTCAGGCTGGGTGTCATCACCACCGTCGCCATCATGTATTGATTAGGTGTCCACTGTTTTCAGGGAAAAAGAATGTTGGAAGACAGGCCCTTGCCTTTGCAGAACTAACATCCAAAGCGGAAAGCCAATTCGTTTGACATTAGCTGTTACAAACCTAAGAACTCACTGTACACTCTAGTGTGAAACTTATCTTGGAGCCAATATTGGCACCATATTTCTGAGCTGAAATTCATGATTTATTGCTGTTGACACTGGAAAGTGGCTCAGCCTTTCTGGAAAACAAGTCGGCAATGTGCAACCATGTTTATAAGGTCCATAATCTTGGACTCTATGATTCCATTTGGGAGAATTAATTCCTATATCAAAAACAAAGACAAATAGTCTAAAGATGCTTAAGTCAGTGCTGTTTATGATAGAAAAATATCTGGGGAAATGCAGCAAAACGGGAAGCTTGTTATCTGCAAGAACTAACCGCTAGCATTCACTGAGCGCTGGGTGCAGAGAGCTGGTTTATTAGGGCCACAGCCCGGGAAGTGTGAAAAGGCAGGGACCTTCCAGGACCGCAAGGAACTCAGCGTGGCTGAGCACACGTGGTGTGGTGGGAAGGATGGTGGTGTGGGAAATAAGAAATGAAGTCAGAGAGGCAAGCAGGGTCCAGGTCAGACCTTAGAAGGCTGTAGGCGCTGTACTATGAGAACTGTGAGCCCACTGGAAGGAACGAGATGGGGTTTGTGACTTGGGAAGACCGCTCTGGGCACCTTGTAGAGTTTGACTTGAACGCAGAACAGAGGGGAGAGGGGAGAACAGTGTGGAGGTTGGAGCAGTGACCAGGCGGGAGGTGAGGAGGGCTGGGACCCAGGCAGTGGTGCCGGGGATGCACACCTGAGAAAAGGGCCAGTGAACAAAAGCAGAATAGGGACCTCCCTGGTGGTCCAGTGGTTAAGACTCCGAACTCCCAATGCAGGGGGCCCGGGTTCGATCCCTGGTCAGGGAGCTAGGTCCCACACGCTGCAACTAAGACCCTGTGCAGCCTAAATAATTAAATAAATAAATATTTAAAAATAAAAAAGCAGAATAAACACCCAGTTAAGGATCACAACTATGTAACATGCGTGTTTGTTCACTGGAAAAGATTTAAACATAAATTTTAAAGTAATGCAAATTGAATATGATGTTCATTGATTTTCTTTTTTCTAGAAAGTCTATGAAAACCTTGCAATGATACACACACATATTTATAATTTTAAGTTAAGTCCAAGATTTGACCCCTACTGTCATTTAGGGTGATGCTACCTGAGTGTGGTCTGTGGACAGCAGCCAGTCTGCAATGAGGTCAGAACAGAAACTCGGAGTGTTTAGAAACTTTCAAAGCAGTTTATCAGAAAAATTGCGTGTCTGTTGCATCTAATAATAAAACATTAAGGCTTGTGCTCTGTATGTCTTCCTGTTCCACTTCATTCTTCTAGTCATTTATTTTTATTATATTGTATTTATCAGTTGGCAAGAGACTGGAAATGGAAACAAAGCAGGTCATCCTGGCCGATAGTTTGAGAAATGCTGATTGAAGCACACTCACAGCTGGGGGCTCTCAGAGGCTGGCCCGGTCCACACAGGGCTGCCTGCTCCAATTGGCAGCTAGCAGTGCCTCTTAGCCCCTGCCCCCAAATCTGGGCTGCTGCACCCTTTACATGGTGGTTGGGATGGTGAGGACTCAGGTCTGAGGAAGAGGTCCATACACACCTTGGAAGTGGATTTGGGTCATTTGGGGAGGGAACTGCAGGGTCCTGTACCCTGAATGTGGCGTTCATGGAGGGGTGCAGGGTCTGAGTGACATGTCTCCTTAGGGCCATGTGGGTGTGGACACAGGAGGGCTAACGTGGGGAAGCACTGGGTCCTGGGCTGGTGCCCATTGCCAGGGTCTACTGAGCTCTTGATTACAAGACAAACACCGCCAGGTTCCCTCCCCACCCCACCCCAAAAGTACACAGTTCCTTTGTCCTCTAGCTTCTCGGTTACAAGGAACCAAACTCTCCTTGCCTCTTCTTCCCTGATGCTTTTCCTTTCTCCCTTCCCAATGCGCACACCGACACATGCGCACAAGGCGTACACGGACACGTGCACAAGGCACACGGGCACGTGCACAAAGCGCACACGGACACGTGCACAAGGCGCACACGGACACCTGCACACGTGCGCATCCCGGTTGCGCACGTGCATGAGCTCACACACGCAGGTCTGGACCAATCACTGCTCCCCGGGTGGCGCAGGATGGGGTCAGAGCGCCTCCGACCCGGAGGGGACACACAGGGCCAGCGAGCCTCATCCTCACCTGGAGAAGGGGCCAAGGAGAGGTCAGAATCACGCCAAGCACTCTCACTTCAGCGTTCTTTACCTGAAGGCTTTAAACTACAAATCTGATAGATGGTATGGCTTTGCCTTCCTCCCACCCCAGGCCGCCCCCAAACCCCATTACGATTCTGCGTGTTTCTACCGTTTGAGGTGGTGTAGCCACAAACCACATGCTTTCAAGTAAAAGGAAACCCTGAATACTTAAAAGATTGAGAACACAAGCTCTAAGAGTATCCCTCTGTTAGATAAAGGTAACCAGCCATGCAGACTAATCTCAAATCAACTCTGAAACTGAAAACCTCAGCCCAGTTACTGACAGGGAAAATGTTTAGGGAAATCTTTGTGAGGTTTAAACCTACAACAAAGACATCTCTAGCAAGTACAGCCTTCATTGGAATTTCCTACTCCTTGCTGTTGCTGGTGTAATGAAATAGTAACATAACAGGAAAAAGGGGGGAGGAAGCATGTCCCTCTCTTGCCATTTATATTCCAGAGTTCTGTCTGCTTCGTGGACAGAAGATAATCAGGGTGAAATAGATACTGTCCAATGTCTCTTGTGCTTTTGGGTGGTTCTGCCTAAAAGCGACTTAGCCCTGAGAACGGGGGAGGTGTTGACAGATCTGTGTGGCAATGCACTTAAAGCAGCGTCCACGGGGATGTGAGCCTTCCACTCAGGACCTGAGCTCCAGCGTTGAAAGCACACCATGGTCCTATTAACGGAAGTTTGATATGCACACTGCAAGCTGACTCCTACTTCAGCACTTCCGCTGGCTGCTGACGCTTAGCTAACGCCTCATCGCCCTCCATCCCCAAAGTCAGAATTCCATCTTGAAAGGCAGACACTTTTCTGTGCTCCCATTAGGCAGGAGAAAGGGCGAATAAAGGCACGCTATATCTGATGCAATTCCTCCCTCACCAAATCCATCGAAAGACCGTTTTAACATAATCAGATTGGCTGTTAAGAGCTTGACCTTGAGTAGAGGATGTTTTAACTTTTCGATTAACTTTGAGAATTCTGTTTTCCATCTTCACAAGGATGTGAAGTTGCAACTGAGTCTAAAATGTGCATTTGCTGGTGGGGAATGGCAGCAATGCCAGGGATCAAAGGTGTGTTGGTGTCACCTTAGTTCCTTGACGTCTACAGTACATGGGGCTCCTTAGATGGGTCTCCTTACATCAGTGGGAGGAATCCCATGCTGACTGCTTAAGGGTGAGAGGCTCTAAGCAGAAGGGAGCTTTGCTTCTCTAAGTTGCTGTGCTCATGGACTGCTGAGGTGGAACCCACGGAATAGACATGTTTGGACCTGCGTTTCCAGGGGCACATGGGAAAATGCCTTCCAAGTCCCAAATGGCAGGTTCATAAGAGAATTTTTTGAAATAAAACTTATTTGAGGGGACTTCCATGGTGATCCAGTGTTAAAACTCTGTGCTCCCAGTGCAGGGGGCCCGGGTTCGATCCCTGGTCGGGGAAATAGATCCCGCACGCTGCAACTAAGACCCGGCGCAGACAAATAAACAAATAAATAACTTCTTTTTTGAAGTTGGGAGAATTGCTGTATAGGAATTGCCATAAATCCTGAAAGACTGAAACTCAAAGAAGAGCCCATTTCCCTTCAGTCATTTTAAAATAATTTAATACAAATACTAAAAAACGAATGCTACCTTTATTTTGTGGTGATTCTTTGCACGTTAGCATATCTTAGACTAGAAACCCAACCTGACTATGATCTGGTGGGAAAGAACTTCCAGAGCTTCAGACAGAAGGCAGGTGCCTCTCATTCCCTCCACCCTGAGAAGTGGAGCCTTTCCTGCTGTGTGCGCCCTCTAGGCACTGCTTGGGCTGGGGTTGATGTCCCAAGGCAGAGCTACTAGGATGGAACAAGTGAGGGGGTGGAAGTGGAGGGATAGCTGGAGAGAAAAGGAAAGAAAAGGAAGGGAAAGCAACTAACAATTTAAGCACATCCTACGTGCCAGCAACTCTGCGTAGGTGCTCATATATATTATCTTTTAAAATTTCTCATCTTGATACGTGTTATTTCCATTTACAGAAAAGGAAGCAATCTCAAAGAGGTTAAGGCCTTGTCTGAGTTCATCAGTTAATTCCTTTCTGGAGCCAAAGATCACTGGGCTCAGGGCAAGTTATCTCAGAGAGGGGAGAGGCCTTGGAGGAGGCCGGAGGCAGCAGGGGGGAAGGTGGGGGTGTTCCCATTGTTTCCCATTGTTCCCATTGTTTCACTGTGCAACCACAGACTGAAGCTGAGGAACAGGGGACAGGGAAGGGGAGGGCCTGTGACTACAGCCGCCAGGCCCCGCATGAGAACCCCAGGCCCTCGTATGAACTGAGTCTTCAGTAAGTACGCTGCCTGTAGAGATTGTAAAGAAAACCCATCAATCTAGAAGATCCCAGACAATGAAAAAGGCCTTTTCCTCTCTAAAACTGAGGAGTTTAAAAAAAAAAAAAATTGGTATAGGTAAAATATGCTCTGGAGAAAATAAAAAAGAACAAATCAAGTAAATGAATAATAACCGAAAAAAGAAACCAGAAAGAGGAAGAAGAAAGAGAAAAAGAAGAAAGGAGGAAAGAAAGGCGGGGGAGGGAGGGAAGGAAATCGAGCAAGCTTTTTTTTGTTTGTTTTTTTGTTTTTGTTTTTGTTTTTGCGGTATGCGGGCCTCTCACTGCTGTGACCTCTCCCATTGCGGAGCACAGGCCCCGGACGTGCAGGCTCAGCGGCCATGGCTCACGGGCCCAGCCGCTCTGCGGCATGTGGGATCTTCCCGGACCGGGGCACGAACCCGTGTCCCCTGCATCGGCAGGCGGACTCCCAACCACTGCGTCACCAGGGAAGCCCGAGCAAGCTTTTTTGCCTCAAGTTCTCCAGAAAGTGAGCTGATTTGCTTCTGCATTTAACTTCCATGAATTTAAGTACCAGTGGTGTAAGAGGCCTCGTGAATATGGAAAAAACTCCCAAGAACAGGATGTAAATGACAATTTCTTAGGCAAGAAGGTAACAGGGAAGAGCCAGATCTGACTACATGTTGCATCTGTTTCTTTTACTTTAACCTTTGCTTCCCATTGCTTTTGTTCACTAAAAGGACACTTGTCTATACACTAATAGGATACTGTCTATACACAATGGCCTGCCTCGGGAACCCTGCCCCTCTGCCTGAATGTTACACCAAAGTGCCTTTGTTCAGGGAAACATCCTGACCCTGTCCACATGTGGATGGCTGCAAGAAAGAAGAAATTAACAAATCCCCAGGGGACATTTACAAATCTTATGGCCTTTTTACTTTACTTCCTCATCTCCTCCCTCTCTCTGTGCTATAAAAGAAACTGGCACCCAAACCCCAAGAAGATGTTTTTTGGAGGCGTTAGTCTGCCATCTTCTCAGTCTGCCGGCTGGCTTTCCGAATACACTCGTACTCCCTGCCTCAACACCTCTGTCTCCGATTTACCGGCCTGTCGTGAGGGGAGCAGAGTGAGCTTGGGCTTGGTAACAATAAGAGTTTAGGCTATAGAGCAGCCTGGCGGGAGTCTTGAATTAGCACTCCACCACTGAAATATATAAAGCATGTAGTCCAAGTACTTCGTGCTTCATGGCTCAAAAGTCTTTTGGAAGTCACGTTCCATATTGCCTATATCATCTATAACACATTTTCTGTATTATCTATAGCACATCTTTCTGATGATACATCTCTGTCCTTTGATGATGGCAGATCTGGTTTCTTTTCTTTCTTTTTTATTTTTTTTTGAAAACTTGAAACCGAAATTTTGGTACATGAAGTACATTGTCAACCTAGTAACACTATTATAAGCCAGAAATAGCATGTGATCGTAACCCCCATCTAATTTTCTCAGGTACTTAGTGAACTTGCTCCAAACACAATTTGAAAAGAAGACCTACAAATTACTTTCAGTACAGCACAAGAAAACGCTCGTTTTTAGAGATTTACATGATTTTGTATAAAAAAATATATATTTTCAGAAACCCTTTCCCCAATCACAGACTCAAGCACGTTGCAAACTTTAACAAAGACCCACAAAAACTAATCATGCTTTTGAAGAGTTCTCAGAGGGAAGTTGTTTTCTAAATGACTGGAACGTGTTTAAATATTCCAAAGCATAGTTTGAGTTTCTGACAAAATTCTCCTGAAAAAATAAAAAACTCACCACTTAAAACTTAAGCTAACATCTACCTCTTAAAAATAAGCATTATGTCAAAACACAAATACACTTTTAATTAATGAAATCACATTTCCCTAATAATGCCAATCAATTCATTTTAAATTAAAACTATACAGAGGATACAGATACAATTTTAAAATGACTTTACAATTAATTATTAAGACACTTTATTTAATTTGGTAAATTACAACAAACTGCTTTTACTTGCATGCCTATCAAAGACCATTCCTAATTTAATGATCACTAACATACCAGGAAAAGGCAGAGAACGATCACCATATTGCAAGAAGAGCCCTATTTGTCATGAAGGAAACATGGTACCCAGCAGCGCCAAGGACAGTAGGCTGGAAAATCTTCATAATGAACTTGCAGTTTATCTGAAGGGCACATACGCATCTGTGGGACCAGAACACGAGCAGTTAACTCCCCTATGACCGAGGGATTTCATAAGAGGCTAAGGTAAAAAAGCCTAGGATTAAAACTCTCCTGAGATATCCCCTTTCATGCCGACGGAGGCTAGAATGTCAAAGGTCTGGATTTATCCACAGCTCTTTCGGGTCCAGAACCCGATGCTTCTCGGTGGCAGGGAGACAGTACAAGAGAACACAACACAGGGGGTCTGGGTGCAGTTCTGACCTCTCCTGCCCTCTTTTGGCCTCAGTTTCATCGATTATAAAGTAAGGGGAGGGGATTCCCTGGTGGCGCAGTGGTTAAGAATCTGCCTGCGAATGCAGGAGAGGCAGGTTTGAGCCCTGGTCCGGGAAGATCCCACAGGCCGCGGAGCGGCTGGGCCCGTGAGCCATGGCCGCTGAGCTTGCGTGTCTGGAACCTGTGCTCCGTAACAGGAGAGGCCACAACAGTGAGCGGCCCACGTACAGCAAAAAAAAAAAAAAAAAAAAAAAGTAAGGGGAAATCCTGTGGGTCTGTGGTGATGATGCAGGGCAGACCCCTGCTCCACAAGGGGGCAGCTGCACTTCACTCTATGGGTTGGGTTCCATCGAAGAGTTCATTTAAAAAAGGTATTTCAGGGCTTCCCTGGTGGCGCAGTGGTTGACAGTCCGCCTGCCGATGCAGGGGACACGGGTTCGTGCCCCGGTCCGGGAAGATCCCACGTGCCGTGGAGCGGCTGGGCCCGTGAGCCATGGCCGCTGAGCCTGCGCTTCCAGAGCCTGTGCTCCGCAACGGGAGAGGCCACAACAGTGAGAGGCCCACGTACCGCAAAAAAAAAAAAAAAAAAAAAGGTATTTCATTAACAACACCACCACCCCAAATGAGACCATTTCAAAAGCATTGGGCTGGACCTCTAAACAGCTTCCACATTCTAAAGGCCACGAAAGTGGGTGAACTTGGCTTATCTGGACCACGCCCCTAGATCCAAGCTGGAAATTCTGTGAGCGAGCAGAAATGAGTGGTTTTATGATGGTGACCCAGGGATCATGTCTGGACACGGACTTGATGTAAATGGAAAGATTATAGCAGAGACCCTCAAATCTGGGGACCGAAAGCTCCCAGCTTCCTCTTGGTCTCAGTTCTTCCTGGGACACCCTTTGGCATGGTGACGGTGGTCAAGGGAGAGGGGAAGGACACTGAGTCACCGACTTGGATAAAGTCAAGATTACTGAGCTCATTTCTCGCATTAACATCACTGATGGAAACATTTTGCCTCGGTTGAGTCCTCTCATCCGTGTCCTGTTACCATGCTTGCCGTCAAATTTCAATCCCCCTCCTGCTCGCAGCCCCTAAATATTGGACGTTACAAAACCTGGCCGACCGGTCCCACTACAGATACATCTTGTGTATGTCAGATGGGTCTTCAGGGCTTCTGGGTCAAACTTCCATTCACCATCCGTTGCTTCAGCAGATGTTTCATCCCTTTTCATACCCTCCAGTCTTCAGTCTAAGTAGAGGACCTCAACTTCTACTTTATAAGATTATCAAGGCCCCGAAACTTGAGTCAACATCTCCCCTCTGTACTATAACATTATTCTGTATCTTAACTTGACTCCTTGACTATCTTGTCAATAAGAAGCATCCCTCCTCCTTCCCAAAGATAAAGCCTTCATTTGCTCCCTCAATTCTGTTCCCTCCTGCCTCCCCCAAGGCCTGAATCCGTCTGGTAATTACTCCTACTTGTAATTTTTGTTGTTGCTGTTACAATATACATTATACAATATACAAGCTTCTCTAATTAGTAGAAAAATGCCAGAATTACCCGTGTCATAAAAACACAAAGACAGAAATTATGAGATATAGATGAACAATTTAGGAGACCCAACATTCAACTCCTAGGATTCCAGAAAGAAGAGAAATAAATGAAGGGGAAGAGATGAGGAATGCTTAAAAAAAAAAAAAATTCCTCAGGTCTCAAGGAGATGAGTCTTCAGATGGAAAGAACTTACCAAATGAAGACTACCTCTTACAAAGACCTACACACGGAAACATGAGTAGAGCATCTCAGAATATCAAAGACAAAGAGAGATGTTTGAAAAGAAAAAAGAAAGCAGTTACCTACAAAGGTGTATAAGTCAGAGTGACGTCAGCCAAACTAGACCCTAGGAGACACTGAACTTTCCCTAAAAGTTCTGGAGAAAACAATATTCACTAAAGAATT
Organism: Grampus griseus; assembly: GCF_964374135.1. Taxonomy (NCBI): domain Eukaryota; kingdom Metazoa; phylum Chordata; class Mammalia; order Artiodactyla; family Delphinidae; genus Grampus; species Grampus griseus. The sequence goes on from NC_138998.1 coordinate 133,247,439, forward strand.
CTACACGCAGAGAAACTAGCACTCAGGTGCAATGCTTAAAAAAAAATACACATATTTCAAGATATCTTCAAGATATCAGACAACTTACTTTTTATTGTCTCTTTAGGGAAGGGGAGAAGTTAATGTGACTGAAGTCCAGCAAAATGAAGGCGTAAACCACACAAGAGAAAGCAGGGAAGGAGTGACGAAAACTCCCCGGGGGTGGCAGGTAAACCTCACATCTTGAGAAGAGTCAGTCCAGAAGGCAAAACGAGAAAAACAGAACGTCTGTCATCATTGTGCAGATGTAGATGCAAGACTCTTGCAAACTCAAGACTGTGATGAAGCAGCGTGACACTTAAAAACGAACAAACAAACGTAACGGGAACTCTAAGAAAAATAGAAGTCTATCAAGAAAGTCAGGTCCAAATATGAAGTAAAGCATAGCATGACATGATTTTAAATTGGCAGCTTTCTGAGTGTATAAAAGGAGTTTGCATTTGCCTTTGACGCTAAATACATTCTCTTCAAGTGCCTCCGGGTCATGAAGTTGGACCTGCTTAGAAGGAAATGTAACCCTAACCAACTGCTTGGCCCAGCACTGAAGAATATTTTTATAGCTATAATAGCGTAAACCCTACTTACTGATGTACAGGTTTTAGAATCCAGTTATGAATAAAACACGGGCAAATGTTAACCACCTAAAAGTAAAAGTATGACTGCTAGAAGGTGGAAATAGACAGGCAGAGAGAATTGAGAAGGAGTGATGGGAAAAGGAAGGTGGAAACTCATGATTCCAGAATTTGAGGGAATCTGCTAAAACTGGCCAATTTCTATCCAAAGAGTTTTCCAACGGCAGCATGGATCATTTGTTACCAAAATCGGTGGTGGGGCTTTGCAGAGATGCGGTCAGTGTGAGCCACTCTCTGTAACATGGACCTGGCCCCTCGTTGCCACCATGCCTGGGTGCCTCCAAATGGCCTAGGCCCACCTCAGCACGGATGGCAATACTCCACAGGAAAGCAAACATGAGCTCGGCACCTCGTCCCCGCCTGGGACCACCCACTCAACTTGCTAGTGACATACCTCCCTTCTTCCCTCCTTTGCCCTCCTCTCCCTCCCTCCCCTTCTTCTCTCTGATCATGGAGCTTCTTTTTTCTGCCAAACATTGTGGCCGAGATGGTCTTGCTCTCAAGGTGGGTTCATCTTAAATAAGGTCACACCTAGAGCCTGAAGACTCTATGCCTGGAGGTGACAGAGAGGAAGATGTAAAGTAGAAGTATTTTCTAAAAGGCATTTAACATAGAAAGAGCAGTGTTAGGACTTCCTAAGCATAATTCTACTAACCAAGGACATGCATAAAAATTCACCAGCTGAAACCCAGAAGAGTAGATGAAACGGCAGCCACTTTGTGACCCTCAAACACACCAGCTCAGGGCTTCCCTGGTGGCACAGTGGTTAAGAATCCGCCTGCCAATGCAGGGGACATAGGTTCGAGCCCTGGTCCGGGAAGATCGCACATACCGTGGAGCAACTGAGCCCGTGCGCCACAACTGCTGAGCCCACGTGCCACAACTACTGAGCCCGCAAGCCACAGCTACTGAAGCCCACTCGCCTAGAGCCCATGCTCTGCAACAAGAGAAGCCACTGCAATGAGAAGCCCACGCACTGCAATGAAGACCCAATGCAGCCAAAACTAAGTAGATTAATAAATAAATTTTAACAAAAACAAAAACACACCAGCTCATTAATCCCTGGGACAACTCTGAGGTGTATTTTACTGATGAGGAAACAAACTCAAAGGACTTGAGTAGGCCCCAACCAGGCCTGTATAGCACCAGAGCTGGGGTTCTCTCCACCACGCTGTCTGGGATGGTTAAGTCTCGCTTACTTACTCTGAGTGAGTGAGAGAGTGCATGAGTGAGCGGACCAGGGCCCTCCAGATGTTTCCAAAATGCTGCATCCCCTCGGGGATGACTAGAGGAGAAGAAAAGACAATGTGTGGGGAAGCTTGAGGGAGATTTTGATTTGCATCCAACAACTCAGCAATGTAGGTGGTCTCTGGGAACCACTCAAAGACAAAACTCCATGATTCTATCAATGTACGTGGCCCCCAGGTTCCTCCTTCCGTTGCCCGGCCCAGGATTGCTCTGTACTGTCGTTGTCAGAGCAGGTCAGTGACCAAGTCCACGAGCTCCACAGCCTCACACCTGCACCCCCCAGCCTCAGCTGAGTCCTCTCCCTGACCTGTTCTTTCCAGCAATGAGAACTGCGGCCTCTCCAAGGGCAGGGCTCTGGCCGCCTTCCAGACAAGTCTGTGACAAGGAGACAAGAGCCCCTGGGCCACCATCCAACTCAGAACAGGCGAGCAGCGGGTGGGCAGCTGTGAGGGGTTCAGCCTTTTTACTTTAAATCACTCCCTGACTGTCTTGTGTGCTCTGAAACTCAGGCTTCCTTTTTAAGGAAGAAGGATGAATTTTATTAAAAACAAAACCCAAACCAGCCAGCAAGGATCGTCTTAAGAAGAAGCGAATTACAGCGGGTTGAGAATAACGCACACACACTGGAGAAATGTGCACGTTTTGGTAAATGTGTGTGGATGTTTCAAAGTTTAAACTGGGCAGATTTCCAGCGGGTCTAATTGCTGCTCGGCAGGAAATCTACTGCAGTCAGATGAATTTTATCATACACATGAGGGAGCAGGTGGGAGAAGACGCAAAGATGCTTAATGAATTATGCTTTCCCCTTTGGGTCCATTCTATGACTTGGTTTTTAAATGACTTGCTAACTCATTCATTCATTCACCAAACACTTGTTAATAATAAAGGACACGGCAAGCAACTGTGCTAGGCACTGGCAATACTAGACAGTTTCTTTGTTTCTTCATTTGAGAAGATTAGAAGTTAACTGGGAGGAGAAAGGCTACTTGGGAGGAACAGGCAGAGCACAGAGGTTTCTCAGGGCAGTGAAACTACTTTGTATGGTACTATCATGGTGGATACACGTCTTCACCCATTTGTCCAAACTTATAGAACGTACAACACCAAGAGTGAACCCTTAAGTCAGACAGAGAAAGACAAATATCCCATGATATCTCTTTTATGTGAAATGTAAAAAAAGGATACAAATGAACTTATTCACAAAATAGAAATGGACTTACAGACTTAGAAAACAAACTCATGGTTACCAAAGGGGGAAGGTGCGGGGGAGGGATAAATTAGGAGGCTGGGATTAACATACACACACGACTACATATAAAATAATCAACAGGGACCTATTGTACAGAACAGGGAACCCTACTCGACACTCTGTGATGACCTATATGGGAAATAGAATCTGAAAAGGAATAGATATATGGATAACTGAAGCACTTTGCCATACACCTGAAACTAACACAGCACTGTTGATCAAGTATACTCCAGTATGAAATAAAAATTAAAAAAAAAAAAGAGTGAACCGTAACGTGAACTGTGGACTCTGGGTGATTATGATGTGTCCATGTCGGTTCATCGAGTATAAGAAATGCACCATCCTGGTGCGGGACGCTGATAATGGAGGAGGCTTAGGCACGTGTGGAGATGGGGTACACGGGAAACCCCTCTACCTTCCACTGAATTTTGCTGTGAACATGAAACTGTTCTAAAACAGAAAGTCTGTTTGTTTGTTTTTTAAATTAAAGGCTATCAGAAGGACTGGAAAGGGTCTGCTCAATGCGGAAGGGGAGTGAGGTATCCCAGGTGGAGTCAACGTCAGTTTCCAGCACACAGCGCGCTGTGTTCTGGGGACCCCTGGCGATTCTGCACCCCTGCCTTGATGAGATGTGTTCGGGAACTGCAAGAACAGGGCAGAGGCACGAGCAGGGGCAGACAAAAGGCCGTATTTGCAAAGTAAGGATTTTGAACGTTACCTTATAGACCAGGGGGATAAGTGTGGAAGAGTTGTTAAAAGCAGCGTAGTGATGAGGGAATAGGTCTTAGAAAGATCCCTCAGGAGCAGGCTAGAGGTGGACTGGAGGTCACCGGACCAGAACAGGAGGGCCGGGTAGGAGGCTGATGCAGTAACTAAGGCAAGAGGTATTGTGAGAACTGAGGCGCTTACAGAGACGATGGGAAAGTGGAAACATATGGAAAGCATGTTCAGATGTGAAATCTACAAAACTTTAGGCTGATTAAATGAGGATGAGAGAGAAGGTGGCTGCATCTTCCCTGTTTCTGGCACAAACAACTGAGTGGATGGGAGAGAACAAAAGAGGGATGGCAAGTTCAGGGGTAAAGACAACGGCCAGGGTTCCGGCACACAGAGCTTGAAACGCCTGCCAGCGTCCGAGTGGAGGGTCCCCTAGGAAGGTGGCTAGCTGGTTCCACAGCCCTGCAGAGGGGTCCGGATGTGTCAGTCAGCAGAATACCGGGAGTGGTAACAGGAGGAGGAAGCCAAGGCAGCTACGGTTAGAGTCCTGAGGACAAACCAACATGGAGGTGATGATTCAAAAAGGCAGAAGGGTAAGACGCGTGTGGCGGAGATTTAACTATCAGGAAATCTAACAGAAAAGGCTGGGTGTCTGACTTCTCTTGATGATATGGTGACTTGCATTCCTGCATGGCGACAGTAGACTGGAGCTGACAAGTTGCCCTCTGTAGACGGGGCATGTGCTCCTTAGTTCCCAAGATACGTGCTCATGGTTGGCTTCACCCATTTGCATGCAAGCCTGTCACCTGTAGACATTTGAATTTGCAACTTCTAAAAGACAGCTGTAAACACATTTCTCTGCTTTTGATTTCCTACTCTTATTACTTGAATGGGCAATGTTTTTACAATCGAATGGGAGTTAAAAGTGTGGCTTTTGGGTAGGGTTGTTTGCATCATTAGAGAGATGCAACTCTCAAATGTTAGAGTAGGAGGAAGCCTTAGCAGCTATTCAGTCAGCCGTTCATTCTGCGGATGGAGAATGTAAGATCCAGAGAGGCAGAGGCAGAGGCTAGCTCAGAGCTGGCAGTAAGTTCACACCATGGGTAAGGATGGAATTCAGGTCATATGGTTCCTAGACCTTGGAATCTTTAAGTTATTAACATATACTGACATGTTTGCTCTTAACTGAACAGAAAAGTTTGTATTTATATCTGAATGGGAATAAAGAAATAGAGACACCACATACACAAAGACGTGTGCAGTGGAAATAGATGATTTTACATTGCCCTTGCCCCTGTATCTCTCTGATTACTTACCTCATGATCCCCCGACACACACCAATATGCATAATTTAGGTAAGCCAATGAGGACATCATACTGGAATCCATGTTAAATGAGTACCAAGGGTGGGTACAATATGGAAAATTTCTACCTATTTGATCTCGAAATAAGTTAGAATATTAGATTGAGAAACTCCAGGAAGGGGGAGGGATGGAAGAGAAACATCAGGATTATCTTGCAGGAGGAAATTAACAAATGTATTACATCCTAGGTTAGTAGTTCTCCTACTCCGAGTAGCAATTAGCCAGACCCCCTGGAAATCTGAGACAGGCCAAACTACACACTCTGATCACCTCTCCACTGAGCCAAATAAGTAATTAGATAGTCAGTGCCCCGTCCGAAGCCTACTGGACAATCATTTTTACATGGGCCACTTCAAGTACTAGGGATGTAATGTACAACATGATTAACATAATTAACACTGCCCTATGTTATCTATGAAAGTTATCAAGAGAGTAAATCCTAGGAGTTCTCATCACAAGGAAAAAATTTTTTTCTTTGACTTTGTATCTATGTGAGATGATGATGGCCACTAAACTTACCGTGGTGGTCATTTTACGAGGTATCTAAGTCAAATCATTATGCTGTACACCTGAAACTTAGACGGTGCTGTATGTCAATTATATCTCAACAAAACTGGGGGAAAAAGTGGTTTGGGTTTCTTTTCTTTTTTAGAATAAAAGTTTTTAATAAAATTAAATGGGCCATATAACTGAAGGCACTGACAGGTGAAGTTCACTGTCTACAACAACTGAACCGGTTGTGTAACTGCAGGATTCCCAGGCAGGGTGCTGTCGCAGGGCAGAAGGTAGATTGGACAGACCAGCTGTATTCCAGGGCCGAGCCCTGGCACCTGCTCCGGTCTTGGGGGGTCCAATCTGTGCCCTGGGGAGGTGGGCTTGCGCAGAGACGGAGACGGCTTTCTAGACACTCCCACAAGCAATGCTTCCAAAGCGTCGGGGTAGAATCTCCTGAACTTCGTAGGTCCTCTGAGAGGTCCATCCTGGCCAGAGCGACTTTTGCAGGAGCCTGGGGCACACGTCACCAGGTGTGCAGACGGCGTCTTGCCCACCAGCCTGTGCTGGCCACGCTGTCGAGCTACGTTCACACTGATGCCCTGGGAAGAGCAGAACTGGGTTTCCAGTCCCAACTCTGACACTTGACTAGTCGTGTGACCCCTAGGCAAGGTCACTGAGCCTCTGGGCCCTGGGTTCCTCACCCCAAGAACAACAAAAACAATAAGCAGACAAACAAATTAAAAAAAACAAGCAGATGAGAACCAGAAAGATTTGTATTTAGCGATTCTCAAATGTGGGTCCTTTAGAGACTTTTAGGCTGGCTATTTAGGAAGCACTTGGGGAGCTCGTCAGAAATGCAGTGCTAAAGACAGAGGCCAGGTCATTGACCCGGGGCCTGAAGTAGTTCTGGGGCGCCTGTATTTTAGATAAGCTCTCTAGGTGATTCTGATAAACAGCCCAGTTCAGGAGCCACTGGGTTAAATGATTACTAAGTTCCTCCCAGCTCTTACACCATATGATTCAATGCATGTATTTAATAAATGCTCACGACCAATTCAATAACCGTGACCCCAAACCTAACCCAGTGTGCTTGCATCACTCAGACATCACCTATGCTTGCTGATGAATAACTCTTTGCTTTACAGAAAACAGAATAAAACGAAATTAGTCAGGGGTCCTAAAATAGACCCGTGTCTCATTTCCCTTGAATAAATTTTCTAAAACTGAAACAGAATCAGCAACCAACGTCCCTGAGCTCAGAGGAGGGAGGGGCAGGGTTGGCAGGTCCAGGGCCGTGAACTCTGATTCCACTTGGGCCACTGGTTTTTCAGAGATATTCCCGAGCAGAATAATTTTTCTTTCTTTCTTTCTTTTTTTTTTAAAATTGCCTTTCTACTCTGTAAACTAGAAATAACAACCTCCAATCTGTCTCCCAGGGCTCTTGGGAAGAATCCATATGGACTTTTCTATCAATCTCACTCTTTACAACTAACACCAGGGAACACAGGGGAGAATGTCATATTGCATTACTTTCAGACTCAAAGCATCTGCACTGCAATTACGTCGACAGCTCAAAATAAGAGAACCCGACCAAGAATTCCCAAGGAGAATTTGTTTTGCTTTCCCAGGCAAGGCGAGTGCAGCTTTAGAACAACGAGAGGCAGCTTATCTCTCCCCAAGTGTGCTGGAAAGGGAGGCCGGTCTGCATGGCCCGGTCAGCAGTTGCAACTTCCTTTGGCCAAACGTGCTGGCATTCACCCCGATAGCAAGCAGGGTCAGCAGGGATGGAAAGAATGACAGCGTGTCCTTGCATCTTCTTGAGGCTCCAGCTGATATGGAAACCGGCTGGCGCAGGCAGCAGTGGAAAGTATGAATCCATTCTTGCCTGGGGTTGAATGACTGAAGCATAATCAGATCGGGGCTCGTGTTCAAATATCAGTGCAGCTCACTTGACAGGCTATATCATCCAGGCCCGTCCTTTGGGGCTGCAGGAATTATGGGCTGGGACTCGAGGCAGCTGGAGGGACAGCACTTGCAAAAGCAGGAGGAGGGGGATGGGCTCCGGACAACCGAGGTGGGGAGGTGACGGGGCGGGCGGGTGGCCGCCTGCACTCCTCACCCTCCAAGTGCCCGGCAGGGCTCTGGAAGCTTCTCCAAGGCTGCTCGCGTGGGTGGGAGCCTCATCGTGATCCTAAGAGGTGTGCGGTATTCGCCCTGCTCTACGGATGATGGAAGCGAACCCCACAGAGATTAAAGGACCTGACTGATGTTGCACAGAGCAGGGACCCCAAGCCCGGGCCCTTTGGGTCTGAAGCCTGAGACCTGGGAGCTTCCCACCACCCTGCTTGTGTCCCATTCACATGGGTATGAAAGATCATTGTGAGTCAAGGCAAAGCAGAGAAAGGCCAGCGACACAGGGGAGGCTTGGGAACAGGACAGGTAAGGAGGACAGGGTGGGGTTTTAGGCCAGAACTTCAAATATGGCCTTCATTTTTTAATTTTATTTTTTTAAAATTTTTATTGGAGTCGCTTTACAATGTTGTGTTAGTTTCTACTGTACAGCAAAGTGAATCAGCTATATGTATACATATATCCCCTCTTGTTTGGATTTCCTTCTCCTTTAGGTCACCACAGAGTATTGAGGAGAGTTCCCTGTGCTATACAGTGGGTCCTCATTAGTTATCTATTTTATACATAGTAGTGTATATATACTAATTCCAATCTCCCAATGCATCCCACTCTCCCCAAATATGGCCTTTATACAAGCACAAGAAGAACCACAAGAAAACAAAAGCACTGAGCAGTGAGTTTGGAGTTCTAGGCCCTTCTAGAGCCAGGCTCAGAGTCGCCCCAGATTTGTCTTCCTCTCTGTGGGAAAGAGCAACCGGACAGGCATCCAAGCTGGAGAGTTTAGGTAACCAACGTGTTTGAGCCTCCCTCATCATTTCGTCAGAGTGTCTTAGAATTGAAAGATGCCGTTTCCAACATCCCAGTCAAATCAAGACGCTGTTTCTAGGGTCCTTGCACGCCTCTGCTCAGATACCTCGGAACTGGGCAGAGCAAGGAAGGAGAGTGTAAAGCCTTCTGAAATGCAGAGCAGCACAAACATGAACACCTCCAAGACTCACAAAATGAATCGGGGCTTCCCTGGTGGCGCAGTGGTTTAGAGTCCGCCTGCCGATGCAGGGGACACGGGTTCGTGCCCCGGTCCGGGAAGATCCCACATGCTGCGGAGCGGCTGGGCCCGTGAGCCAACGGGAGAGGCCACAACAGTGAGAGGCCCTCGTACCGCAAAAAAAAAAAAAAAAAAAAAGATCTTGTCAGTCTGAGAAAGTCTTATTCATACCCCCTCTTTCCTCTTACATGAAAAGTTCCCTTGAACAGAAGAAGAAAAATAAGAGGAAGAAGGGGGAGGAGGAAGAGGAAATTCAGGAAAATTCCCTCCCCTGCAAGCCCCCAACTCTCCTGGTACCATTTGCTAAATTCTCATCTTGGAAGCCAAAGGAAAAGAGCGGTTATTCCCAGATGGCAATCCCATCATCTGTGACAAAACTCACTGGAAATGAAAAGTCCCTATTGCTTATAGGACCTGAAAAATTTAAACCCAATCAGGATACCTTGCATGACAGTACCAATAGGGTATTAATAAAAAAAAAAAAAAAAAAAAGTTAGGAAGATGGGGAAGTGGCCGGCATGCCAGCTGAGCGTGCATTCTGGGTGGCTCCTGGGGCGGGGGGCTTGCTTCATTCCTACAAAGCAGGTGCCTCTCCACTGAGCCCCAGAATTAGGGACCAGACTGTCTGTGACCTCCCAGCTCTGAATTTGTTATCAAAATGCCAACAGGCCTGCTCTCCTTCAAGCCAGAGGGGTCATTACTCTTGCAGGTAATTTCTCAACGAATTGGTCTAGGCCCAGTGGAGTCTGGGTGGAAGCTTTCTCCCTGTGACCACTTTGGACCAGAGGGGCGGTCTGCTCACGGGCAAAGGCACTCTGCCTTCTTGGCCTTTGACCAAAGTTTCCCGTGAGCCCCAGAATTTCAGTTGTGATTTCCCACCCATTCATTAGCAGGCGCTGTTCCGGGTGGTTGGGATCTAGGGGTCAACAGGACGGAAGCCTCCGGGAGGTTTACAGTCCAGCACAGACAGGAAATACGCCATTATGTACCCAGATGTGGCGGTGGAGGGACGGGGAGCCACAAGGGCTCTGAAGACAACTGTGAGTACATACGGGAGGGGCTGGGTGCGGGACAGTGCGCTAGTTTAGCCGGGGGCTCAAGGAAGATCTCAGAGGATGTTACACCTGGGCAGAGACCTAGAAGACAGGAAGTATACCATGTGTGCAGATTGGGAAGAACATTTCAGGATTCCAGGCCTCTGGGGCAGGGACCACACTTGGCGCGTTGGAGAAATAACGCGCCAGTGTGGTGGGTGCATGACCGAAGCAGAGACCAGGAGGCGAGGCAGACAGGGGCCAGTTCATGGACAACTTTATAGGCCCAGGAAAGCATTCTGGAGTTTGCACTAAGTGTGCCGGGATGCAGCTGGGGAATTCTGAGCAAGGGCGTGACCGGATTTGATTTATGTTTTAAAAACACCACTGGCGGGGTTTCCCTGAGGGCGCAGTGGTTGAGAGCCGGCCTGCCGATGCAGGGGATACGGCTTCGTGCCCCGGTCCGGGAAGATCCCACATGCCGCGGAGCGGCTGGGCCCGTGAGCCATGGCCGCTGAGCCTGCGCGTCCGGAGCCTGTGCTCCGCAACGGGAGAGGCCACAACAGTGAGAGGCCCGCGTACCGCCAAAAAAAAAAAAAACAAAAAAACACCACTGGCTGCTACGTGGAGAGCCAGAGTTCCAGCAGGGGCAAGGGTGGAGGACAGGATTAGGAGGCCATTGCAATAACCCAGGCAATCCATGATGCTGGCTTAGATGGTGGAGAGGGAGGTGGAGCTGAAAAGTAGGTGAACTCAGAACATCTTCTGATGAGACACCCAAAGACCTTGCACCTGGGCTGGATGTGAGGTGTGGGGGAAGCAGCTGAGGATCAAAGACAGAACACCTATTGCTTGTTTTAGGAATAACAGTGCTAATAAATTCCTGCGGATGCTTTTATTTTCTCCAGCTTTATTGAGGTCTGATTGACAATAAAAATTGTATATATTTACGGCGTACAACGTGATGAACTGATATACACATACAGTGTGAAATGATTACTGTGATTAAGCTAATTAACACATCCATCATTTCACATAGTTACCCCCTTTTTTCGTGTGCACGGTGAGATCTACTTTCTTAGCACATTTTCAAGTATACGCTACAGGAGTATCAACTACAACCACTGTGCTGTACACTGGGTCCCCAGAACTTCTACATCTTGCACTGCCATAAGTTATAAGACCAACTTATAACTTATAAGACGTTGACCAACATCTCCCCATTTCCCCCACATCCCCCAAGTCCTGATAACCCCCATTCTACACTCTGTTTCAGCTGGAGAGCTAAGATTACACTAATAGGGTTATGGGCTGAATTGTGACACACCCCCCAAAATTCACATGTTGAAACCCTAACCCCCAGTACCTCAGAGTATGACTATATTTGGAGATAGGGCCTTTAAAGAGGTGATTACGGTAAAATGAGGCCTTTGGGGTGGGCCCTAATCCAATCTGACTGGTGTCCTTACAAGAAGAGGAAATTAGGACACAGACATGCACAGGGCAAAGGCACAGCAAGAAGCAGCCGTCTACAAGGCCAAGGAGAAAAGCCTCAGGAGAAACCACGCCTGCTGACACCTTGATCTTGGACTTACAGTCTCCAGAGCTGTGAGAAAATAAATGTATGTTGTTTAAGCTGCCCAGTCTGTGGTACTTGGATATGGCCGCCCTGGAAAATTAATACCAAGAGCCTCTATGTTGTTTTGAATATCTGTAGGTTGATAAACTTAACCACACTTTATAGAGATCCCGTGACCAGATCAGCCACTGTAGAGACCTGAAGGCTGACCATTAAAAAACCAAACTACGTGGGGCTTCCCTGGTGGCGCAGTAGTTGAGAATCTGCCTGCTAATGCAGGGGACACGGGTTCGAGCCCTGGTCTGGGAGGATCCCACATGCTGCGGAGCAACTAGGCCCGTGAGCCACAACTACTGAGCCCGCGCGTCTGGAGCCTGTGCTACGCAACAAGAGAGGCTGCGATGGTGACAGGCCCGCGCACCGCGATGAAGAGTGGCCCCCACTTGCCACAACTAGAGAAAGCCCTCACACAGAAACGAAGACCCAACACAGCAAAAATAAATAAATAAATTGATAAACTCCTACTCCCAACATCTTCTTGAAAAACAAAAAGAAAAAAAAAAAAAACTACACACACACACACACACACACACACACACGCACACATGCACAGGCACGCGAAGTTAAACAGATTAAGAAGTCTAACCAAGAGCTACCTGTTTATTCCCAACTACCTAAGAACAACTTTTCTTTGAACTTCCTGCTGAAGGGCACAGTGGCTCCGGCTCCTGTAGGGATTCCCAAGGACAGGGCTGGCCAGAGACAGCTTACAAGAGCCCTCTGGAATGCCCAGCCCGCTGCCTGCCATCAGGCAACAATTTGCTGAGCTTCACCTTTGCCCGAATTCTAGATGCAGAAAAGTCACACCTATTTCAAGAAATCTCTATTCATATCCCATCCCGGCTCTCAGAGGACATGAAGAACCCGAGGGAAATCAGAAACTCAGTTAGCCCGAAGTATCCAAAATGTCTCTCTCATTCATGATGAATGCAGCAAACAACGTCACAGCAAAATAATGATGAAAAACAAGCCTTCCAACATCAAAAGTATTTCTCTTTCCTAGTGTTTCTACCAAATCTAAGAAAACAGACATTACCATGGTGAAAAAAAAAAAAATTGGTCTCGGTAAAAATAAAACTTCATAATTATAGTGTGTTCTTGTGAAAAACTCCTCAAATACATCCTTCTGGCAAAAGGTTTTCTTTCACCAACCTCCTCTTCTTTCATCGCTGACTGCAGTGGAAAAATTATATTCCCCTACGAAATACAATCCTGTTGATATTAACACCTACTAAGATTTTCATCAAATTGCTAGGTGAGCTGGCATAATTAGGGACAGCCGGAGGGAAAATTACAAAGGATGCAGAGGGCATCACTCCAAAGGAGGTCAATACTGAGAAGATCCTAAGTTGTTTTTAACTTTGGATCATGTGCTTACAAATTTTAAAAAATGCTCGCAGGCCAGACTTCTTCAAACCACCGCAGAAGCAAGTAACTGCTTGCCTCCTGGCGATGGTCTCTTTGAAAAGAAACCTCTCTGTTTCCTAAGTCTGACTTTCACCAGAGGATTCATGAGAGCATCCTGAATGCAGATGACAAAAATTAAATGCACACTACGCACTACTCCCTCCAGCCTCACGTAAATGTGTGACATTAGGTACTGAAGACAAGAATTATCTGTTATCTGAGGGTCATGCTTTGATGTGCATTTCGTGGATACCAGTTCCGCAAGCTGAAGGGGCAATGGTGTAAAGTTTTATATAGTTGTTTGAAGACAGCTGTGAGGACAGATGGGAAGGGATAGGGGGACGGCGCGGCGCTTTAGCTAGAGATTCAAGGAAGCTCTCTGAGGAACTGACATCTGAGTAAGGCTATCTATACCGATATCTATTAATATGCAAATTAGCTTCGCTTCTATACGTACATAGGCACATAGATACATACAGATACAGGCAGACCTCGTTTTATTGCACTTCGAAGATTCTGCGTTTTTTCCACGAATCGAAGGTTTGTGGTAACATCTTCATTATGATTACCTTTGTTACAGTATCTGTGATTGGTGAGCTTTGATGTAACAGCTATGACTCACGGAAGGCTCAGATGATGATTAGCATTTTTTAGCAATAAAGTATTTTTTAATTAAGGTATGTATGTTGTTTTTTTAGACACAATGCTAGTGCACACTTAATGGACTACAGTATAGTGTGAACATTACTTTTATGTGCTCTGGGAAACCAAAAAATTCGTGTGACTTGTTTTATTGCAATCATTTGCTTTCTAGGGGGCTCTGGAACTGGACCCACACTGTGTCTGAGGTCTGCCTGTAGATACAGATCTCTCCTCTGAGCTCTGCTTCTCTGGAGAACGCTGACTAATACAGAAGGCCAGCAAACACTTTTCAATACTTACCCATTTTCCCTTTGTTCCCTACTTCCTGCTCACACTGGCTTCTTGGGTGAATGCCCCACACTCTTTCTGAGGCCTCCGCACCAGCCATCCCCCTGCCTGGACCTTACCTGCCTCTTTGCACCCCTCAGACCTCCTCAGAGAAACTTCCGGGCCCCCACGAAATCCCTCCTGTTACTGCTCCTCGCAGCTCCCCATTGGCTTTACTTGCAGCAGTATTTAAAATTTTTAAAAATTATCTGTCTCTGCCACGAAAATGTACATTCCCTGATGGCAAAGGCATGGCTCGGTTTTCCCCTGGGTCTCAGGACATTGCCAGAAGAGTTCAGTAAATATTGGTTGGACGAACAAGTGAATGAATAAATGAATGTCTGATGAGCACGCCTCACAGGATATCAACCTCAGGACTCTGACCTAAAAGGGGATGAGAACGGAAACCTAAGGAAAAACGTTCTGAATTCCCTCTCTAAATTGCATTCTTCAACAGAGTCTTTTCTCCACATTACCCTGACACACAGTTTTTCAGGTTAACGAACCTCCCCCCCTCAGCCACTGAAGATCCCAGGAAGATCCCACATGCCGCGAAGCATAAGCCCGTGTGCCACAACTACTGAGCCTGTGCTTTAGAGCCCGCGAGCCACAACTACTGAGCCCGCGTGCTGCAACTACTGAAGCCCGCGCGCCTAGTGCCCGTGGTCCACAACAAGAGAAGCCATCGCAACGAGAAGTCCGCGCACCACAACGAAGAGTAGCCCCCGCTCACCGCAACTAGAGGAAGCCCGCGCGGAGCAGCGAAGACCCAACGCGGCCAGAAATAAATAAGAAAAATAAATTAAAAATAAGTGAGACAAGTGGCATGTCACGTGGGGATAAGTGGCACAAAGGTAAACAAAGCCGGGGTGGGGGCGGACAGAAGGTGCAGGGGAAGGGGGTACAGTTGAAATAGGATGGCCAGGGACCTGCTCCCTGAGATGGTGACATTTGAGCCAAGATCCAGAGGGGTGAGGAAGCCAGCTATGGCTTTCTGGAAGAAAACTACTCCAGGAGGAGGGAAGAGCAAGCACAAAGGCCTGGGGACACATGGAGGCAGTGGAGAGGGACCGGCCACTGCAGGGATGCCGCTGGACTCCGGGGACAAGGGAAACCCTGGAGGGTATGAATAAAGCGACGGAAGTTAAAGCTGAGCTTCAAACACAACTACTTTGAGGCTAAACAGAGTTTAAGTCATTTAAATGCCACTGCATCCCAATTCGGTTAATTGATCTACCTAAATGTTCGCGATCCCCACAAGCTGGATCTTATGATTGTCAGGCTAAGACCCGAAGGGCCATCAGTTTCCAGGAGGTGGCCGGAAGAGCCGTCATCTAACCCGACCCATCCCCTCTCCCCACCTCCAGTACAACACAGCTGGTTACACAGCAGCTGCAGCAAGCCCAGGATTTGAGCCGTAAAGATGCCATCAAAAGTGGTGAAAAGTGGTGCTCTCCCACCCCCTTGCACTCTGCTAGGCTTTCAGGGCCCACCGTCTGTACCAAATCTTCCTCTCTACATAGATGAAAAAAAACGACGGGGAGCCAAAAAACCTGAGAAAACAAACCCGATTCACCCAAATATCTGAAGTTTCATTCTGGAGAGAAGGTCTGCTTGGGGCGGGGGGAAGCGGGAAACGCCCAGCCTCGCAGAGCACTTGGGGTCAAGAAGAGCCAGGACGCCCCCTGCCGGGCTGGGGCCTACTCCGCAAATAGCCCCGCCTTCCTTATTTCAGGGTGACAGCACCGAAGCGCATGGCCACACCCAGCTGGCACTGTCCCTGACTGATTGGCTAAAAACAGATTTGATAAAACCCAAGGATCGGTATTTAGGCTGCGGCCCTGAATACAACATCCGTCAGGTGATTAAAGTTGGGGGTGGGAGAGGGGGAGTCCCATTTTCCCAGCACCAGGATTAGCTGGCAAGTCAACTCAGTGGGACAGTTTGTTCCCACACACACCCAGCAAACCTCAGACCTCCTTTTCTATCCGAGCCACCTTTCTGGGGCCGTCGAGGGGCCTGTCATTGTCCTACACTGGGACCCACAGCCTACAGGAGCACAACCATGTATCAAGGACCACGTTGACTTGTGTGGCCTACAAAAGCACACAGGACCCAGTCGTCTGTTCCTTGTGATTTCTGATTCCAAGAAGAAACATTGCTTGGCTCAGGCCGTCTTGTCCCTGACCAGATTTTCCTATGACTTCTACTCACTTAGTGATTTATAGGAGACGTCACACTACCACCACAGGAAAACCTCGATGGCCTGACTTAATTTGGAGAGCCGGGAGGACCTGGGAAGGGGACACGGCGCTGATCATTTTAAGCGCATCTGGGAGCGTGAAGACAGGATCGGGCCCTGAGATCTAAGCAGTCACAGGGGCTTCGATACACCGAGGGCCCACGAGCCCAGTCATGCGCTAGCGCTGGACAGGATCCCAAACACATGTTGGTTGGCCTTCTCCCCAAAATGAGCTAAATCTTCCCTCACCTAGATTACAATAAAACTTAACCTGAGCGTATATAGACTGGGACTTCATATGATGACCTCAATCCTGCTCTAGTTGTGGAGAAGTTCACCGTGAGATGGTCTTACACGAGAAACCTGATCACAGAGGGAGGCATGAGAGTGAAGTACCAGTATTTGTAGGTCAAAAATACTCAGATCTTCGCAATTTCATGTGTTTCGGTATAATACTAATTAGCCCTCCCACCCGACAGCCAGGTGCTTACAGAGCGCCTATCACTGCTGGACAAGGCACAGCGTATTTTTACCACGTGCAAAGCTCAGCCTTGCTGGGCCGATCCCCAGATGTATCATTACAAATTGTAAAACAATTAAACTGTTAGGAATTCGATTTGGCTTGTGACATGGGCTGAGGTCCCAAGCTCACCCCACCCCGAATCACAAGCTTCCTTTTAGGGAAGTTACGAAGGGATGCTAAGTTAGCTAGTATTTCTGCTGTCTCGTCTCTTGGATTTACTAAGGATGTGAAGCATTCTCATGCATGAACCCACTCGGTTTCTCCCTTAGGCAGGGGAGGGGAGCGAGAGGCGGCCTGAATTGGAATAACTGTGTGGGTTTTATAGTCACGGACACAGAGCCTCCCAGAGATTGGGGAACTGGGCCTCAGTGAGTTCTATGATGGGCTAAGGGGCCCTCTGGCTGTGGAGCCAACTGGTACATGGAGAAAAGGTATGCATGGTTTTCAGAACAGGAAATAGGTTCAGGAAATACACATATGGGGAAATGTCTGGAAAACTAAGAAGAAAACTGCTGTGGGCATGGGAAGTTCTGGGCCAGCTTGTTTTCCTGAGTCTTCCCATTGAATACATCTGAGCTGCCCACAGCCATTCCTTTTGACAGACACTTGTGGCAGTTTCCTGCACTTCAGGCCCCAGGTTGGGGTGCAGGGTGAACTAGGCACAGCCCCGCCCTCAAGGAATGGGTGTACAGATCAGAGGACTGGCTTGTGCCCTGGACGACCACTGCCCCAGACAGACATATGCGTCTATAATACATGCGGGGAAAAGACTGCCAGTTTACACTTGGTTTATTTTATCTTTAATTAATTAACTAATTTATTTTTGCCTGCATTGGGTCTTTGTTGCTGCGTGCGGGCTTTCTCTAGTTGCGGCGAGCCGGGCTACTCTTCCTTGCGGTGTGTGGGCTTCTCATTGCAGTGGCTTCTCTTGTTGCAGAGCACGGGCTCTGGGCACACGGGCTCAGTAGCTGTGGCTCACGGGCTCTAGGGCACAGGCTCAGTAGTTGTGGCGCAGGGACTTAGTTGCTCCGCGGCATGTGGGATCTTCCCGGACCAGGGCTCAAACCCATGTCCCCTGCATTGGTAGGTGGATTCTTAACCACCGAGCCACCAGGGAAGCCCCTACACTTGGTTTTTATTGTGAGGCTGGATGGAGAGCTGGGGGATGAACAAGGTCTACGTTCTCATTCCCTTATTCAGCATTAGGGGCACGTGATTATTTTCAGAGTCGTCGCAGGACAGGAAAGGGACAAAGATGTTATATATCGATTGATGAACTCAGAGGAATTACTGTCCTGACCCTTCAGCAGGACAGTGGAGCTGCCTAAAATAAACAGTCCAGCAGCTGAAGAGGCAAAGGATATGAGCCGTCCAGAGGAAATAAGCTAGAGGAAACCGAACCAGTCAACACGCATGTGGGAAGGCAGAACAGCAGAAAAAACAAATACGAGAATGTTCCATAGAGAAGGAGCAGAGATGTGCCCCCTTTAGGGGAGCCTGGAGCCCCCTGAAGTCAGTTGGTTGTACTTGACAGGCAATGGGAGGAGGCGGTGAGGCCAAGTCCAGGGGCTGGGATGGTAACGCCGGAGAGGCTGCCAGGCACCTGGGGAGGAGTCAGGGCCTCGGGTGTGGCGTCTGAACCCCAGGCAGGCCACAGGCCACGAACTCTCCAAGCCTCTGCGTCTTCATGCAACAAGTGTGTACCTCCCCGAGATGCTGGCTTCAAACAAAGTGAGGGACCAGAGTGGAGAGGCAGTGGGGTGGCGGCGGTTAGCGGTTAAGAACACGGACTCTGGGATAAGACAGGCTGGGTTCAAATCCTGCTGCCACAACTCAGCTGTGCAACAATGAGCAGGTCCCTTTGCCTCAGTTACTCCAGCCATCCAATGGGGACAATAGCAGCATCTTCCTCCCAGGGTTCGTGTGAGGACTGAATCCGTCCGCGTTCCTAAGCACATACGACAGCGCCTGGCACAGAACAAACACCATACACGCGTTTACTTCACTCATGCACATGAGCCCCCCGCCATGGGGACCGGCACATCGTAGGTGCTGAGGAGATAGTGGGGAAAGTCACCACAGCCATTTCCCTTCTCTGGGTGTGCTGGGAGACAGGGAAAGAGGATCACCAGAGAGGCAGGAAAAATTACCCAGTTTTAAAGAAAGTTCTCCAAGACTTTTCCCAGAGCATGAAAAAAGAAAATGGAGCAACGTCCGCAAGAAGGAATAGAATCCCAGAAATGTTGTGTTCTGATCAAGCCGAGTTTGACATTTTAGCAAATTACACAACGCACGGATTCATCACAAATTCCAGCATCCGGGGGCCAGGCTCTGCAGGCGGGTGCTGTCATTGGAGCCACCGTGGAAGCCCGGGCTGAGAAAGAGAAACACGGGGGCTGTGATCAGGCTCCCGGGGGGTCGGTCCTGTCCACCTGCGGAGCTGACGTCTTCACTGGCAAAAGGTTCAGACGCGCGTGCGCCTGCGCTGGCCGCTTCACTGGCATGGCTGCCAACACCAACATGCTACCTGATGAGCCTCGAGCCAGCATCCCGACAGCTCCAACGGGGTCACTGGGGCTGGACCAGCTGCCCCAAGGGGACTGGGACCCTGCTGTCAGATACACCAGCTGCCACTCTGCCGAGCCGGGACATTCGTGTGATGCAGCCAGGAAAAGGGACTCTCTGGGGCCATGGGTATAGCCATCTGCACGCACCCAGGCAGGGCTCCCCAAACCCACCTGCATCGAGAGCTCCGACGGAGGGGCAGAGGGACACCGAGCCTGGCGGTCACCTGCCCTCGGGGCAGGGAGAGCCATCACCTCTCCCGTGTGAAGAATGACCCTCTGTGGAGCTGTGCCCTCTGAACACTCTCCACCTATGGACTCACGTACTCTTCACCGGAGCCCTGGGCGGGGAGGGGGGGGGGCGTGACTATGCCCCCCCAACTTCCAGGCAGGCAAGCTGAGGCACAGAGTGGGTGGTGAGTCGCCCAGCCACGTGGAAGGGGCAGCAGAGCTGGGCTGGACCCCAGGCGGTCCAGCACTCTTCACCGCTAAGTGCTGACCAATGACCTTCAGACGCGAAGGTAGGGTCTTCCTATTGGCCGGAAAACGTGAAGAGCTCCTTCCAGGGTGGGTCACTCCTGCTTCCCCTCCAGCCAACTAGTGGCTGGGAAGGACAGCTAAGGAGGACACCAGCAGTGAGCCTGAGTGACTGACCAGGGACCCCCGAGGAAAAGAAAAGGCTGGCGGAGGCAGGAAGATTCTAAATGCCTCGAGAGCAAGGCTGCGGGTGCTTCGTTACTGAGAGGCCCTCCTTCTCCTCTGCGGCCCCCGTCCGAGGGCCTTCTCAAAGGCTTTCCTTCCTTCTTCCTCCTCTCTGACTCCCTAACTCGCTGGACATGAATTCTCTTAAGGTTTAGATTAGTCACAGGGGCGAGAAGCAACACCCCGCTGTCTTGCTGGAAGCGTGGATGCCTGCAATCTTTGAAGAAAAAGACTAGAAAATACATGTGAACTGAAAGGGCACAGAACTAATCTTCCTGAGGATGCTGGAATACGATGCCTAATGATGCTTTAATCCCACCAGCAGAGAGGCCAGACGCAGAACCTGGACCAACAGCCGTGCGGCTTGGCCTCCCAGGCCCGCTGCACCTGTCCTTCCCGCGAGCGAGCCTTTGCCCTGCAGTGCGAGAAGACGCAGCTGAAAACTCTACATCTGAACCAGCCCGGGGGTCAACCCAGACACGGTGGAGAAGTCAGTGGGGTGAGACACGTTTACTGAAGGTGTATAGGTCCGTACACACCTGGACTTTGGTTGTCATTTAAAGAAGGAACGTGGGAAGAGCCCGAGACAAGAACAAGGAGCCTGGCTTCTTACTTCAGTTTAATCATGGGCTTGCTGTGTGATCTGGGGCCAATCTCAACCTCTCTGGGCACAGAGAGCAGCCACTGTGTAGGTCCTTTCTATGCTCACGTCCTATCCTTTATTGATATGATTGAGGAACTGGTGCTGCCTGATTCTGGAGCTAAGAGTCACATGTGGCTGTTTCAATTAAATTAAACTTACACAAAATTAAAAACTCAGTTCCTCAGTAGCACTAGCCGCATTTGAAGTGCTCAATAGCTGGTCATGAGTTAAATTAATTAAAATGAAATAAAATGTAAAATTCCGCTTCACAATGGAATACTACTCAGCCATAAAAAAGAATGAAATTTTGCCATTTGCAACAACATGGATGGACCTGGAGGGCATAATCTTAAGTGAAATAAGTCAGACGGAGAAATACTGTATGATATCACTTATATGTGGAACCTAAAAGTTACAACAAATGAGTGAATATAACAAAAAGGAAACATCGCAGATATAGAGAACAAACTAATGCTTACCAGTGGGGAGAGGGAAAAGGGGCAGGAGCAAGAAAGTGTAGGGGATTAAGAGGTACAAACTATTATGTGTACAATAAATAAGCTACAAGGATATATTATACAACACGGGGAATACAGCCAATATTTTATAATAACTAACTGGAGTATAACCTTTAAAAATTGTGAATCATGGGCTTCCCTGGTGGCGCAGTGGTTGAGAGTCTGCCTGCCAATGCAGGGGACGCGGGTTCGTGCCCCGGTCCGGGAAGATCCCACATGCCGCGGAGCGACTGGGCCCGTGAGCCATGGCCGCTAAGCCTGCGCGTCCGGAGCCTGTGCTCCGCAACGGGAGAGGCCACGACAGTGAGAGGCCCGTGTACCGCCAAAAAAAAAAAAAAAATTGTGAATCACTACGTTGTACACCTGTAACGTATAATACTGTACATCAACTATATTTCAATGAAAAAATTGTTTTCGTGTTCTTGAAGTCACTTCTTTTTCTTTGTTTTTTTATAGTCCAGAGGTCTTTTATGTTTTTTACACCTATCATGCCATGAATTCACAGGGAATGCGTTCCAGAAGCTCAGGCTCCTTTCCATTGGTTTCTGTTATACGAAGCACGTTTCTCTGGGTGGAACAGGCTGGCGCTTCAGTTGAACCCAAGTCCCTTTCTCGTTGGCTTCCTTCTTTTTCTGATCATTTTCCTTCGCGAGTTTCAGGAAGCTATCTTGGCTCTTAGAGTGCTTAATATGCTCAATGTGGACATTAATTGCCTTGGCAAGGACCATGCCCTTGTTTGTTTACGACAATGCCAACAGCATGCCAGGTCACACTGTAGACTCTTCTAGTCTTGCCATGGGAACACTGGGGGCACATGCCACTTTGAACGGTGCCCATTCCCTTGATGTCTACAATATCACCTTTCTTGCAGATTCACATGTATGTGGCCCAAGGAACAGCTCCATGCTTTCTAGGAGGCCTAGAGAACCTAGAGCAGGTGCCTCTCCTCTTTCCCTTTGTGTTGGTCATTTTGATGAATTACTGGAAGATGACGGCTCTGGCCGAAAGGCTGAAGCCGCTTCTTTAAAAGGAGGATTGAGTGCTAGGTAAGAGCCTACAAAAGAGCAATGAGAGAGCTGATGTGTCTGTTGTGTGTAATCAGGTCTAGGACAGGAAAGTATTTGTCAAAGATACCGGAAGGAAGGTGAGTTAAAATGCCACACTGCCACGCCAAGGTTAAGGTTAATGGTAGGACACTAGCACGTTTCCCTTAAAAGCTGGGTATAAGACAAGGATGCCATATGCCAACGCCATGATCTACTGTCAAAGTGCCACGTGGATTAGAGAATAAAACAGGTATTGTAAAGAAGACGGCAAAATCGTCACTATTTGCAGACGATATGATTGAATACCTGCAAAATGCAGAAGGATGAACTGTAACATTATTAGCAACAGTAAGAGGCTTTAGTATGGCAGACGGTTACAAAGTTAATATGCAGGAAACAATTTCCTTTATATAAAAGTAAAAGTAAGTATAATGGAAAAGAGAGCTCATATTTTAATACATTTCTTAAGCTTACATAAAAATATTTATACTGAAATATCTAAAACAAACTAAAATATATAGGCGATCTATGTGAAGAATATATATATATGTATATGGAAAGCGTCAATCCTGTACAGGTGGCATAAAAGATCGCTTAAATGAGTAGAACAACATTATAAGGACATAATATTTAAAGATGTCAATTCCCCTGAAGTAACTGTAAAGCCGGAGCAATCTCACTCAGAATACCAACAGGTTTGGTTGTTGCCTCTTGTTTTCCTTCTATGTGGGGGGTAGAGGATACTTAGAAATGACAGAATGATTCTTAAGGTTTGCGAAGGAGATAAGGAAAGGAAACGGGCCTGGAAAATAAATTCTGAAAGAGAGAATGGGGGAGAATCAGCTCCATTGTAAATAATATGAAACTGGCTCAGAAATGGACAAAAAGATGAACAGAAGAGCCCTGATTCAAGAACTCTTGACCATTTAGCTGGTATGTCAGATCTGTAGGATTTGGAACCTGCAAGTAACATGCAAAAAAGCAAATCAGAAACTGAATTTACTCCTTACACCAAAATATCCAGGGAATTAAAGGCAAACATCACAAATAAAAACGTAAAAGTACTGGAAGAAAACATACGCCTACACATCTTGGCCCAGGAAAGGACTCTCTAGGTATAAGAGCCCAGAACACAGGAAGGCAAAATTTCTACATCAGAACTACAAACAAAAAGGACAAAAATGTCTATGGGGTAAAAACACCACAGTCAAATGGCAAACTGGGGGAAATATTGGTAATATACGTGATTAAGTAACAATTTCTTTAATATACAACAAAACTGAAAAATTCACAAATACAGATGAAAACTTACCACAAAAATAGCAAAAGATATAAACGATCAATTTACAGGAAAACAACAATGACCAATATGAATCAAAGATGGTCAACCTTAAGCAAATGAAAACAAAGAGATACTATTTTTCACTTATCAAAGATTGTGGCAATGATCCCAAATGATTTATAATCCCTTGTATTGACAAGAATGTGGGGAAAGGGGAACTGTTATGCCGTGCAGGTGGTAATATAAATTGGCATAAACATTCAGGATAGCAAATTCACAGTATCTATCAAAATGCAAAACAGCCATACCCTTGACTCAGATATTTCACTTCTAGGAATGTATCTTGCAAGCATTTTTACACAAGTAAACAAAGATATATGCAGAGTGGGCCCTCTGGATCCTCGGGTTCCACACCTGCAGATTCAACTAACAATGGATCAAAAACATTTGGAAGAAAAAGATTCCAGAAAGTTCTGAAAAGTAAAACTTGAATTTGCTGTTCTCCAGCAACTATTTACATAGCATCTACAGCTATTTACAGAGCATTTACACTGCACAGGTTATATGCAAATATTATGTCATTTACTATAAGGGACTTGAGCATCTGCAGATTTTGGTATCCACAGGTCATGGAACTGGTCCCCCATGGATACCTGGGGAGGCGTGTATAAGGATGCTGCTTGCGACATTGTTTAAAATAGGAAAAAAAAAAACCACAACCTAGAAACAAACTAAATGTTTATCAGTAGGAATTGCTGGTTAAATTATGTTACATTCTTATAATGAAATGCCAGGCAGTCATCAAAAGAACAGACTCCATTGAGTCTGTTGGAAGATGTCCACAATATTTTAAGAAGGCAAGTAGCAAAAGAGTACATGTAATATGATATTTATAAATATATACACATGGCATATATAGAATATGCGTGAAAGAGTACACATAAAACGTAGAGGTTATTTCTAAGAAACAGGTTGAGAGAAAAGGATGAGGAATTTTTAGTTAACACTTTAACAATCAAATATAAATTTTACAATGAATTACTCTTCAAAGCACACAGCAATCTAGACAAATGTGATCACCTATAGTTGGTACTCAGCAAATAATACTCATTATGAGTTGTGATCTTCAGAAAGTTTTCCCCAGTGACATAATATACCCTTACCCCAGCACAGCGTAGACGTAATAGAGTGGTGGGTAACGTCTTGCCAAAGTCAGCATGTCATGGCTGTACTCTCTGGCTAGAAGGCTGGATAAGGGCTGAGTTATCCTGGACCAAAAGCACAGAGAAATGGCTCCAAGAACGATGAGCCCAGATCACACCATGCTAAAGCCCCTTGATCCAATCTTCAGTCTCCACTGGTGCCACCCTATGATGTAACCATCTGGAATGTCTGACCCGGGGACAGACTGTGAGTGCCATGCTGCTTTGGGGATAAGACTCGAGTTTTTAAAGATTGGTTCATTTAATTAAAAGCACAGCAGGCCGCTGAGTACGAAGCAGACAGCATGCGTTTCATTCAGGAAGGTCACCTCTCCTGGTACAACGTAGTGGAAAACAGGGCAGCATTCAGAGATAAGAAGATCACAGGTTGATTTTGCCCTCTTAGGATGAGATTTGGCAAAGAATGACCAGCCTCCTTCTATCAAGGGTGCTAGAGGCTGGCTGGTAGATGGGATTTAGCAGATGACAATGAATTTCTGAAAAGATCTGTGTACTCCCTAAAAGTCATTCTAAGAACAACAAGAGAGAATGGAAAGAGGGAAAGCAAAGAGAGAGAGAGAATAGGGAGGCAGGGAGGGGAAAACCTCACCAGCAAACATGACATTTATTTCTCAATTATAGATTTTTTTTAAAAAATTGTGCTTGGGAAGCCTAGGATTTCTTACCACCATAAATAATGATTTTATGCTCCAGAGCAACTTTATGTAAAAACCATTATCTTATTGAGTTTTATTTTTTTAATTTATTTATTTTATTTAGTTATTCTTGGCTGCGTTGGGTCTTCATTGCTGCGCACGGGCTTTCTCTAGTTGTGGCGAGCGGGGGCTACTCTCCGTTGCGGCACGCGGGCTTCTCATTGCGGTGGCTTCTCTTGTTGCGGAGCACAGGCTCTAGGCACACGGGCTCAGTAGTTGTGGCTCGCGGGCTCTAGAGCGCAGGCTCAGTAGTTGTGGCGCAGGGGCTTAGTTGCTCCGCGGCATGTGGGATCTTCCCGGACCAGGGCTCAAACCCGTGTCCCCTGCATTGGCAGGCGGTTCTTAACCACTGTGCCACAGGGAAGCCCGAGATTTATTTTTTAAAGGGTTTAGGTTTTTAATTTGTTTTCAACTTTGTAGCAACGCTCATTCATGTTAAGACATGATTTTCTAAGCATTACAGGCGATAACAAGCCATGCTAGTCTTCTGGTATAATACAGCTCTAAATGCTCAGCAACATCTCAGCCTGTTAATTTCGTGCACACACATACACACACACACAATCACCGCCATGATTTTAAAGCTGCAGAGCCTTCTAGCCTGAGATAGTTTATGCAACTTCTGGAAGTGCCTAAAACTACTCCTGGGAAAATAAGGCTTAATATTTAATGAACTTAAAAGAGCAAGACTTTTATTTTTATGTTAGTGTTTTACTTCCACTGCTGCACAAATATTGAAGTGCCTACTATATGGCAGGCACTGTCCTAGGCACAGGATTATAGCAGTAAGCAATACAGATACTGTAGGCCTTGCATTTTAATAATCATTTAAATAAAACTGCTAACAGTTACAAAATACTTACTACAAGCCTGGTATTATCCTTAGCCCTTTATTTATATGTTGTCTTTTCATCTTCACAACCCCATGAGGTAGGTACTTTTATTACCCCATTTTACAAAGAGACTGAAACACAGAGAAGTTAAGTTACTTGCCCAAGGTCACACAGCTAGTTGCTGGCAGAGCTGGGATTTGAATTCAGACTGACTTGGTTCAGGGGTCCACCCTCCTAACTACTGCATCTTACTGCCTTTTTAACATGCACAACTCCAAAGAAAGGTAGGTATTTGTCCACAAAGAAGGTGGGCACTCACAGGTAATATGTGCATATTCTCTTATACATTTTCACTCTCAGCTAAGCCATAAAAATGAGATAAGTAGCAAGCAAGAAGAAAACCTACAAGTAGGTTGATCTTGCCAATGTAGTCCCTGTGCGGAGAAAACAAAGGAGGAAAAGAAAGGAAATGAAATGAACAAAAATTAAATGGCTACTCGATATAAAATCTCTAGTCATATAGTCAATGACATTAAAACGAAGTCCTTGATAAAGACTAAATAAATCATTTCAGGGCATCTCCTGCCTTCAGCTTCTATCACAAACACTGTCCTGCTGTATTTAATTGTCACAGGCATCCTAGTAAGGTGAAGGACCGCCCAGCCCTTGTTTTATGATATAAAGAATGTGCTCAGAATCTCAGCCATGGCCCAGCTGCTACTGCTTCATTCCAGGCCACGAATTGAAGCACGCATCTCCATTCTGCCCTCTGCACAACTATCTCTCAACAAATGCAGGAAGTCATCCCCTCAGCATACAAGCTCTCTATCCCCATCCACCTAACCTGTGCCACCGTCTCAGGCAGGCTCGTGGTGCTGAGGACCAGGTCATTATCCCGAACATGTTGTAAATAACTGAAATACTCCGAATGTGGAGGTTACAAAGTCTCTGAAGATCCATTAATGGTATTTCCCAAATATATGTCAAGGAGATAACTGAATAACAGAGCACATTAGGGGCACTTATGAATCACTTCGAAGAAATACACAAATTCAGAACTGATTTTAAAAATGAAATCCACTCTGGAAATGCTCTGTCAGGGTCCAACAGGTGGTTGAGTTTGAAAGATATATCTTGGACTGGGCTGTTCCGGAAAGAGAGATATAGATACAAACCAACCCTGATGTTGCCAAACGTTTGCAAGGGTCTCCAGGCCAGTTCATGAACTGTTTGTAACCAGTGAGTTTTGCTGATGAGTGGTCTGTTTTTAGTAGTTTATAGACTGCTGACCCAGACCTGAGGGTTCTCCATCACCATCCACGATCTGCAGCTTAGGCGCAAAAGTGGTTATGAGAGCAGAGCTGAGATCTACCCGAATTCCCCCAAATCCCGACTCCAGCCCAGAAGAATACTGTCACTACATGGCTTGGGCGGTAGGTCATTCATCCGAGGACAGGGGTCCACCACGCGGGGCTGACAACCTATGCAGCAGCAAAAGCTTTGCCTTTTAAAAGTAATCACCATAGCAACCTAATAGCTGAGACAGCTCAGAAAATTCCCCTTATCTCTGAAGTGAAGTGTTTGTTTCATCTGAGTGAGCTCTCTCTTTCTCTTTCTTCCTTTCTCTCTTTCTTTCCCACACCTCTTGGCTTGTGGGATCTTAGTTCCCTGACCAGGGATTGAACCCGTGCCCCCCGGCGGTGGAAGCACTGACTCCTAACCACTGGCCTGCCAGGGAATTCCCTCTTTACATTTCTTTATGCTGATCATTTGAGTCATAGTCCGAGTAAGTCACAAAAAATCAGAGCACGGGGCAGAGAATGTCACAAATGTGTACTAGGCACAGTGAAAGAGGGTCACTCTCTGAGGCAAGCACAGCGTCCCTGTTTCCTGTTCTAACCAAAGGGGGTCCCATTGCCCAGCAGCAGGGAGAGTCCCCTCCCTTGGCTTTCTGCTGGGAGAATGGAAGAGAGGGGGTGTGTCTCCGGTTTAAAGTTCCAGCTACACACTTATCATTATAATAGCTTCTTCTGCAGCACAAGAAGTGACTTCTCCCTCCGAAAATGCACGCTCTGTCTGTGATGCCTGAAATAAAGTCGAAGGCAACCACCAGACTCCATCGCAGAACTTATGGGAGGTGACCTCCCCCTGGTGGCAGGCGCTGGTGTTTGAACAGCCCTGGACTAGCTCTCGCACAGCCTCCTCTGCCCTTCCACCAGGAAGGACCATAGGTACCCTGCTCTCCAGTAGCCCCCTAACGGTGGCACAGGAGACAGTTCTGCCTGTTTCAGCTGCCGGGGCTCTAGCTGTCCTCCTCATTGCCTCATGCTCCGGATTCTTTGCACGGGGTGGGAGGTGTGGCAGGCGAGGACATCATTTCACAGGAAATTAGATGAGCAATGTAACCAGCAGGTCGGGAGAAAATTCTAGTTCTGCCAATATCTAGTGAGCTCCCCTGAGGAAATGTGGCCACTGCTCTGAGATTCCTCCTTGGAGAAGTTGAAGGCTTGAGCCTGAGGTCCTCTCTGCCACGGTTCTGTAGCTGCGCCCAGAGTCTGACGCCCAGCTGCCATGGGATTCTACGTGCTGATGAGTTTTGCAAAGGGAGCAGAAGCCTTCCACATCTATAAAATGGGCAAATATAGTATTTATCTTAGAAAGCTGTAAGAAGGATGAAATGAAATGATGTACATAAAATATTTGACAAACAGTATGTGCTAAGTAAACAGGGTGCTTCTCATGAATTGTTTTTCTTAAATTTATTAATTTTTGGCTGTGTTGGGTCTTCGTTGCTGCGTGCGGGCTTTCTCTAGTTGTGGCGAGCGGCGGCTACTCTTCGTTGCGGTGCGTGGGCTTCTCATTGCGGTGGCTTCTTTTGCTGCAGAGCACGGGCTCTAGGCGCACGGGCTTCAGTAGTTGTGGCGCGCGGGCTCAGTAGTTGTGCCTCCCGGGCTCTAGAGCGCAGGCTCAGTAGTTGTGGTGTACGGGCTTAGTTGCCCGACGGCATGTGGGGATCTTCCCCGACCAGGGCTCGAACCCACGTCCCCTGCACTGGAAGGTGGATTCTTAACCACTGCGCCACCAGGGAAGTCCCTGAATTGTTTAATTACTAACTACATATATAATTGATGACCCAAACTTAAGAGTGAAGGAGGGGACTACTAGTAACCTTCCCGGGACAACAGGCATGAACCAGATGGACAAACTGGGACATACTGTCACCGTATCAATAAGAAATAGCTGTCGGGCGACTGGGAAAAGTTCCCAATAATGGGAAAACTTAAAAAAAAAAAGTTTCACTCAATTGTTCTGGCTTTGTGAGGTCATATATTTGGCAAACCCTCAAATGGCAACTGGACAGAATCGGCGCTGGCCTCAGTTAGATGGTCTCTGACACAGGTTCCTCTCCGATGGGTGAAATTTCCAAGACCAATTGCAGACACAAGTGTAAGTGACTGAAATTTACCTCCTCTCTCCCACAAACCAGCAGACAGGCCTCCCACGGACCAGTGCAGGACAAGGCATGAGAGTGGGGATGGAGGAAACCAGAATGTCAGCCCCCAATATGCCTCTCTGACATAAAAGGTATTTGAAGCTGAATGCAATTCTGAAGCACATATGCAAGAAAGCTCTATCTTGTCCCTCTTTTCTGCTTATAGGTGGGATATAAATGCCCCTTTTAATGGAGATGACTCCAGACTCTTACAGAGGAATCTGCAAACGCACCCATCAGTTTCCTCCCACGTATTTACTTCCCCACAGTGTGCTGCCATGTGGAAGCCTGAAACTGCTTTCCTCCCTCCTGCCATTTCTCTATCAATTTATTCTTTGCCGAAGAGGCTACATAAGCCAAGTTCTAAGCCTCCACGTCATGATGAGGGTTCTCCCACCTGACCTGTACTGCACGCATTAATGACTTCTGTTTTTCTCTTGTGACCCACCTTTTCGTTAAAGAGCCACAGCTGAAAACCTAGAACGGACAGAGGTAAAGTTCTGTCTCCCCTGCAGGTAAGGAGGCTGGGAAGCTGGATGGAAGAGAACTGGAGTCACGCTAGGAAAGATTCTCTCCTTGAGTCAATTCCTACTGGAAAAGGTCTGTAGGGGAGCAAGCGCTCCACTGACAGAAGAGCTGGAAGTGACCTCGCTGAGATGATCCGGGCTGAACCCGGTCACTTCATAGATGAAGCAACTGAGGTCTGGGTGAATATCTTGCCCAAGGACGTGTGGTTTGTTATGGATCTGTTAAGCTCTTTGGTTATATTTACATAACACACACAATTTAAAAAGTGTGTGTCCTCCCTGCTGGCCTGTGAGCCTCACAAAGGGAGAGACGTGTCTGTCATTCACCAAGGGCGCCGCAGCCCCCTCACACTGACCTCACCGTGACTGTGGGGTAGGGCTTATTGTCCTCCTTCTGCAATGGGGGAGACCAAGCCTGGGGAGGTTGACTGACTCACCTGGGGTCCCACAGCTGGCCTTGCAACCAGCACGGTGCTCAGAACACAGGAGGCCCTCAAAAATACTTGTTGAATGAATGAATGAATGAGTGAAGTGATGGAGCTACGATTCAAATCCGGGTCTGCCTGACTCCAGCGCCCAGGCACTGCCTTCCGCTTGAATTCGAGAATATCATCAGGGCTGCCACGGATGTACAAAACGCACTCAAATAGATCTGTTAAATATAAATAAATGGCTTAGAGAATAACAGAGTTATAACTCCTATGAACCTCAGTTTCCTGTGGATAAAAGCACTTTCTTCATAGAGATATCCTAGGGTTTAAATAAGCTGTGAAAGATATGAAAAATTCATGTGCATTAGTGCATACAAGATGATTCCAGCACAGGTTCTGTAGTCGGCTAAAACCAGGTTTGAATCGTAGGGCCAGCGCTTACTGGCTATGTGATCTGGGACAGGTTACTTGGCCTCCTCTGGCCTCAGTTTCCATGTCCACAGAATGGGAATAATAGTACCTATTTCATAGAGTTCTTATAAAAAGATGAAATGATAAATGTTACACATAAAGCACTTCGCATTAATGAATAGAACTATTTTATTATCTGTAAAGTAAAGCAGAAAAGTCAACAAAAATTATAAAAGTAATAAAGTAAAACAAGCTATCGTTATGTCGCATGAAAAAAATCCAAAATTAGCTTTCTGAATCAAATAACATTTTTGTCTTTTAATTCTGAATTCAGGCCAACCTCAAACACCTCTTCCTATGGTGTTAATTATGATTACACGTGGGAACTTCACGTCGCACCTGCTGCAATTAGTAATGAAAGGAAAAGTACTGAACCTTCTCAACATAAAAAAGCTTTAGTTTCCTGAGCTCTTGGTTCAGAAGTGTAGTGGCTGACAGCTTTTGCTATGAACCTAGCTATAAACCTATCAATGAGGTATTTTATGTTAAGTAGTCGAGTCTAAAACTGTATTCTTTGTAGAGCTGAAGCTAAAAAAATCAGATGAGAAAATACCTTCATGAACATTTCTGAACATTAACTGCTCCAAGAAGTCAGAAAAGTTTACAAGGAAGAAAATGTCCTAATAAATAGTAACGGTCGGTGGTCGGCAGCCTGTAAGATGGGCTCAGCGATCTCCACTTACCAGGACTCACGCCCTGGTGTAAGCCCCCCACCCCCCTGCGTGGGAGCTGCACTTACTGACTCACTTCTAATGAAGAGAATCCAGTAAAAGTGGTGGGATATCACTCTGAGATTATTAGGTCACAAGAAGACTGTGAACTGCATTCCATCTTGCATGCCCTTTCTCCCTTGCTCTGATGGAAGCCAGAGGTCTGTGTGGCTATGAATTGAGGGGGGCCTCTAGCCAACAGCCACTGAGGAACTGGGGCTCTCAGTCCAACAACCCACCAGAAATGCAATCCTGCCAAAGACCACGTGAGTCAATCTGGGAGCAGACGCTCCTTCAGTTGAGCCGTCAGATGAGACTGCAGCTGGTACTTTGTTGCAGATGTTGAGGCAGAGGCACCAGGATACGCCATCCCTGGATTCCTGACCCACAGAAACTGTGAGATAATAAATGTTTATTGTTCTGAACTACTAAGTCTTGAGTTAGTTTGTTACACAGCAGTAGATAATACACAACTTACATTATGTGTTTACTATGTCCTAGTCCCTGGGACAAGCATTTTATGTGCATCATAAGGTGTTAGTACTACTGGCACCTCCATTTTACAGGCAGGGAAGTGAAGGCACGGTAGGGTAAATAGCTTCCCCAGGGTCACACTGGTGTTAGTGGTAAAGGTGTGCTTCAGATTCATGCCCGTGCTGCATTGCCTCCGCACGGACACACTTCAAAGGGGAATGTGAGCATGTGAAACCCAAGGAAATCTTTAGAGGTTAAAAATATAAACAAAAACACTCGACACCAACTAAATCAAATAAAGGATTTCTACAGTGCCTGAAATCTACACAACACGAAGCCAACCCTTTCTTCCACGTCGAAGTTTGAATTAAGGGAGTTCATATTTTCCTGATGTTCAAGTTTGAAAATGTTTCTGTTCTGCCCAAGAAGGGTAGAAGAGCTATTTTTACTTCCTACGGCCATGGTATAGCCCATCACTGCTCAGAGAACAGAGCAGAGTCACTTACTGTCTCATTAACTGTCAGCGTCCCCATGTTTGGACAGTGATTCAATTTACAAAGGAAAACATTCTGTCACAATTGAATTGTATTTCAAATGACCGGCACTCCCCCTCAGCCCTTGAAATGGGTCCTAACAACTGTGCACAGAAAACGCACACGGAGGAGTCCCCTCCCTGCTCCTACCCTCAACACACACGCTGATGCGTGCACAACTGCAATCACTGTAACAGGAGTGATGCATTCACAGAACAGGGCAAATAGGCCCCTCAGTGGCATGTATGCAAAAGAGGAGACTGTGCCATCTGATGACATTTTTAGAAAGGAAAGAAGGAAAGAATAGAGCCTGAAATATAAACACTGGAATCAAACAGCCTCTGCTTTAGCTATTCTATCACAAAGCCTATTTTTTTTTCTTTTTCTTTTTTTGGCTCCCTTATGTAATTGTCTTGGGAGTTGCTGGCAATAACGTTGAAAGCTATTGCTACTGAAGAAGAAATGCTTTGAGCAATGGAGGGTGCTGAAAAGGGGACCAAACCCTTGTTAGGGAGGGAAGTGGAGAGGAGAGATCAAAAGAACCTCACGGACGTTAAAAAAATATATATACATATGTAGATAGATAGATAGATTTAAGAGTCAGAAATTCTAAAATTAGGGAAATAGTGGATAACTTCTAAGTAAACTTTGCACATATAGAATATGCAGGTTTTTGTTTTTTTAAACTTACAACATTCTGAACTTTCCCAAATAAATGAAACCATACCATATTGGGTTTAACCTCCTCCACACTTGAGGAGGTTTCAGGGGACATTTTATGCTTAATTTAAGTCTCAGAAACCACCTGCCTGTGACACTAGGATGAAAAGTGAAAATGGCCTAGGAAGGCGGGGATGTTACACTGTAATAGAACTCCCAACTGTTACCATCCTGCTGGAATGTCACATTTTACAACACACTGTGACGGGAACAAGCAGATACAAGGCCAAGCATATACAACCATACAGGCGGAAACTATGCATCTCAGCTGTCCCACCTTGGAGCTTCAAACATTTCAATCATCAAATTGCTACTGAGTGATATCTTGTCTACCGAAATACACGCTTTGGGGGGACGAGCCCGGGATCTGACGTCTGGTGGAGAGCAAGCAGCAGCACGAGAGGATGTGTACAAAAGCCCCGAGGCGACCCCACGTTCAGGTATGTGTTCTTATCTCGCGTGTCACCCGCCCAAAGGCTGGGCTCTCAGGCTGACAGCCGGTCATTCTGCTTTCCAGCCACAAGGTCAAACGGCACTTAGGAGAAGGGAGGCTCCCGACTAGGGGCCTGACTCCCATTTTGGACTAGAGGAAATCAAGGCACAGATCTGGCTGAAAGCGGAACCAATGATCAATTATTCTATAATCCTTTCATGATACAACAATGACTCTGGTCAGGCTAGACCCCTTCTGGCTAGACAACGGTCCGCAACCTTGGCTCCCAATCAGACTCACCCTGGGGAGCGTTCCAGGTGGTTCCCAGCCCCTGAGGCTGGAATTGGTCTGCAGAGGCCTGGGCATGAGAGTTTCTCAGGGGTCTTCACTGATACAAAGAATTTAAGGACACCCCTCAACCACCTTTCATGCCTTATCAGAATATTTCATGTTTTGAAAAGAAAGTCACGCCAGTATCATAAATCTTATGTGGGCATTTGTTTTAAGAAAGGTGAGTCACTAGCAGAGCTGTCAATCAAATATACATTCAGGTCTCAGACAACAGAAAAATGGCATTCGTTTCCATTACTCTATGAAATTATATCTGCTGCCTGGAAACTAACAATATTATTTGAGAACTCTGACTTTCTGGTTAGCTTGGGGACAACTGAAGGAACCTTTATTCTAGGGATCCAACGAACCACTGCCAACAATCCAAAGCACATGTAATTACCGGTTCAAAGCACTGCTTTGCTTTCTCAGTAAAAAGAAAAAATGTTCACAGAAAGTACAGTAATGGAATATGCTACGCAAATATCTGTACAACCAAAAATAACCTTATTTCAATAAAAGTTTTCATTCATTTGTAATGGTGTGAATCTCTCTAATAATATTGCTTGAAATTAATGACGATACAGTTTCAGTTATTTTTTGGATAAACATTTAATGAACATGTTAATTATAAATTATTTATAATAATTTGATGATCCAGCTAACAAAAACAAATTTTACATATCAGATCCAACTGTTACAGTTAGAAAACGGGCTTCCAATATAAATTCCCAAATGAATTGGCAGTTCAGGTCAATTTCTTTCTTTACTTTACAATTAAGGTTAGAGACTGATATGAACACACGTAAAGAACACTGACATAGCCTTTTTCCTTCACACCATCTGCCACCATCTGGATGTTTGTGTTTCCCCCAAATTCATACATTGATGTCCTCACCCCCAAAGGTGATGGTATTAGCTGTTGGGAGGTGATTAGGGATCATGAGGATGAAGCCCTCATGATGGGATTAGCGCACTTATAAAAGAGACCCCATCCCTACCGCCATGGGAGGACACAGCGAGAAGTCTGCAACCCAGAGGAGGGCCCTCACCCAGCCATGCTGGCCACCAGAACTGTGAGAAATAAATTTCTATTTTTATAAGCCACCCAATCTGTGGTATTTTGTTACAGTAGCCCTAACAGGTTAAGACACCATCACTCACCCAGATGATCCTCCAACAGACTGGTTAAAGAGAGGATGTGGCCACACCACCAGCACAGGGACTTTTGTTGGCAATGCAGTCAATGGTCCGCCGACTCAAGGGCCAGATACCACTGACCTGAAGTAGAATCATGTTTTCATTACACCACCCAAAGGTGACACTCCAGCTTTAATAAGAATGGCCTTCAAAATAATAAGGCCGTCAGACTGAAATCTCAGAAGCCACATCTTCCCACCTGGAGGAATGGTTTCAGCTAAATGAGAAATTTATCTTTCTACTGGAAGGCTTACCAACGGTCTCTGCAGGACCCCGGAGATGGGCAACCAAGGCACGGAGCTCCCCCTGTCCGCATTCTGAGGCTCCTGACCCCCGAATGGAAAGGACAGGCACTGTCTCCCACGTCTCCACCCTAGTCCAGACACCTTCACAGCTCCCCTGACAACCAAAGTCAAGAGCCTCCTAAGGGGCCTCTTTGCTTCCTCTCCTGCCCACCCAACCTCCTTCCTTAGGGAGGGAAGTGGAGAGGAGAGATCAAAAGAACCTCACGGACGTGAATGTCTTCCCCCAAAGACATTCTCCACCTAGAACAGGATCCGAATCCCTCCCAGGGCCTCCAGGCTCCCGTGGAACCGTTCCCCGGCTGCGTCAACCTCGGCCACCACCACTGCCCTCGCTGGGCCCTCTGCACACACTCGTTCATCCCTGCACTGGAACTTTTGTATTTGCTATTCCCTCTGCCTGGACACCAGCCACACAAAATCTACATGAGGAGCTTCTTCCTGCCAGGCAAGTCCAAGCTGTGCAGAGTGGCCTTCCGGGGCCACTCAGCCTAAAGCGGCCGCATGCTGACCCTCTCCGCACGTCCTCTTTACCTGCACTGATCCCAGAGCCATTCTCTGCTCTCTCCACTCTTCTCTGGGCCCTGGAAGGCTGACCCACCTACGGACTGCATTGGTTGGACTCCCTGGCCTCCTGGCTGCCAGCTGGGCTCTGCCAACGAGATCAGAAAGCTGGGGCAAGCTGGGGTATTTCTTACCTGCAACTCGCGGCTTCAGCATCTCAATTCCATCCCTCCACGTCTGTAGCTCCTGCCAAGAGGCTCCTCTCCTAGGGTTCCAGCAATACGACTTCCTCCCAACACTCCCTCTGACTCCCTCAGTCCTGCCCCAATTAACCAGTTCTTGGTTACCATAGGGTCCCTGTTAGGCCCTGACTGATACCATAGGGTCCCTGTTAGGCCCTGGCTGATATCACTGGGTTCCTGTTAGGCCCTGACTGATACCACCCAGTCCCTCTCCTCTCCCTGGTCACTCCCGATCACATCATCCTGGGTATGTCCTGCACTGCACTGACCACCATCTGAAATCACCTTGTTCACTTACTTTTTTTGACTGTCTATCTCTTCCTCAACTGCTAGTACATAAGCAGGAAGCTCACTGTGTTCACCACTCTATCCACTGGGCCTAAAACAGTACCTGGAACATAGTAAGCATTCGACAAACAGCAAAAGAATAAATGAATGAGTGAATGAGTGAATGAACGCTAGCCCATTGTCTCTGCTCAAAACAGCACCTTGTAAGCCTGTCCCTGATCATTTTATGTAAAACAGCAATCTTCCCCTTCCCCCCCATCTTCCAAGGCCAACTTTTTCCTATAGCACCAACACCTCTTAACAAATTTGCTATCTATTTGTTTACTGTCTGTTTCCCCCAACAAAAATGCCAGCCCTGAAAGCAGGAATGCTATTTTATTCACTGCTGTGCCCTCAGAGCCTAGAACAGTGCCCGGCTCACAGCAGAATCTCCACACATATTTGTTAACATGAAGAGCTACCAAAGGGGGCGACATTTCAGACAAAGCAATTTCAGGATGGTCCCCAACACTGGGAAGACCATAAAACTATGAATTGCTAGGCAAACAAGCAGCATCTTACATGATCTGATCTTGTTTCTTTAGCATGAGAGCCTAGGACCCTTAAGAAAGAGACTTGATATGCTGTTAGACCTTAGCCTCAAGAAGAGAAAAAGTGGGAGAGTAAAATGAGTGAGACCCTGTATTTGTGCCAATAGTTCCTTTAGAAAGCACGCATGGAACCTCATCGAAGCACACAGCCCCTGTAAATCCTGAGAGTAGATGAGCCTCTACATTATAAATAAATGGGTCTTAAGCACACCAGTCTCTGTTCCACAGTGGTGTTCCTCTTGGCAGCCACCCTGACTACAGTTCATTGACAGTACGCAGACTCAGAGCCAAGCACTGAAAGCAGCACTTTCTTTGACAGCTGCTCTCCTAATGGGGCATCTCTCTCAAAGACAGGCTTTATTCTGCAACGCCTACGTTGTCCAAATTTTATTCTGCACACTAATTGCAGATTCCAAATAAATTCCTCCTTCCCACCGCCCTTGGTTAGTCATACCTGCCCCCTCTCTCTCCAACATGTCTAAACCCTGGGGATGTAGAGGAAAAAAAAAAAAATCCAACTCTCCCTGTACTGAGTGTCTCCTGTCACCCCTTCAGGGAGCAAGATTCCAGACTAAATATCCTAAAGGCCTAGAAAATGGGCCCCTTCCCCCCAACACCATTCCACCAAAACTGGCCAAGTGCAAGATAATGAGCAACCGCGGATCCTCACCCAAACATTGGCTTTGCTTCCAGGCGTGCAGATTGAGAATGCCGAGACGCCGTCCTGTTTGTAACACTGAGTCACGTCGCCGCTCAACGTCTGTTTCCTCCTCCCCATGAATGAGGCGACCCCCTCCTCAAAGGAGTAAGTGCCCGGCACGGTCCAAGCCCCCAGGTGACGATACGAGCTCCCCGGCCGCTCGGGGAGCTAATTCATCCTCCGATTGTCTCCTACTACGTCGCCCCCCTCCCCACCCGAGTTAACACCCGGGGACTGGAGCGTCGCTACGAGGGGGTTACTAGCCCAGGTGAAAGGCTAGCCCCTGGGCGCGCAGCGCGCGGCCCGGCAGGTGCTGGGGACCTGGGACCTCGGGGAGCGCGCCCCCACCCCAACCGGGACAGAGGGGACCGCGGCAGGGCGGCCGGGGACGTCGCCGCGTCCCCGGGGGTGGCCTCCCGCCCCGCCGGCGGCCCGGCTGGAGAGGCTGCCCCGGGCCGGCAGGACCTCGGCGCTGCCTCCTCCCGGCAACAAGTGTCCGCCCTCCGCCCAACGGTCGCCCCGCCCGGCCCTCACCCGGCACAGGCCGTCCACGAACACGCGCGGGTCCAGGTGGCAGGCGATGGTGGCGCTGGGTAGGTCCTGCAGGTCCACCTCCTCCATCTCGCAGTCGATGAAGCTCCAGTCGCCGCCGCCCTCGTCTGCCTCGGCAGCCCCAGAGAACGGCGCGAAGGGCCGCAGCGTCACCCCGGGCTGCGCTCGCGCCTCGGCCGCCGCCCCGAGCCGGGGCCCGGCCAAACCGTCCTCCATCCCCGCGGCCGTGCGCCCCCGCCGGCTGTGCTGGGCTCGCGCGGGATCCTCGCGCTCTCCCGTCCGCCGACTGGGCGGTTAACCTCCTCGGGCTTGCGTCGCAGCGGGCTGTGGTCACCACGGCTCCCGGAGACGCGGCCTCGGAGTGCCGGCCCCGCCCGCCGCCGTTCCGCTCCGCGCCCGGCCCGCCCGGCAACGAGGGCGGAGCTCCGGCGGAATTAGACATGGGCCCTTTAAGGCCGGCCCACGTGGGTCATCTTCCCCCGCCGTCCGGAAGAGAAAGCGAATAGAGGATCGGGATTCTTCTCACATGATCCTCATTCTGCCGCCCTCAGCCTGAGGCCTCAGAGCGGCCATGTTGGTTAGGGGCAAAGGTCTCTTCAGCCAGTTCCGCTTTTCTGACATCCGATGCCAGTTGAAGGCGCCAGGCAGTGTCTTGGGCGCAGGGTTAATAGCTGGAGAATCAGCGCTTCTGTGGTTCCCATGGGTGACGTTTTTGAGGCACATAGGCCAACTTTGGGGGATTTAAACGAGATATAGTCCTGGCTATGGCCTTTGGCAAGTGGTTAGATACTTACCGTATATTGTCAGATATAGCCGCAATAGTGAATTGAACGAGACCGTGGTTAACGATAGCTTACTTTTTTTATTTTTAAATTAATTTTTATTGGAGTATAGTCGCTTTACAATGTTGTGTTAGTTTCTGCTGTACAGCAAAGTGAATCAGTTATATGTATACGTACATCCACTCTTTTTTAGATTCTTTTCCCATGTAGGTCATTACGGAGTATTGAGTAAAGTTCCCTGTGCTATACAGTAGGTTCTCATTAGTTATCTATTTTATATAAAGTAGTGTATATATGTCAATCCCAATCTCCCAATTCATCCCACCCCCGGCGACAATACCTTACTTTTAGATTTTAGCTTATTAGTCATTATATCATTGTTCAAATTTTATATAATCAGAAATACTTTTTTTGAGTTACTACTATGTACTGTGAACAATATGAGCTAACGAAAGAAGTAAAACCTTGGTGCTTTCCTTTGGGGAGTTTATAGATAGAAAACGGAGGTCCTCTAATAAGTGTCTCTCTCTCTCCCTCTCCCCCTCCCACCTTTCCTGCAAAATAGAATTCCTTCACTGTGAAGGGCAATGTGGTTCAGTGAAAATCTGAGTCTAAATTTCCGCTTTGCTGTTAATTACTTGGACAAGTAAGCTGAATCTCAGTTTCCTCCTCTGAAAAATTACGTCATATATGGTAAGAATACAGTAAGGGCCCAATAAACGGCAGTACTGTTTATGTGTAGGTGTCTTTGGAAGACGTGAAATTAGACCTGTATTTTCTCCTAACGTAGGCCTCTACGTAGGAGCTGTAGTGATTATAATAAAAAGTTTATCCAACTAACAGCTGAGATTTACTCAGAACCTGCCGTGTGCTGTGGTTGCTATTCTGACAATCTCAGTGCAGTTCATGCACTTCAGGAGTTTAAATCCAAGGCGAGTTGTGGTATGCATGCAGAGATAACTCATGAAAGAGAATGTGCTACAAGGATCTTGAGAAATTGGAACCATCACCTATTGCTGGTGAGAATGTAAGACTGTGCAGCCACTTCAGAAAAACAGTTTGGCCATTCCTCAGAAAGTTAAACACATAGAGAGTTGTCGCATGACCCAGCAATTCCTCTCCTGGGTATCTACCCAAGAGAAATGAAAGCATATGTCCACACAAAAGTCTATGTAGGGACTTCCCTGGTGGCGCAGTGGTTGAGAGTCCGCCTGCCGATGCAGGGGACACGGGTTCGTGCCCCGGTCCGGGAGGTTCCCACATGCCGCGGAGCGGCTAGGCCCGTGAGCCATGGCCGCTGAGCCTGCGCGTCTGGAGCCTGTTGCTCCGCAACGGGAGAGGCCACAACAGTGAGAGGCCCGCGTACCGCAAAAAATAAAATAAAATGAAGTCTATGTAGGAAGGTTAATAGCCCCATTATTCACAGTAGCCAAAAAAGTAGAAATAACCCAAAAGTTCATCAACTGATGAATGGGTAAACCAGATATAGATCCATACAATGGAATATTATTCAACCATAAAAAGGAACGAAGTACTGATACATGCTACAACATGAACGAACGCTGGAAATGATGGTAAGTGAAAGAAGCCAGTCACAAAACGCCACCTATTGTATGTTTCCATGAATATGAAATGTCCAGAGTAGGCAAATTCATAGAGACAGGAAGCAGGTAGTGGTTGCCAGGGACTGGGGGAATAAAGAAAGGGGGATGAGAAATGGAATATTTCCTGCCATATCAGTAAACAAAGGATGGCACAGTCATCAGCGATTGCAGCTCTCCAACGTGAGCTGGTAAACCCTGAGGAAACTCAGCAAGGAAAGAATACCTGCCATCTGACAGCCATCAGACTGCAGCCACTCCTTACGGTGAGTCCTGAGGAAACTCAGGATGTGAAAACAGAGGATACTGGCCCCAGATAGGATGAGGTGCATGTCAAAGGAAAGATTTCAGTGAGCCCAGACTCTTGCATCTTCCCGTACT
Source organism: Grampus griseus (assembly GCF_964374135.1). Lineage (NCBI taxonomy): Eukaryota > Metazoa > Chordata > Mammalia > Artiodactyla > Delphinidae > Grampus > Grampus griseus. Next base: position 133,288,942 of record NC_138998.1, read on the forward strand.
TAGAAAAGCACTAAATTCCTTAACTTGGATTGTGGTGACGTGTGTATAACTCCATGAATATACTACCCGTCACTGAATTGCACTTTAAAGGCGGAATTTTATGGTATGTGAACTGTATCACAATAAAGCTGGTATTTACGGAAAAGAGAATGTAATAAAGGCCGTCAGGAGTTAGATGAAGTGTGGCAGAGTGGGTGACATCACAGAATATAAAACTATCTGAAAGCTCAGCCAGACATTCTGAAAAAGCTAACAAAGGGGATGAGGCATCACTTTTTCTTTTCTTTCTTTTTTTGCGGTACGCGGGCCTCTCACTGCTGTGGCCTCTCCCGTTGCGGAGCACAGGCTCCGGACGCGCAGGCTCAGCGGCCATGGCTCACGGGCCCAGCTGCTCTGCGGCACGTGGGATCCTCCCGGACCGGGGCACGAACCCGTGTCCCCTGCATCGGCAGGCGGACTCTCAACCACTGCGCCACCAGGGAAGCCCCTCAGGCACCACTTTTGAAAAGTAACACCCAGCCAAACCATGGCCGGGTTGGTCTGTGTTGTCATCACCCTTAGGACAGCAAGCTCTTTCAATCCCGGCTTTCCCTAGACCACTGACTCAAACGGACTGGGCCTGGTGGACAAAAAGTACAAAGGAAAGAAACTGAGCTAAGAGAGGAAAGAGCAAGTTCCACTTCAGGCAAGTGACGAAGACAAAGTTACCTGTGATTGACTTTGGAACGCTATGAGTCATCACTAAGACACAAAGTGTTCACACATTCCTTCAGTGACTTCGGAGTCCCACGTTTCTCTCTCTCCTCTCCCTCCGCAGGCAGCAAAGAGGGTAATATTGTGTAGTTGTTTGTATGTCTGCAGTAATAACATCAATTTTATTGGGGTGGCTCTTAAATAGTTAATGGGGGTACACCTAAACTAGCTCACCTCGTTCTCACAAAGAGTTAATATGACTCCAGATCCTTAGAACTGAGGCTCCAAGAAATGGAGTGACCTCCCCATAAACAAACACACAGCAAATGGCGAAGCAGGGCACCAACTTTCTTCCTCTCATCCCAGCACTGCCTCTGCCCTTTGAGACTATAGGAAACAGAAAAGGGGAAGGAACCAAAGCAAAATGGTGGAGGAGAGGGAAAATAAAGCAGAGACAAAGAAGGGGAAAGGGAGAGGTAAGGGGATTGAGAGCAGAAAGTAAGAGGTTCAGGCAGTTCAAAGTGATGATGCCTGGAAGAGCCGGCCAGGCAGGGCCCACTCTCACACAGGCAGGGCCAGTGCTGCGTGAGCTGTTTGAGACAGACAGAGCTCTCAAAATATCAGAGCGAAATGATGGAAGCTCTTGTCTACTGAAAAAATAATGCACAACCTGAAAGTTGAGAATTGTGTTTTATTCGGTGGACATACTGAGGACTTAAGCCAGGGATTTGCTCTGAGGGACAGTTCCAAAGAGGTAAGGGAGGATCCAGGATATAAAGGAGTCTTTGCAAAAAAGACCAGGTAGTTGGAACATCAAAAGATTATTCTTAAATCAAGAAAACCAGACGTGTCAAGTTCAAGAATTGATCACTTTTCTCTATGTGGGAAGATGCAAGAATCTGGGCTCAGTGCAATCATTCCTTTGATATGCAGCTTAGCTATCTGGGGCCAGTATACTGTGCTTTCTCATCGTGAGTCTCCTCAGGGGGCGCTGTCGGGGGTGGCTGCAGCCTGATGGCTTGATGGTGGGCATCCTATTTCTATTATGTGTTCCCTCAGGGGTCACCTTTGGGGAGGCTGTAATGTGATGGCTCGATGGCTGCAACATTCTTTGTTTACTGATACGACAGGCAACCTTTTTCCACTGACACTCTCAATAAATAGGATTAGCATCATGCCTTCCACATCTGGGTGCCCAAGGTTCTTGCCCGACCGCAGAAGACACCTTTAGTAATAAAATGTCAGATTCTCCTTTCCATCTAGAAAATAAAATTTTATAGTAACTTCTGTCTTTAAGAAAAGCAGACGCTGTGTCTTATGCCTTCACCCACGGACTCTAACAATTAACATCAGCAATCAGTGGTCTCTCCCAAGGAGGAAAAAACAGAAAATACGAGCTCAACAGCACAGGCAGAAACGAAGCAAAACATGCTACTTAAGTATGAGTGTAGACATTTCTATTTTTTCTTTTAGGGTTTTTCTTTTTGGCCACACCTCTTTGCGTGCGGGGATCTTAGTTCCCCAACCAGGGATCAAACCTGCGCCCCCTGCAATGGGAGCTCGGGGTCTTAACCACTCGTCTGCCAGGGAATTCCCAAGTGCAGACACTTTTAAGGATGAAATCAGTTAAACTTGAGAGGGTAGTCTTTTAAGAGCTATTTCACCATAACACAGATACAAAATTCCTGAAGCATCCTTTGGGAATTCTTAGCTGACCCTCTTCTTCTAACAGTGGCAGTGGAATCTAAGATTTGTCCTTGCTTCCTGCTTTGGCCTCTATCCAGCGAGCCTTTCCTCCTCATTGGCTTGAAGAAGCAGATTTGATCCATATCTTTAGATACCCAGAAAAGAAGAGAACCCAACATGGGTAAAGAGCTGCTCTCAGTGACTCTGTTTTTCTTTTTTTGAAATGGGGGAAGGGATGCACATTTCAATTAGTGTATCCTACTACCACCTCCCATTCACGTTCCTCCCCTCACACTTCCTTCGTGTCAGCCATCACAAATACAGAATGCAGAAGGCGAAGAGGTGCTGAGAAAGCCACATTTGGTTATTTCTGTTCTCAGCACCTGTCTCTTGCATCTAACGCAGCCCAGTTATGCAAACATGCCTGTGCGAAGATAAACCAGTCTATTCATTTGCCAGGTGGGAAAGTTTCGCTGTTGGACACTTTCAATCTCTTCCTATTTTCTTCTGGAAATGGGAGGGGGCTGTGTGCAGGAGGCACCCGCTGAATGCTTATTAAATGAACCAAAGGCATTTCTGCACATTCCGGGAAATTATAGACATTTAAAAACTTAAGATAGAAGGCAAATAGCTGCCTTTGAGTGTTTGCTTTTACAAAGAATAAACTTTTCCAAAGACTGCTCAAACCAATAAACCCTTTAAATGACCCAACTGAAAATTTCCATTTTATTACCTCCTGTCAAATGAATGAAAATATATCCTATGTTGTTGCTGTTTTCGTTTGTTTTAGAGAAAGGAATGATTTTCCCTACTCAAGTTTCATTCTTACAATCCCCTCTTAAAAATCCCTGTAATTTTTTAAATGATTGGTTACATACCTTGGGTTGTACAATATATCCATGTAGCTTATTTTATACAGAAGAGTTTGTACCTCCAATCCCCTAAAAATCCCTGTTATTTTTAATGGTCTTCTGGTGCTTTTTAAATCAGAAAGCCAGAATTATAAATTAGGTTTGGGGGGAAATATTGGAATTTGGTTACTTTTCCAAGTTTAGAAAGAAAATTCACTGACTTTTACATGACTCTAAGTTCTCTTTCAAAATTGCTGACACTTGTGTGGCTTTTACTTGAGTTAGGATTCTTCTGGTTGCAAGTAACCAAAACCCCTGGAGCTGGTTTAAATTAAAGATGTCAGGCATCTCATGGCAGCCAAAGGCAGGAATGCAGCCAGGCCTTGGGAAGGTCCTAGAAACCAGACCTCAGTGGCTGTCCAGAAGCCAGGCTGTCATTTGGAGCATCTTGAGGCCATGGGAGATGGGGGATGGGTGCATATGCAAATGGGTGTCCATTTCTGAAAGTTCGTAGCCCGTTCATTTTCAGTGAGCGCTTATGGTTCAAAATGTCTCCCTTTGTTTTGACATAAAATGATCACTCCTGTGATAGTATCGCACAATCTCCTGTATAGCTCCAGCAGCCAGGTAGATCTGGTCTAAATTCCAGTTCTGTCCTTTATTTATTATCTCTGTGGCCTTGGGGAACACTTGACCTGTCGGAGTCTCCAAATGCTCTCGTATAGATAGGTGATGGAAATATAGCTTCCTTTCAGAAGTGTTGCCAGGGTTAGAAACCTTGTCGAGCCACTTTCTGGCACAGAGGAGGGGCTCAGAATTGGAATTCTACTTGTGGTCTTCCACTTGGACCCCCTTCTCCTCTATGTTAAAGTCTTTTAACATAGGAATAACAGGTAAATCGATCTTGCCCTCTGGCCAGCTTCTAGGGAATGAAACCAGGGCAGGGGCTGGGTCTAGGGACCAGTTACTTACTGTGATTGTTATGAGTTCTTCTTTAGACTGTGAGATGGATGGTACATTAATGATTTGTCCTGCTTCACACCCAGTCTATTGACAGTCTGTCCTTGGAAGCCACCTGTGTGTGCTGGGCGAGCCTGTCTTGAGATCTAGCTGATGTCATCATTATTCGTTTTAGGGGTCAGGGTAGGACATCATTGGTGACTCTCCCAGTGCCCTTCCTCAGGGATGGTTTTAACCACTGCGATGTGTTCCTTCTTTGATTTTACCCTATAGCGTAGGAGCCACATGTGACTTGCCTGTGACACCTAACAGTGCCCGGTGTTTTGCATAATGCGACTTGGTGCTGGAGAACTCACCAGGAGCAGGGCTAAAGTGACACCACCAAGCCAGCCGCATTCAAGCCCAAACCCACCCTGGCTCTGACTCTGGGGACTCCCCTTCTCATTGGAATGCTAGGGATATGGTGGTACACAAAACAGACAGAAACCCCTGCCCTCATGAAATGTACTTGGGTGATTGCTGGGGTTGGACGGGTTGGGGGGGCAATAAAGAAGATAAATAAGACAACGTGTAGTTGTTGGTTATAAATAAATATGACATGTAGATATACATTGATAAGTACTGAGGAGCAAAAAATAAAGCGGGGAAGAGTGATTGGGAATGTGTGTGGGGGGTGGGAGAGGGATGTCAGCTAGGTCAGCCAGGGAAGACCATGAGTAAATACCTGAGGAAGGGAGAGGGTAACATGCCCACTTCTAGGAAACAGCATTCCAGGGAGAGGAGCAAGTGCAAAGGCCCTGAGGCAGCACCTGCTTAGCCTGTTGAAGGGATCATTTGAAGGCCAGCATGGCTGGGGTGAGTGATCAGGGCATGAGTAATGTTGAGGTCAGAGAGATGGTCGGATCTGATCTTAAAGGGCTTTGTAGGCTGCAGTGAACACTTTAGCTATCACCCCCATTGAGACGGGGAGCCAACGGAAGGTCTGATCAGAAAACAACTAACATGCTGTGACTTTTTATGACTATCAGGGGGGCTCGCTCAGGAGCTATGTGCCCAGTTCTCTGCGTGGGGACAAGGGTGGAAGCTGGGGACCAGTCAGGAGGCTACTGCAATAATCCAGGTGAGAAGTGATGAGGATTCAGATCAGGATGGAAGACCTGAAGTGGGGAGAAAGTGCTAAGAGTCTCTCTATATTTTGAAGGTCAGCCAACAGGATTTCCTTAGTGTATTCTTTTCCTATTGATGCTGCAACAAAACACCACAAATTTAGTGGTTAAAACAACACCTCCAAATTATTTTATTGTTCTGGAGGTCGGAAGTCTAAAATGGGTCAGCAGAGCTGTGCTCCTGTGTGTCACTCCAACCTCTGAATCCACCGTCACATCTCCTGCTCTGACCTTGACCCTTTCATCTCTCTCTTATAAGGACCCTTGGGATTACATCGTGGTGTACACCTGGATGGTCTAGATCCTCTCCCAATTCTCCAGATTCTTACCTTAATCACATCAACAAAGTCCTGTTGCCTGAAAGGTAGCATAGTCACAGATTCCAGGTTTTTGCATGTGGGAATCTTCTGGGGGGACCGTTATTGTATATGTCACCCTAAGAGAAAGATGGGGGCCAAGGTTAACTACAAGGCTTGTGATCTGTGCAGCTGCCAGGAAGAAGCTGCCTCTAACCTTGGAGAGGAGCACGTGGGGAGACAGCATTTATCAAGAGCTCACAGAGGGGCAACTTAGCCTTGAGAGACCACTTAGACCTGAAAGGGGAGCTGTCAGGGAGGCCACTGGATAGTGCATCTGGAGTTCAGGGGAGAAGGCTGGGATCACGCATTGGGGAATGCAGCTCTAGGCGGGATTTAAAGGCATGAGGCTGTCGAGAGGGATTCCCTTGGAGGGATTGAGGAGTGTAAGCTCAGTCAGCGGGTGCCTGGGCAGGTGGGGTGTCTTAGAAACCAAGCCAGAGGGCTTCACGGAAGAGAGAAAGGTCCTCTGTGTCCAATGCTGCTGAAAGGCTGGCTTTGAGGACCCTTGGAAAGTGAGTTTCGGATTTCACAGTTTGAAAGTCATTACTGACCTCGGCAAGAGAAATTTTGGAGAAATAGTGGGAGGTAAATGCGCCACTGGGATAAGAAGAATTGGAGACGATGATTTTAAGTGACTGAAGAAGTTGTGCTGTAGAGGGGCACAGAGAAATGGGACAGTAGCTGGAAGAAGTGGGAGGAAGGGAAGAGTTTTGTAGGTTTTGGGGTTTTTTTTTTTGGTGTTTACAGATGGGAGAAGAAACCCCAGGTTTGCACGCTGATGAGGATGACCCAGTAGAGAGGGAAAGCCTGATGACTGGGTGGGGTGGGGGTGATTTCTGGAGCCATCTCTTTGCAGATAGGAGGGGAGGGCACCTGGTACATGAGTGGAGAGGCGGGCCCCAGATAGAAGACTGGCATCCATTCACTGTCATGGAAAGAAGGTAGCAAGTTCAGCACAGGTGCTGGTGGCTGGGTGATGGGATAGCGAGGCGGGGATAGTGACGGTTGCCTGTGGCTGCTTCGATCTCCTCAGTGAAATAGGAAGCAACGCTGTCAGCTGAGGGTGAGGATGACAGGCAGGACATTGAGAGTTTAAGGCGTGTTAAGAAAATGTGAAGAAGTCCTCCAAGAATGCGGGAGAGTGAATGGTGAATGGACTAGGAAAATGTAGGGTTACATATACACACAAATGTAGTGTAACATATGTAAATTACAATATGTAAATGCATGTATATAATTATAATATATACATATATTAATAGGTATAAACAAATACAATATTTATGTATATGTATAATATAACACATACTACAAAATAATTACCGATAGTATCTAATACATATGAATTTAATATGGTATATGAATATATGTTCATCCATCATATGTGCATATAGAAATACATGCAGATAATGTATGTAATAGCACATTAGAAAGCTGTGTATATTATATACAATTAAAACATTTATTTGTGAGTTATCTGTCTCCCCAGCTCTATTCAGAATACATGTGATGCATATGGTAAAACATATACAAATAGAAAATTTTAAAGAGTAAGGAAAGAGAAATAAACACAAATTTAAATGTTTATTGTGTGTTTAAAAATTTTTTTATTTTTAAATTTTTTTATTGAGGTATAGTTGTCTTACAATGTTGTGTTAGTTTCTACTGTACAGTGAAGTGAATCAGCCATGTGCATACATATATCCCCTCTTTTTTGGATTTCCTTTCCATTTAGGTCACCCCAGAGCAATATGTAGAGTTCCTTGTGCTATACAGCAGGTTCTCTTTAGTTATCTGTTTTATACATAGTAGTGTTTATATGTAAATCCCAATTTCCCCATTCAGCTGTGTTTTTATCTTCATCTCCTCTAGTTTGGAAGATCAATGAAGGCAAAGTCTTTAACAACAATCAAAAACATTCTGTTTTCTCAAAAATCTTCTGTTACTCTCAGTTACTTTTAACAATGTCTTAGTGAGAGTGATGTGATTGAACTTGTTTCATCCTTTTGGAAAAATCATAGTGGGTATTGTGTGCACTGCTTATTAAATCAGAATACTCATTTTTCAGTCCCGTCTGCCAAATATGCAAAGGTGTATTATAAGTTATTATTATTATTGTTGAGGTGCAGTTAGTACATTTCCATGCTCCTTTCCATGTCAGAGAGTGGTTCCTGAAAATTAATTGGAAGTTATTTGTTTTTATATGTTTCACAAATGAGTTTTAAACCCCAGAAAATCCCTTGGAAGCTTTTTAATGGGTTAGAAAATGGTGTTTCCAAGTTTTAAAATGTGAGCTATGAGATTCACACGTCATTTGTTGGCAATAACATCACTTAATGATAGAAACCTTTCCAAACTTCTGTTTTCAAAATGTTCTCTCCCTAGCACACGTCCCTGACAGTGGTTACTTTCTCACTCATTGTTAGTTGTTGCCTTGACCATGAAGGTGCAGGTTAAGTTTGTTGATTGATTTATTTAAAACTCCCGCCAAGGCTCAGACTTCATAAATCGGCTGGTTGTTGCTCATACCTGGAGTGGAGAAGTGACAGCCCACCCTGTTCTGGTCCACCTCTGCTTACTTCCTTGGAAATATCTTCATGCCATTGTGTAGTGGGCACCTTTGTCCATTTTCACGAGGATTTGTTTAGTTAAAAACTAGATGAGATAGTCTGCAAATTCTTTTAATGGGAATTTGGGATCTTCAATAACAGCAAAATTCTGGAACAAGGAAGGTGTGAGGAGTGGCATCAACCCATGCCACCTGGAGCCCCAGATGTCCCATCGGGGTGCCTGGTGCACCCCCATGACACCTGCCATTCTGGTTCCTGCAGTGAGAGCGAGCTGGGTCAACCCCCATAGCAGATCGACAGACCATAATTTCCTTTCTTTCTTCCTTCCTTTTTCCTTCCTTCCTTCCTTCCTTCCGTCCTTCCCTCCTTCCTTCCTTCCTTCCTCTCTTTCTTTCTTGAAAGAAACTAATAAAATAGAAGTCCTAATATTTTTCACACACCCCAGTGAGTGCCTTGAACCAGAAGGGCAAATAAACAGAAATGGACAAGACTCACCCAGGACAGCTCTCTCCATCTGGACTCTCTCTCTTTGACCCAGGATTGTGACCTTTGACCATGGGGCTTACTGGGCTTTACTGAGTTCTTCCCCCTTCACCCTCCCAGCTCATCACTGGGGTCCGAAACACAGGTTAGTATCCAAAGAACACTTCAAATTCAAAAGGCCAAAATAGAAGTCCTCACCTTTCTCAACGAACCTGCTCATCCTACTCTGCTCTCTTTTAATTTGTACCCTGCAGTCTGCCCGGTCAGCAGGGAGGAAACCAGGAATCCCACAGACTGCTCCCTCTGCCTTACACACACGCGCGCGCACACACACACACACACACACACACACACACACCCCAACTGACCCGTCCCCCACTCCAGACCACCAATCACCAAGTCCTGTCCACTCTTCTGCTGAATCGTCATGCCGTATGATTAAAGTATTATGAACTTTAGTTAATAATAATGCATCAATATTGACTCATCAGTAGTAACAAATGTACCTCACCAGCACAAGATGTTAGCAAGAGGGGAAACTGTGCTGTTGGAGGGGCTGGGGTGATGAAGTGACAAAAGGGAACTGTCTGTACTTTCTGCTCAACTTTTCTGTAAACCTAAAACTCGTCTGAAAAAATATTAATTAAAAAAATGCCTAATAATATGGCCACAAAACACCTGATTTAAAGCAAGAAAGCCAAGTAAACTTGACAGAACACAAGTTGCAAATTGTACCTCTCTGGGATAATATTGGAGAACATAAGTCAAAGGAATGATTCGGTCTTAGAGTAGCTAATGGTGAGGGGGTTTCTCCCTCCTTAAACAGTGAGAGAACAAATTCCTCTGTCTATGGGGGCCGCTCCTAGCAAGTTGCAGGGTAAGGGAGGGGCAGCAAGCCGTGGAAACACTGCCACCTAGTGCTAGAAGACAGACTTTCAAAAACTTGGATTATGGCTTTGCACTGGTCAGACTCTGTGATGTTATCACTAACACTGGGAAAGAGCCCACATTGCTTTATAAAAGCTGGGAGAGAGAAGAAATGAGAGAAGGGCAAAAGAACATGAGAAGGAGAGGGAGGGATGGGATGCCCACGTGGTCAGATCCCTAGCATTTTCCATCAAACAGACTGACATTGGCAGAAGGATCAGATCTGGAGAACCCAGAAGGCTCCTACACAGATAAGAGCGATGGCAAAGGCACTGCAGAATCTGTCTGCTTAAAAACATCTCTGCCACGTAATGTTGCCCATATGCTCCTATCGATGTCGATTCCCACAGGATGCAGAAGGTACAGCCAAAAGGCACGGCTACCCTTCATTCAGTGGGTCTCTAGTGAGCACCTATGGTGCACCAGGCAATCCTGGGGGCGCTTGGGGGTATGTTATACCCAGAGACTTCCCATGTCATCTGGAAATAGGCAGCCTTCTAGCCCTCCTTCCTGGGTACCAAGAGATGTTTCCCTTTGACTTTAAAAGGGGGAGCAGGAATGGAGACTTTGGTGGGAGGTTCTGGAGCTCGAGGAGGGGACCCCAGGGCTCCTGGCTGAGAGAAAGTGCAGAGCGACGCCAACTACCAGGTGCAGGAGAGACCCGCGGAGTAAGAAGCAGGGAGGCTGCGAGGACAAGCGTTAGCCACGCCCTGACTTTGCTTCGGGCTGCCAGCAGCCCCTGGTGAAACATTTTAGCTGGTGAATGGGTCGCCCATTCTAGGCCGCTTGGCTTTAACGGAGGAAACTTCCTATGATGAAGGGACTCCAGGCAGTGTTTCAGCCTCTGATGCTCCTTCCCAGATTATCCCGTATATCAGTTTCCGAGGGCTGCTGAAATAAGATACCACATACTGGTAGGCTTACGAAGTCACAGATGTACTTTCTCACAGTTCTGGAGGCCAGAAATCAAGGTGTCAGCAGGGCTGTGCTCCTTCTGAAAGCTCTAGGGGAACATTCTTCCTTGACTCTTCCAGCTTCTGGTGACTCCAGGCATTCCTTTGCTTGTGGCAGCATCACTCCAATCTCCGTCTCCATCTTTACATGGCCTTCTCTTCTGTGTGTCTCTGTCTCTAAATCTCCCTCTCCTACAAACACACCAGTCATTGGATGAGGGGCCCCTAATCCAATACTCCCTCACCTTAACTTGATTACATCTGCAAAGACCCTGTTTCTAAATAGGGTCACATTCACAGGGACTGAGACTTAGGACTTCAACATGCATTTTTGGGAGGGGGGGTCACCCACAACACCCTGCCTGAGTTGCTTTATAGAATAATCCACCAGGACCGACATCCTTTCCCTTTGTGCCAGAGCTGCATTTGCTTTGGTGTGTCTGTGACTTTGGGCTCCTTTTAGTTAAGGGGGATCCCTGCTCTGCTGTTTCTGCCCCAATAAAGGGCCAGCTGTTGGAAGTCTTCTTGTCTGCAGCCTGTTCTATAGCTTTCCTGATACATCATTGATAACCAGAATGGCTATCCCCCTCAGTCTGGGGAAAAAAGAGAAGGCTGGGTCACCCTATCTGAATCTAGAAGATTAGGACTCTACTCTTATGACCTCATTTTACTTTATCTCCTAAAAGACCTATCTTTAAACGCAGTCACCTTGCAGGTAAGGGCTTCAATATATGAATTTTGGGGTGGGACACAGTTCAGTCCAGAGCATAGACTGTAAGCTTTTTGAGGGCTGGGATTGTGCCTCATTCATCACTGAGCTCCTGGTACAATAAATGGCAATAAATACCGACTGACATACTTACTTACTGAATGAATGAGTGAATGAAATGAGGAGACTGTCAGATGGTGCTGGCTAGATTCCTCCTAACGCCTCTGTGAAGTGGTGTGGCTGTTGTGATAGATCTCATTCATCTATTCCAACCTGCTTCCACTGGGTTTTCCTTTTCTGCAGAGGCTGGAGAGGCTAAAACTGAATTTGCCAGCCTGCCTTGCAAACAAGGCTCCAGACATGATTCCGGAGCTGCAGAGGAGCTGCAGCCAGGAGAGACTTGAATTTGGAACGGAATTAAATGCACAGAGAGGCACAGTCGGGGGCATCTATTTATTTCTCTCTTTATTTGCCCGTGCAGATCTAATAGGTGTGGAGGGACCACTTCAGGTGTCCTGTCACTGCAAGTAGAGGTTCCCGGGCTGTGCAGCCTCCTGATTCCGGAGCTTTCTGCCGGATGTAGAAGAGGCAGCTCCCCTGGCGGGTTAGTTCTCTGAGTCATTCCTGGGAGCCTCATCTGCCGCCTGCTTCTCCGGCCCTTCTGAAGGTTTTGTAAGCACATAAATCTGATATTAAATCTATTTCTGCTTACAATAACTAGACTGGTTCCTACAGCTTGCAAGGGGATGCTGAAAGAGATGGGAACACTCACACCTCTTCCACAGGTGAGACCTGGAAAGATGAACAGCTATACAAGGCTTAGAGGTTGTAAGGGCCTCCCCTGGGGTCTGAACCCAGGTATGACCCCAGTGAAGAAGAGGCAGGACAGTGTAGGGGAGCATGTTTACACAGTGCTGTGGTCCCTGAAGACACAGTAGACGGGAGGATAAGTCAGTGAAGGGAAGACAACAGCATGAGGATGAGAAACCGTCAGAGGATAAGTGACCCCAGGGCCTTTCAGGTTAGCAAGCTGACTTAGTAGGGATGGAATGTGAGGGCTTGCAGTATCACAGGCACCAGGGCTTGGAATGAAGCGTCCCTCTGGGCCAGGCAGAGGCCTTGGGTTTTGGTGAGAGGCCTGGTGACATTTGCTCTGGCTTTCAGTTGGAATACTGGTGTAAAGTTTTTTTGTGTTTCTGAGTTTCCCCAGGAGCTGGTGGGTGGGAATGGTATGATCTTGCTGGAATATGGGGCCTGGCAGCCCTCTTTCAGAGACACACAGCTTGGAAATTCCCAGAGGCCTGCAGCTGTGGGCTGAAGAGCACCGACCCCTACCCAGACCTTGGAAGAATTCACGGTGCTCTACCTGCAGGTTCAAGGACATAGACAATGGATTCTGAAGCAGAACATTCAAACCACCAGTACCAACTGGGAGCTGATGTAATAGGTCACAACACCTGAGGGCAGGTGTACTTGACTGTTCCCCTGATGGGGGAAGCTCAGGAGTTTTGTCACCCTCTGATGGCCCTAGACCAGAAACCTCAGTTGCAGCTGCAACAGAACTCAAATGACCCTGAGTGTGAGAAGGGAGATGACCCCGGTTATGGTGCATCAGTGATTGGTAAAGGTAACCTCCTACAACACTGTATTGAGTTACTGGGGCCATCATGAGATTTCCAAGACTATGGTGATCATAGCGTTAACGCTGATGAAACTGGTATTGTGATGCAAGTTTGAAAAAAATGAAGTAATAGCTTTTGACAAAGCACAATTTCTTCCCATCAGAAAATGAGTACCTAAGACAGGACTTATTGAATTGGATCCAGTGACCACATATGCCTGACTTACTGGACATACATGCTAAACACTCTGACTCCTGGGCTTAACCAGACTTACTGAGTTGGAATTTCTGGGGATATGCATTTATAAGAATCTAAGATTATTTGAATCACACTAAAATCTGGAAGTCACCAGTCTTAGGCATTCCGGTCATCAGAATAATACGATGACCAGGTATTTTAATACCTGTCTCAAGCTGTTTTCCAAGGGATCTGAGGAATGATGGAATGGGCCCGGGCAGTCTTAACTAACTGTTTCCTCCAGGTTCTCCAGTGGGTCAGCTGTGTAGGACAGGAAGCACATCGATCCTTATAGCCACACACCTGTCCACGAGCAACAGTACACCTTACGCTATCAGAGATCTTAGGGGAAGTACGTATGCATGTACTTATACCCCACCTTATTCCAATGGGATTTAAGATGTTGGGTTTATCACAGTAGATTGTATAAACTTCATTTAAAAAGAATAAAATCTCTGACCTACTTTTCTTTCCTTCCTTTTTCTCCCAATACCTTCATTTTGGATTTCTAGCTCCAGAATTCTGAGAAAATAAATTTCTGTGTTTCTTTTAACAGCAGTCACATATACCTAATATTTATCATTTTAATCATGGGTAAGTATACAGTCCACTGGCAGTAACTGCTTGCACAATCATCACCATCGTCTACACCTAAGTCTTTTCCCTCATCCCCAGCGTAAGCTCTGTTATCATTAAACAATAAATCTCTCTCTCCCTCTTCCCCCAGCCCCTGATAACAGCTATTGTCGTTCCTGTCTCTGTGAATTTGACTATTCTAGATACCTCATATAAGTGGAATCACACAATATTTCCAGCTGAAGCAACCAGGCACGATTCCTCCTTCCTCCACCTTCTGTTCTGTTCAGGCCCTCAGCGGATTGGGAGACATCTGCCCACACTGGGGAGAGCCATTTTCGTTAAGAGTCCACCAATTCAAACGCTAAGCATCTGGAAAGCCCCTCACAGACACACCCAGAAATAACATTTAATCTGGGCAGCCCATGGCGAGTCTACCCACACATAAGATTAACCATCACAAGGACTCAAATTCTCCAACACTTAAAAAAATTTTTTTTTATTGAAGTATAGTTGATTTACAATGTTTCAGGTGTACAGCAAAGTGATTCAGTTATATATACATACATATATATTCTTTTCCATGATCAGTTATTACAAGATACTAAATATAGTTCCCTGTGCTATACAGTAGGTCTTTGTTGTTTATCTATTTTATATTCAGTAGTGTGTATCTGTTAATCCCAAATCCTTGACTGTCACATCCAATCCATTGCTCTGTCCTGCCAATCCTTCCTTTGTCTGATTCCTTCCCACTGAGAGCACGCATTATTTAAGTCTGTGTAAGGTGGTTACCATAGGTAGCCTGGATGCTGGGGGTGACAATACACTCTTGGGGGTCTACATTGTAAACTCACCACGTAACAGATGAGGGGGCTGTCTGTAGGTCCTCTATGGGGACAGGATCACTTCCCTCTTGAGACCTGTGTAAACCTTGGGGCTTCAGAATTTAAGAGAAAGCTGTGTAATATTTAAAACAGCCATAGAAAGAGACTGTGACCAGTATGGAGTCTAGGGGAAAAAAGAGAGGTGGTCAGGAATTGGAAGGTGCAAGCGTCTCGGCACCCAGGGCTGTGCAGCCAATGCCATGTCATCAGATGCCCCTCACGACCCGTGATAAACGCCTGTCTGTGCTCTGGTCCATGTTCACCAAGCAACCTGCTGATTCCTAGTCAGCACCCCAAGTACCTGGGTGGAAGAAAAGCGGCGCCTTGAATGGTAGCCTGGAGTGTCCCAGGATGCTGCTGCAAAAGTCCATTGCTGAGATGACGATTTGAGATAAAAAGGCACCCCGAGGACTGGAGAGCAGGTGTGGGACTTGCAGCAGGGTGTGGTCCCTGCCCACGATGGGCAGAGCTCGTTGATGCGATCCCAAAGCCATCAGCCACCTGCCTGCTCGGCCACCGTATCACCCCCATGGCGGTATTTGATGACGCGAATCCCCACCTGCCCTGCATCAGGTCCTGATTCCTCACAAAGTCCAAGGGCCTCCAAGCCTCGGCCTTGAACTGGGATTGAACCCAAAGACCCACAGACCTGAACTTAGTATTAAAGTCACAGAATCAACGATCTTTCTGTCTCTGTTGCAAGTCTTGGGAGTCAGAGGCAGTCACTAGAGCCACTGGCCTTGGGTCTTTCCCTGCCCTCACCCCTTACCCCCATCTTCCCTCAGCTGAGGCTGCCTATTCGCCTTGCCTGTGAGTGCAGTTTCCTGGGCAACCCAGAGGGGTCCTCAAACTTACTGACTCCCTGGTTGGTCCCCAGCTGGGAGGGAGCCCTGGGGTAGAGCCCATCACCTGTGCTGCAGGAAATGGACGTGGCTGGCTGCACAAGGAAACACAAATGGTGCAATGACACCTCAACTGTAGTCCGGAGAGCCCAGAGCCCTCAGGCCCATTCTGGGCGGGGATCTGCAGGGGCGGCAGGGATCTGCAGTGGCGGCAGGGTGTTGGTGGAGGCTGAAGGCCATGGTGAGTGAGGAGTTTCAGAAAAAACTCCAGCAATGGAAGATGAAGGCCTGGAAAGGCAGGTGGATGGACAACAGGAGGCCTGAGGTTGAGGGCTTTGGACTTCCTTCTGCAGGCGCAGAGAGGAGCTGGGCAGATCTCCGAGGGGGAGGCGCTGAGTGCGGCTCCCCCAGCTCTGAACCGTGGTCTTTGCTGTGGTTGTTTCTTCCCCATCTCATCTCCCAGCTGCCTCTTGAATTTGTTTTGTTGTGAGATGCATCTTAGACATGAGAGAGCATAAAATATATATGTCTGGATTCATGAGTAATCAAACAAGTATCCATGTAGCTACCACCCAAGCTAGAAGCTTAGAAGCTCCAGGGTACCCTCCTGTGTACCCACCTCCTACCCCAGAGGTGACCTCTATTCACAAGGCATAGACAGGGGGTGGGGACTGGACAGCATGGGGGAAGGTGGGGGCATGTGTAGCTAAAGGCCATCCTAGGAAAAGGATGACTTTCTTTTAGGCTTTTTGCTGATGGTCCCAGCATAAACCTGGCCGGGAACACCCAAACCTTCGGCCCCTGGGTGCTCACTTGTCCGGGGTGGCAGATGTGGGAGGTGTGTTCTGTGCCTGCCCCGCACAGGTCAGTGGAAAAGAAGAGCCACCAATGGTGACACGTAGATGATTTCAAGACTTCAGGGGGGACAGGAATAGGAAGCAGAGTGCCCTGTGTCAGGATGCTGTTGGCCGTAAATAACAGAAAGCCCAACGCAGACTGGCTTAGACAAGTGGCTTATTTACTGGCTCACCTAACTGCAAATCAGACCTCTATGTCCCATGGTTCCCTTGGTTCTGCCCTTCTGTGCGATGGATGCCATGTTCTAGGTCTCACCTCCAGGCACAACAGCATTCGGAGGACCAGAAGGGCGTTTCCTCCTGTGGTTTTTTTCTAAGAGCAAAGGAATTTCCCCAGAGGCACCCCCCTTCCCCCGGCAAAATGGGTCTAATGGGTCCACCGCTGAACTAATCTTTGGTGCTTGAGTTCCAGAATTCAACTTTAATGGGGGGATGGGACCACAATGACCAGCTTAGATGAATGAGACTCTGCCTTGGACTGGAGGCCGCCATAACCATAGCCTGACTGTTACCCCTGGGAATTTATCCAGATGTTGGTGAGCACACTGGACTTCCCTTCAGACGCAAGATAGGGGGTTCAGGTCCATTTTAGGTTGCAAATGCTACTACAAAAGAATTGTGCATACATTCATTTATTTATCCTCGAAGACCATTTCCGCGGAGGAGCTTATAAAACCTCCCAAGCAAACAAAGCTGGTTGATAGGACAGATCAACCTCTCATACCCTCTCCTTTGAAGAGCTCTTCCTGTGATAGTTTGATAATACTCAAAGGAAAGCATCACGTTACCGTGATATCCATAACTAGATGGTTGCCCTAGGTGTTGGAATCCAGAGATAATGGTCAAAGTACACTACCACTAAGAAATTCAGGGGTTTAGAAATAGACTAGGAAAAGAGGAATCTCTTGGGGAATCCTAGAAGTCCTCTCCTCACTTGCAGGTCTCGCCCAGCGTGAGGAACAGGTGTTATCTATTGATAAATATGAGTGTATGTTACTATTTTCTCCCTCTTGCTTTTTTCATTTAATATGATTTTCTGGACATCATTCCATAGCGGTATAGGAACTATTCCTCTTTCATTTCCACATCGTGTACCTGGGCTCCAGTTTATTCAACCAGTTTCTAACTTATTCAACCACTTCCCTATCGATGGACATTCGGGTTGTTTCCAGCCTTTTGCTCTTAAAAGCAATGCTTCTGTGAATGGCTGTGTGCGTGTATCTCAGTTGCATTTTGTCAGTATACCTTTGGGAAAGATTCCTAGAAGTGGGATTGCTGGGCATATATATGCATATATATATTTGCATATATAAATTTGCTAGGTAATGCCAAATCCTCCTCTGTAGAGTTAGACCATTTGAATCACATGGTTTTATCTCTCTCTCTCTCTCTCTCTCTCTCTCTCTCTCTCTCTCTCGTGCTGTTAAACCATGTTGAAGCTCTATGTTGAACTTATTGTCAAAGCGTCCCACTGAGTTAGAAAAACAAAACAACCCATCTCCTCCCTGCCCTGCCCCCTTCCCCCGCAATGTGTCTCCTTTACTTTCACACAGAACACGTCACTTCTGACACTTCTGGTCACCAAGTAGGTGGGTTTTTTCTCCCACACCAAGCATTTCTGTGACGCCAGCTGTGTCCTACACTTGAACTCAGTCCTGACACTACTGGAGAGAGTGTCAGATCCCACAGATTAGGGGCTCAGTCCCACAAAACTCCCCTCCGCCCACTTCAGATGCCAATAGCAAGACCACGTTGTCACCTGCGCTAGTGACCTAGCGGCTATGAATCAGAGGTTCCCACGACCACCTCCTTGGGTTCACTTAATTTGTTAGAGCAGCTCACAGAACTCAGGAAACCAGTTTACTTATGTTTACTGATTTATTATAAAAGGATATGATAAAGGACACAGATGAGCATCCGGAGGGAAGAGATGTGTAGGGCCAGGTGTCGGGGGAGGGGCACAGAGCTTCCACCCCTCTCCCTGGCACCCCCACACGCTCGCCAGCTCGGAAGCTCTCCGAACCCCTTACTGCTGGGATTTTATGGAGGCTTCATCATGTGGGCATGATTAACCATTAACTCCATTTTCAGCCCTTCTCCCTTCTGAAGAGAATGGAAGGCGGGGCTGAAAATTCCAAGCTTCTCATCATGGCTTGTTCTTTGTGGTGGCCAGCCCCCATCCAGGAGCTGTCCAGGAGTCCACCTATAGTTGCTTCCTTAGAACCAAAGACACTCTTATTACCCAGGAAATGACAAGGGTTTCAGGAGCTCTGAGCCAGGAGACCAGTATGTATATATACAGGTAATTTTCCCCCTATTACCTCACACTCACTTAAGAAAAAAATTACCTTGACAGAACTAAGCTTTTAGTTCCCATTACAGGTTCTATTCAATGTGTCTGTGTATTGGAGTCTTTATTAAGCATGAAAACAAGCCAATTTGGCTACTTAGTGATTAGGCACTTACAAAGGTACCCTAATGCCCTATTTCCAGTATTGATGGCTGTCTATTTCAGCATCATTAAAACTATCGCACTTTGAAATTATTTCAATGAGAAAAGTTCATGCTGTCTGCTGGGGGAAGGATTCTGGTGTTAGAGTATCCCCTGATGGCATTACATGTCCCTCAGGTCTTCTAGAAAAGGGAAACTCCCTCTTGCACCGGACGTTGAATCTCCTTCTGCAGCAAGTCCACTTTTTGTTTACTCCCATGGGTCCAGCCAGGACTCTGGATCCTTTTTGCCTCACAACACCTCCAAAGAGAGCCGGCCGAGGTGCAGCCCCTGGAAATGTGGGAAGGGTTTTGATTCCATTTATCTGGGCGTGGTGGAGGCATGCCAGCCTGTCTGATAACAGACAGGTGCGTCATAAATTCCATGGGCTGACCCCCTAATTTGGGGAATTTGGGCCCCATGATCTGGGGCTTTTGGTAGCAAGTCGAGGCTTCAAATTCCTTTGAAGATTGATCACCTGCCAAAAATCCCCTTACAAGTGAACGTGTCCCAAAAGGAGGGCTTGCACACCTCAGTTACATGATCCACCTTCTTCATGAGCCGGTGGCCTCTAAAAAGGCTTGTGAAGGGATGGGGTGGCAGCAGTGGAAGAAAACAGGAACCTTGAGCTCTCAGAGCCTATGGGTACCAGGGAGGGATCAGGTGATCGAGTCATTCAAAAGCTTCCCTGTAGAAATAAACGCAGGTCAGTTCTGGAACAAAACAAGATTCACTGAAACCAGACCACTGTTTGGCTTCAGGAAAGATTAAAGGGAAGGTTGAGCCTTTTCAAAGAAATAGGGTGCACATCTGCTGTGTAAATTTCACAGGAAGGGAGTAACAGCCCCTGTGATGTTTTGAGAAAGATGCCACTGATCTATTAAGAAGAAAGGTCATCAGAAAAATCCAGCCTTTGCAAATAAAGTTCAGAAAGGATAGACATTTGGAAATCTGAATTGCTAACCTCTTTTAAAAATAATTAATTAAATATTAGTTTTAAAGTGGCAACAATAATTTTTAATATTATCAGTTTTAAACATAATAAATTGAATGCAGAGGAATCAATAGTCAAAGTCATACTAAGAAAGTATTCAGAGAAACGACTCACTCCCACCCTCACTCCCTCCCCTAGTAACTATATATTGTTATTTTTCCTGCCTTGAGACCACAGCCAGCCCTGGGAATGTGGGAAAGGAAAGAAGAGAAGGGCCTGATGAACAGACAATCCTTTGCAGCTCTGGCCAGGAGGCGGCACCTTTAATCTGGGCTCCTTTCCCCTCAGAGGGGGCAGAGGGGTCCCCTTAATTAAGTGCAGAGCAGAGCCTCCAGGCAAAGCAGAGGGAGGGCCTGGGACGGAGATGGAGCCAGACCCAGGCCAACTGTTGAAAACCAACCTCATTTGTACACTTGCTTCAAGCCCACATTTGCTGAAAAAGTTCCTAAGGGAAGAAGTTCAATTTGGGGAGGGTAGAAACCTTTGGTCTAAAAAAAACTTTAATGCCTCGGAAGAAAATAAGCAACCTCCCAAATCATCCCATTTCAGAGCGCACACTATCAAATGGGCTATCGCCAAAGCCAACAGTTTTTAATGGAACGGCCCCATTAGCACAAAACAAGTTTTTTGAGCCTGTACTCCCGATATCCTAATTTATGTAAATATATTAATTTAAAAATTTAGCCACAAATTTGTATATTTATTTTATTCATAGATTTTATATATTAGTTACAGAATGTTACATTATAAGACATACACAAAAAGCAGGTATTAAGAGCATTAAGGGAATTCCCTGGCGGTCCAGTGGTTAGGACTTGGGGGCTTTCATTTTGGAAGGCTCAGGTTCAATCCCTGGTCAGGGAACTAAGATCCCTGCAAGCCGGAAGAGTGTTAATACCCAAAAAAAGTCTCAATATGTGCTTGTATTTACTTCCTTCACCTCTAGGGTGTGGACACCCCACCCCCTTTGGGACCCCTTGACCCCGGAGGTGGGGGGATGGTGAGACGCGCCTTCATCTCTCTGTTCCAGACTCACAGGGAGGAGGGAGAAGGGGGGACAGGGCTTATGTTGATTGACAGTCTATCATGAGTCAGCACGTCATCAACTCATTTTTATCCTGGATCCAGGGATTAGTGTCTCACTTATCAGACGAGGCTCCCAGGTGGGTGCTGTGTCATGCAGCCTCCACAGGCTGGACCAGGGTGCGACCCCTGAGCAAACCTACTCCAGGGAGTCAGGAAGCTGAAACCAGGACTTAGAGTCCAGCACAGGGACATGCTAACTTCTTTTATTTTGTTTATTTTTCTGCTGGGAAATTCTTTAAAGCATTGTTTTATTTCTTTTGCTTTTTGAAGGTAGCCACTTCAGAGAGCGCTATTCCTCCATCTTCGTCCCACGGGACACTTGTTGTGACTTGTTCACAAGTTGCTTTGTTTGGGTCATCTGTTCTGTTTAGCACAGGGTTTCCCATCGTGAGCACTGCTGGCATTTGGGGCTGGATCAGTCTTTGGTGTAGGGGCTCTTGTTCCTTGTAGGCTGTTCAGCCGCATCCCTGGTCTCTACCCACTAGATGCCAGTGGTACCCCCCCAAGCTGGGACAACCAAAAATGCCTCCAGATTTGACCAAATGTCCCCCTCAGTTGAGAACTACTGGTGGAAAATCAGCCCCACAATTGCGTTGTTCCTTTCCAGAAACCCCTACCCTGCTACCCTTTGTTATGGAGCCCAGTGCAACCGTCTACCCTTTGTTATGGAGCCCAGTGCAACCGTCCTACCCTTCGAGATTGGAGCCCCCACTTTCCAGGAAGCAGTTGCATGAGATCTGAGAGAGTGGTGGCCAGTGCCCTCTCCTGGGCCACAGCCACGTCCTCCTAACTCACCTCCTGCAAGTGCTTGCTCCAGATGCATAGCAGTTCTTATCACCCCTCAGTGGACAGCGCTTTGGGGCGCCTCAGTGCTCTTCAGATAGCCCAGACTTTCTGACTGGCTCATGGGGTTCCTCTACGCTTGGTGTTTGCCTGCACCTTAAGGGAGATCCCCCTTTACAGCCCGCCTCCCTGAGCCCGTCACGCTTTGCTCCATCCTCCCTGAGATGACTTTTTCCTGACATAGTCCTTGCCCTGGGATTTTTCCATGCTCTTTCATCTGCTGAATGCTATCTCCCACCTTTTTACTTTTTTTTTTTCTTCTCTCTCCTTTCCTTTCCTTTCCTTTTTGCCAGCTAAACTTCTATTCTTTTTTCAGGTGTTCCTTAGACCTGACCAAGACTCACTCCACATCTATCCAGCCCCATGTCAGGGCAGGGCGCTGCTCCTATGTGTTCCTAGCAGGCGGCCCTCTCCTAACAGAACATTTGCTGTCCCCGTGTTGTAATTGCTTGGCTAATTGTTTGAGGACTCCTGGGAGTGCGGCTCCATTAGGGCAAAGGCTATGTGCCTTTGTCACCCCTGTATCCCCGTGCCCAGCACAGTGGCTGGCACACCAGCAGGTCTTAGGGCATGCATGCACTGGACGGTGGCTGGCACCAGGTCCATGCCTCCCAAATATTAGGAAGGGTTAAGTTCATAGGATTAAGTTTACAGACTCTGGAGCCAGGCTGTCTAGGTGCGTCGCTGGACTGCGCTGTTTTCCAACTGGGTGCCCTTGGGCAAAGTACTTACCCTCTCTATTCCACAGCGCCTTCGTCTTTTGTGTAGGGTGGTAATAACAGTATTTACCTTAAGAATTATTATAAGCACCATATGAGTTAATATAAGTTATATGCTTAAAACAGTGTCTGGCAGAACTTCAGCGCTAAATAAGAGCTTGCTGTTAGAGTTTCTGAACACTTACTATAAGTCACCCACACTAAAGGGATAAGAGTTTTGATCTGAGGGAGACGGTAGGTGATTGGGAGGAAGATAGGGGGAGAGACAGGGTAGGCTCCGGAGTCCTCATGTCAGAAAAGGAGGAAACCAAGAGCCTGGAATTCTCAAGAATAACATCAGGACCTCGGAGAGGAGGGAGAAGAGGGGGGAAGGATTCCAGAAACTCACTCATTTTACAAGAATTTATGGTCTGTTAATTTTGGGTCCAGGAAAGAAGACTGAAACTCTCTTTGCTGATTCCTCCCCTGTTTGGCCCTCCCTCCCCCGGACTCACATGAGGAAGCATCTCCGGATACCTAATCACCACTTATCACAATGTTTCCATGAGAAAAATGCCTCTCAAGTTCCTCCCTTCTGACTTGTCAACACATCCATTAGAAAAGAGGGGGCTGCAGGTTATACAAAACCAGGGTGGTTTCTTGTTATCGAGCATTTGGCTGAAATGGAAAATTTAAATCTGCCTTGGGGGGTATTTCTAACTCTCCATATTTATGCCATTGGAGAGTTCACCAAAATCTGAAATCTTTTTTTGTTTTTAATTGAAATGTAGTTGTACAATATTACAAAACCCAAATCCTTCATCCACATTTTCAGTTTTGCATTCACAGGTCTGGAGCCATAGAGAAATCACCTGGTGTGGTGTCAAGTCTGGGTTTTGGTGTCTAGAGGGGAAACGACTTCAAACTCCTGAGCAAGGTTATCACCACTTGAGGAGAAGCCGAGAATAGGAACATGTTCTTGATTCTTGATCCTGCGTCCATCAGCTCACACTGGCATTTACTGATTATTTGAGCTCAAGCAGTTGGGAATGCAATGGAAACAGCCAGATTATTTGGAAGCTGTTGAGTTAATTTGGCTGTTTAAACAATTACATCAGGCAGGCAGCTGAGCAGGCAGATTGGATATATTTGCCTGACAACTGTGCAAGGCACCTGGGACAAGGCAAGGGCGAAGGTGGCCTGTTGTAGAGGTTCCGAGGGTCACCTGTGCTGTCTGAGAGACCTGGGTTGGACCACTGACTCTGCTGCTTTCCAGAGTTATTTGATACCCTGAATCTCAATCTGCTTATCTTTAAAATGGGGATGATAGTTTCAGGTACCTTGTAGAGCTCTGAAAGTATGGAGCGAGATAAGCCACCTGCAGAGTTGAGCACATTCATGCATTAGTTATTAATGTTACTGCCTCTGTTTTGTTCTCCAGCAGATGGCATGATCCTATCAGGGGAGAGAACTGATTAGCAAAAGCTCCCTGATGAGCCATTTTGGTTGGAACAATAGCTCTCAGGGAATAGGCAGATTGGGTGAGGAATGAAACAGAGAGATGGCTAAATCGCTTTGCATGATAGATTAACGGGGATTTGGGAGTTAAGTGTAAGCCAGCTAAGGTGGAGAGGGAGAGTGGGACCCCTGTTACAGGTATAACCAATGAAAATTCTTGGGGCCGGGAATGGACTAAGGGCCTTAAGAATCTGTATGTCTACTGTTCAAGTTTTTGGCATTTTTTTCTTGTCGTGGTTCTGACGTAACTAACCCCCAATCCACTACCCATCATTAGCCCTAAATCTTAAGTAGACACCTCCCACACCATGGAGTCATGTGTTCTAGATTGCCAGGACAATCTCGTGGTTTACACTTGTAGCCTCAGCATAACACTTTCACTTTCAAAATTGTCCAAGTTTGGACTATCGATTATGTCCCAATTATGCCAACTAAATACCTTCTGTGAGGAGGTATGTTTGAAAAACTAAGGCAAAGAGGCTGGGCTCACCTGGGCTGAGATGAGGAAGAGAGGGGGGAGAAGCAGGTAGAGATGGGACGGGGGTGGGGCAGACACAGGGGCTCGGAGCCAGAGGGGACCACGTGAGACGGGGCAGAGGCAAAGGGAGAGATGCTGAGTTGCCCTCCATGCTCAGATGGGGCTTCCAGCCACCTACCTCTTTGGGGAGAGCTGGAAGACAGGGGATATTCATGAAACTAGCACATGGGTTATTTTTGCAGCATTTTAAGGTAAATTAACATACACACTGAAATACAAAAATTCTATCAGCACTCGAAAATCTCCCGTGCCCTTTGTCGGCAATTCCCGACTCTACTCCCTGCCCTTAGCCAACCACTATCTGTTTTCGGCTTGGATAAATAGTTTTGTATAAAAGGAATCATGCAGTATGTAGCCTTTTGAGTCTGGCTTCTTCCAGTTTTCATCATGCATTTGAGATTCATCCATGTTGTTGCATATTTCAGTAGCTTATGTCTTTCTATTACCGAAAAGTGTTTCATGGTATGTATGTGCTGGTTTCTTTACCCATTCCTCAGTTCAAGGACATTTAGGCTGTTTTCATTAACTGTATAATTTTTAGAAATCAATACATCTGTGTAACTCATATCCCTGTTGAGGAGAAGCCAGGAATAGGAACATTTTAAGATAGACGTATAGGTTTCATTTAAAATACCACTGCGAAACAAATTCTAGTTCAAGGGTTCTTAACCATTTCCGAGCTATGTATCCCTTTGCTACTCTGGGGAACTCTTCTCTGAATATTGTTTTTAATGTATAAAATAAAATGCAGGGCTTCCCTGGTGGCACAGTGGTTGAGAATCCACCTGCTAATGCAGGGGACACGGGTTCGAGCCCTGGTCTGGGAAGATGCCACATGCCGTGGAGAAACTAGGCCCGTGAGCCACTGTGCTCCGCAACAAGAGAGGCTGCGACAGTGAGAGGCCCGCGCACCGCGATGAAGAGTGGCCCTCGCTCGCCGCAACTGGAGACAGCCCTCGCGCAGAAACGAAGACCCAACACAGCCAAAAATAAATAAATAAATAAATAAATAAAATGCATAGGATTATCAAAGAAAGCCAATTACACTGAAATTCAGTTATCAATTATTAAGAAGAAATGTGTGCTTAAGAAGAAATATAAGAAGCAATGAAGGCATATATGTATTTCTTTATGAACACATCAAATAAAATCCAGAGGCAGATCTAGTAACTACTGAAATTTTGAAGTAGTGAGGAGCACATGTGACACTTCAAGTCACGTCTGGAATGAGATCTAAAAATATCTGTGATTTTAATTGGGGACAGAGTCACAGATACAATTATTGCCATTTCCCTCTCCTTCATAATAGAAGGAAATGCTAAATTTCAATTTGATTTTCGTGAATATAACAATAGGCATTTTCCCTAGGAACCTCCTGAATTGTATCTTTGGGGACTTGGATTACGGCACCATGCTATAATTAGATCATCCAACTCATTTTGCTGCTACCACCTCAGAAAGGGGAGGAGGGCAACTCCTTTTTGCCAACTTCCACGTCCACAGAGATAGAGCCCGGTCTTTCTCTCTGCTGACTCAACTCTGCTGTTGATTAGTGTATAACCTGCTTATTTCCAGCAGGTACATGATCCCTGGTCTTTTCTGTGACTTCAGAAACTGTTCAGCTTACTAACAGCCATCTAACAATTATGCCTTCAAATCCCATGACAGAAACTTGAACAAAGCCCCCAAAGTCCTCAGGTAGGTGAAACATCTAACTTTATCTCGACCTAGGAGAACTGCCACCTGCATTTATAGCCGTGTGCACACACTTAGAGTAAAAGCAGGGAAAAAAAGGCAAGAAAAGTTTAGCCCGAGTAGAAAAATACAACCCATATTTTGTGAGCTCTGAGTTTCTATTGAAACATGAGCCAGTTTGATTCTGGGAAAATTCAACTTCCTGGTTTCAAGACAGGCTTACAAAAGAGCTTTCAAGTTTTACATGTATCAAATGCTTCTGCACTCACCCAACAGGATTTTTTAAAAATGTAATGAATATAAGTGCACCAGAGACATACAGACTAGTAATGCCTTAAAAAACCAATTAGACTTATAAGGAGAAATAAATATATATGAAAAAATCTCCAAATAAGTTTGTTTTGAAGTCTTTTTCTCAATCCTCCAAAAAAATCTAGGAATTTTCCCCCTTGCTACCATGTGCCTAAATTACTTTTAGGCCTACCAAGTTCCTTATTTACTCCTTCACTATAAAAACTCACATGGTTCAAATATACCTTATTATATTCTTTAGACAAAAGTCCCACCTAGGTTAACTTCAAGGAACTGTCAAAGATTCTCCACCTGAAAAATAGCTTTCTCACTTGATCTTGGGTACCTGTAAAATTTTAATGGGTGCAAAGCTTTTATTTCTCAAATAGAAATAGGACTTAATGTGCAAATATTCTCTGGAGTGGTAGTTCATTGATCCAAGTTCCCTTGAAGGTATAGATGTTTGATCCTTAGAGCAGTCTTTCTAAATCTGAAAGAGCATGAGACATTCCTGCAGAATCTATGGAACAGACACCAGGGAGTCAAGTCTGACCGATTGGAAAAATCATTTCTGGAGATGAGACTTAGGGAGTCTTTCTTTCTGACCTACTCCCCTGTCATTCTGATGCACAGCTGGGGTTGGACACCATTGCCTTCGTGGACTGAAGGTCTAACGAAGATGTCTTACCTTTGTGTGTCCACAGTTTATGGGTTCTGTTCACACATATGTCTTTTTTAGTCCCAAATAACCTTGCAAGAGCAGGACAGCAATCACTTCCCGAAAGTACAGGTTGGGAAGCCAAGGACTGAAAATGTTAAGGGTTGCATCCAAAGACACCCAGATGCCCAGTGCAAGGAAAAGAGGGGGAAGGAAGGTCTGGGTCTGCCTTTGGATTGTTTTGAAATTTTGTTTAAAGGCAAAATCCTATATATTCATAAATGTCATGAGTGGCATCTGTGAAATCAGGGACTTAAATATGAAATGCAGTTTTTAAAAGAGCTGGCTTTCGTTTACACATGTAGCTGGGAGCCTTCCAGAGGGGTGCCGCGCTGGATGTTAAGGGTGTGTTTCTTTTATTTTTCTTGGTGAGAGAAGCTGCCATCTACGTGTCAGCAGAGGAAGGGCTGGTCACTTATCTTGGACTCACCGAAAGACAGGTGCAGGGGGGTTGCCCTGGGTTACTGAGGAAGGGTAGAGTTGGGCTGTTTTTGTTTTGAGGGTAAAGAAGAATTTAGCCCACCCTAGGGGATGTAGAGTGGTGCTGGACTGCACCCTAACCTCAGGGTCTCGGGACCAGCTTGGGCCCCGGGTAGGGGAAGGGAGTGAAACCTGCTTGGGGTGGAACCGAGGGGGGACTTGCTGAGAGCTGTGATGTGGGAACTCCCCTGGGGGGAACTTGGAGTCTAGGAATGGGGTTGTTGACCCGCGAAGCTTTAGCCCCTGGGGCTGTGTGGGGACTGGTATCAGGCGTCCCTGCAGAGGGGAGAAGGGCCCCTGGCTTGAGCATCAGCATTTGGTGAAGATGGGAAACCAGAAGAGTGTCTCACCCCTTTGGCATGAAGAAACTTCTGCGGTTCTTGGGCAAATCAAATGAGGGAGAGAGGCCCAAGAGGAAGATACTCGACTTCCTTTCAATGAGGCAAGTGAGTCTGTGAAAAGGAAGAAGAGGTGGCTGCATTTCAATGTTGACTCTATAGACAGTTCACATCCACCTGGGCAGGAACTGCAGAGTAACATTGCTAGTTAAAACACATTTGATGGCCCACTGACTGACCGAGGAGGACATTTGCTCCCTAAGAAAAAGCACTGGCTGTGCAAACAATCTGAAAACATTCGGTGGACTTGGATGGCAAGTCAAGCCAGTTCAGTCAAAATAGCATTCATTCATATAACACACCACTATCAAGAGTCTCCTGTATGCCAGGAGCTGTTCTAGGTGCTGACGAGGCACCAGGAGATGAGAGGTAGGCTCCCTGCCCTCTTGGAGCTTCCTGTCTAGGGGGGAGACAGAAGTCCAACAAATAGAACAGAGCTGAGTAAGAGAATGAGAGAGGGAGGGAAGGGAGGGAAGCTGTTTTGCACAGGACAATCAGGGAAGGTGACCTTGAGGAGGTGACTTCAGTAGGGATGTAAAAGAAGTCAGAGAGTGAGCTATGGAGAGACGGGCGTAGAGAGTTTCAGGCAGGGGGCCTGGTTTAGATCGTGTGGGACAGTGATGGGGAACAGTGAGGCAGGAGACAGAGGTCATAGAAAGACTGAGAGATAACACCAGCTTACATAGACCTTCAGAGCTTCTAGAAGAGTTTCAGATTTAGTCCTACGTGTAAAGTGAAGCCATTGGAGGGATTTGAGGGGAGTGGTATTATCCAGTTAACATTTTTAAAGGGTGACTCAAATTGCCAAGTTGAGAATTCACCTGAGAGACAATCCTGGAATCAGGGAGAAGTGTTAGGAGGCTACTGTAGTGGTCCACGCTACAGATGGAGGTGGTCCGAACTATCACGTGATGAAGGTGAAACCAATTCATTCTTTCATTGACATACAGACAACAAATTTCCATGGGGCTCCTACAACTAATAATCTCTGTTAACACCAAAACACTGACTATAAGAATTTACAAATAATAATTAATTTTTAATTATTTAAAATTAATTTGCAAATATTAATTTTCAAATAATAATGGTTAAGTGGAGATGTTCATGAGGCTTTAGTCTGTGTCGGGCATCCTTCTAAGTGCAGTTGATTCTTGTTATTCTCGGTAGTTCTATAAAGTTGCTGTGAACACTGAATTAGCAAATACAGAGCCGTTGATCCTGGAGAAACACAGGGTTAGGTCCCTGCAAGTCTTTGGTCACAGCTCTTTCATCAACTGATCAATATATAACCTTGTTTAATGTGTGTTTCTTTCTAAAACACATTATTGTGCCTGAGCAAATCTTATTTAATGCATATATTTTCTCCAGCACATCTGTAGCCTTCTTGCAAGTAAGAACACTAGACAGCACGTCAGCACTGCGCTTGGGGGCCATTTTAAACAGTGATGTCA
Source organism: Grampus griseus (assembly GCF_964374135.1). Taxonomy (NCBI): domain Eukaryota; kingdom Metazoa; phylum Chordata; class Mammalia; order Artiodactyla; family Delphinidae; genus Grampus; species Grampus griseus. The sequence continues at coordinate 133,318,521 of NC_138998.1, forward strand.
GCAAAAAAGTGCAAAAACCTTGGCATTGAATAGACTGTGAAAAAGACACTTGTTTACAGCATGAGAGCTGAAATAAGGCAGAGTGCAGCCTTATTCAACTTCAGATGGATGTGTATTAGATCATTGTAATTGTACACCTTAAACTTACACAATGTTATATGTCAATGATATCTCAGTAAAGCAGGGAAAAGAAGTGGAGCACACAATCTTATGTCATGACTGTCATGACATGGGAACCTACGCGTTGGGCGACTTTTTTTTTGTTTTTTTTGCTGCTTAGCACATGTCTGCAGATGCCCACAAAAACCCCTGGAGTATTGATTTTGGGGTTACCAATATTTACAATGTAAATGGGGTTACAAATGCATACCAATAAAAAGATTTTTATCAAATCTTTGAATCTTCAAAGAATGCAGGTTGACTATGCTTTATACCCATTGACTCATAACATCCTTGCTAGTGGGAAAGAGGAGTCCAAGGCACAGAGGGGTGAAGTAACTTGCCCCAGTTACTCAGCAGCTCGTAAGAAAGAAGCCAGATTACACTCAGGTGCCCTGTGCTCCCCAAAACTCCACCTGCTCTTTTGACATGTTAAGAGCGCCAGGCATCACAGAGGCCTCCCCATCACTTGTTCTTCAAATTCTCCTGCCAAGAATATCTCTGGCATTGGCGTCTTTCCAGAACATCTTTTTATTGTTTTTAGGGCTGCAGTGCAGGGTCTGGGGAAGGCACCGGGGCCTCTCATCACTGCTCACGGTGGGACAATTGTTAACAAGCTGAAGAACAGGACCTCAGATTCTGGGGCTACCAGTGGAAATAAACAAACAACAATAAAAGGAAAGCCAATTGAAAAGAGAACAAAATTTAGCAGCAGTATTTGGAAGGCTGGCAGCGGCGGGGCTGGGATTTGGGCGGTAGCCATCATGGTCAACCTGCGTGATGGCTCTGACCCAAAGCCAGCCGTCTGCACAGAGACGGAGGCAGGCTCCCAAGACAGAGCTCGAGGTAAAAGTGGAGCCCAATCTCACTTATATGAGGAATCTAAAGAAGTGAACTCAGAGAAACAGAGAGTAGGTTGGTGGTTGCCAGGGGCTGGGGGTGAGGGAAACGGGGAGGTGTTGGTCAAAGGGTACTTTCAGTTATAAGATGAAAATGTTCTTCAGAGCTAAGGTACAGCGTGGTGATTATAATTAACAATACCGTATTGTTATACTTCAAAGCTGCTAAAAGAGTAGATCTTAAATGTTCCCACCATACCAGAAAACAGTAGTTATATGAGAGAATAGCAGGGTTAAGTAACCTCATTGTCGTAATCATTTCACAATATGGATGTGCATTAGATCATTGTAAGTGTACACCTTCAACTTACACAATGTTATATGTCAATGATATCTCAGTAAAGCAGGGAAAAGAAGTGGAGCGCACAATCTTACGTCATGACTGTCAGGGATTATTAGCATGACTGTTATCTTTTTTTTTTTTTTTTTTTTTTGCCTGTGCTGGCAGCTTGTGGGATCTAAGTTCTCCGACCAGGGCTCAAACCAGTGTCGCCTGCAGTGGAAGCACAGAGTCCTAACCACTGGACAGCCAGGGAAGTCCCATGACTGTTATTTTTCTACAAGGTCCAAAAGTGATCAAGCTGTCCTCATGGGAAATATTTCAGAAGAAAAGCCATATTACAGAGTCAGTTTTTCACAACTCTTAATTTGATCCAGTTCAATTCCATGTTATTTCACTCTGTGGCATCCCCTGTTTCTACTGCAGGACAGTGACCACCTCCCAGGGTTGTTGAGAGTGTTAAATGATTTAAAAAGGAATACCTATGTGTTGAGAGCTTTCTTTATAGTGGCAAAATGCAAAACATTCTATTTGCAAGAGGGAGCTGGACAGAACAACCTTTAAGGTCCTTTCAATATTTAATATTCTAAGAGAGGGTGAGATCTTTACTGAGCACTTGTTGTGGATATGACATGTGCTTATCCAGCAGAGCACACCTGCATAGAAAGTGTCAGGTGGAAGTTTAAGTGCTATCCCTAGGGACAGGGGATCTCTTCCCTTCCAGTGCCCTTTCGTCTCAGCGTTGGGATCTACTCATTGCCTTTCTTCTGTTTGACTCCATTGACAAGGAGTCTGCTCCCTGCCATTCCTGAGAAACCAACTTTAAATGAACAAGAACTTTGATCTTATTTCTGGCAACCACACCAGCAATAGACTTATGGAAGAATTTGAAACCTAATTTAGACTGCAGTAAAGAAGTATAAGGAGGATAAATTACTGGGCCACGTAAATTTCTAATCTATGCAATTATGCCTTATTTTCAAGATGGGTTATTATAATATATAAGAAATAGTTACGTATAATTTGTTTACGTTAGGTTACTCTACCTGAAATATTTACATTTGGGGTTTTGCCTCAATAATATTGTGCTAATTAGTAAGTAAATATGATAAAATAAAGCCAAATATCTTTATTGTTTTTTCCCCAACATGCATAGTCATCAGTCTGCTTTTAAGACTTTTGTTTCTTGTTGCCAGGCATATAGCGCTCTTTATTTTCTTTCTTTCCTCCCTCCCTCCCTCCCTCCTCCCCTCCTTCCTTCCCTCCCTCCCTCTCTCTGTCTTCCTTCCTTCCTTCCTTTTTTCTTTCTTTCAATCAATAAGTCATTTTCTTGGTTCATTTGAGATGAAGAAGTAAACCTTATCAATAACTGAAGCTTGACTTCCCTCTTTGCTTTTAATGTAATCATTTGTTTCTAATGTATTCTGGATTAAGACACCAGAAAATAGGTTAGATTGAATTTAGAATAAAGTCGTGGGCTCTGAATGAGAGTTCTGTGGCTCAGCCTTGAGGAAAACACTCACGCTTTAAGAGGCCAACTCAGTTATATTGTTTCTGGCTCTGGGAGACCTTCTTTGCTCAATTCCTGATTCCAAGCTTTGTTCTGCTCTGATTAGTGACTTCTAAATACGTGAGATGTTAGATCATAGATTACAGAGCTTGAGTGTTGAAGGAACCCCAAGATCATTTCATCCAAGATGATGCCCATCAAATGAAAGGGATTTCCCAAGGTCACTGAACTCATAACTCACCCATTAAACATATGCATCCCCAGGGAGAATGTGCCAACAGGGCTGAGGCTCTCACCCAGGCAGGCCCTCCTTTTCGGCCCTTATCTCCTTCAAGTCCAATCAGATTAAACCCAACCAAATTATAAAGGAAAATCCAGATGTTAGTAGTATTTTGGAGTGTAAAAATCATGAGCTAGATGATTTTTTTAAACTGTGTTAAATCAACAAATTTCAAACATTTGACTCCAGGTTTTTAAGAAATGTATTTCAATATATGAGCAGCAAAAATATTTTTACAAAGCATGGCCTTGGCATATTTGGGCTTTGAGGGTGTAGTTAAGGATCTTCAGAGTAAACAAATGTATAATCAAAGTTATTGATGAAACATGGCGTGGTACACCAGCAAGAACCAGCGTGAATATGAAAAACTCTATAGCTTAGTAAGCTTTTTCCACTCTGCAGAATTACACAGCAGGGAAGGAACCTTGTTTTGTTTACGTTTATTTTTACAACACTAGCTGAGGCTGTGTCACAAGAAATGTCCTCAGAAAAAGTTTGTGTGGTGATGGACGAATGGATAAATGATGGGTGGGTGGATAGAAGGATGATGGATGGATAGATTTGGTGATGGATAGGTGGATGGATGGGTAGATTTTCTCAGTTCTGTGAGTAAAATGGAGATAGCTTCTCTAGATGACAGTTTTCATGACTACATCACATAGAGATGATAACCCAATTTTGAGATGTGGTACATGTTTTCTTTGTGGATCTGTAGTTACAGGTAGAAGGAAAAAAACAAAGGATTGGAAAGTCTAACAATGGGCAGCTTGTGTTTCTCCTGGCTGCTTAGAACTTACCTAGCTCCTGGCAGGTGACAGGTATTTTTTGGGTATTTAGGAACAAGACGTACTCCAGTGCATCCTTTCTCCTTAGCTTCACCTATCGTTTTCTTTTTTGCGGTACGCGGGCCTCTCACCGTTGTGGCCTCTCCCAGTGCGGAGCGCAGGCTCCGGATGCGCAGGCTCAGCGGCCACGGCTCACGGGCCCAGCCGCTCCGCGGCATGTGGGATCTTCCCGGACCGGGGCACGAACCCTTGTCCCCTACATCGGCAGGCGGACTCTCAACCACTGCGCCACCAGGGAAGCCCCATTTTCATTTTTTAAAAATTGAAGTATAGCTGATTTGCAATGTTGTGTCAGTTTCTGGTGTACAGCAGAGTTGATTCAGTTATATATATATATACGTATATGTATACATATATATTCTTTTTCATATTCTTTTCCATTATGGTTTGTTACAGAATATTGAATATAGTTCCCTGTGCTATACAGTAGGACGTTGTTGTTCATCTATATCTATTTTATATACAGTAGCTTGTATCTGCTAATCCCAAACTCCTAATTTATCCCTCCCCCCCTTTCCCCCTTGGTAACCATAAGTTTGTTTTCTATGTCTGTGAGTCTGTTTCTGTTTTGTAAATAAGTTCATTTGTACCATATTTTAGATTCCACATATAAGTGATATCATATGATATTTGTCTTTCTCTGTCTGACCTACTTCACTTAGTATGACAATCTCTAGGTCCATCCATGTTGCTGCAAATGGCATTATTTCATTCTTTTTTATGGCTGAGTATGTTTTTTGTTCTGATAAATTTTTTCCGTTTCTGGTAAGGAATAGAAGTTTAGAAAATTGAATTTCCTAAATTCAGTCAATGTATCAATGGATGCCCAGGGCCATGAAAGCTGGCTTCCTGTCAAGTGCCAAGGGATTAACATTTTAGAAAAATGTCCTGTGTTCTGCAAGAGTGAGGTGGATTCCAATATCTGGGCAGTACAAAACAATAGGACCAATCATTACCTGAAGGCAAATTAATAATATTAGTTGACTATTGTGCAGAAATTTCATGGCTTACGAAACACTTTACATATTATCTCTTTCAATGCTCAGAAGAATCCAATGCAGTAAGTGTATCACCAATGGCCAGTAAGCAGCAGAATCATGATTTGAAGCTAGATTTCTAGACACGAATCTTATAACCTCTCCATCATTTCAAAAAGCTTCTCATTAGGACTCAGTAAAATGTAGGAGATGCTTTAAGGGGTGGAAGCCCACCCCAACACAGCATAGACCCCCTCATCCACTGCTCCAAGTTCCTGGTGGAGTCAACAAATTGGATTAAGGCATTTTCTATGGCAGATCTTGTAATTAGGGGGCTGGAGGGAGGCTGGATTTCCTCTAACACAACGAGTGACATTATGGGCTGGTTAATTCTTTGTTGTGACGACTGTCCTGCGTGTTGGAGGAGGTTTAGTAGCAGCCCTCACCTCTACCCACTAGACGCCAGTAGCACCCTCCCATCATGACAACCAGAAAATGTGTCCCAGACGTTATCAAATATCCCATGACAAAATTGCCCCTAGCCAAAACCCAGTGTTCAAGATTAAGCTCTGTTCCGTCAGGTCAGCATCCATCACTATAGATTACAGGGTTCTGGAGGACTGGAGAGAAATGATCACAAACTCAGGGTTTAAAAAACTAAAAAGAAACCCAAGTTTCTAAAACTTGTAGGGAGCAAATACAGGAGATTGGACATTTTTAGAAAAACACCAACATGCTAAGAAAAAACTTTACAGATAGAGGTGAAAGGTTTAAAATTGACTTTCAGTCTTAATTTCTGGTATTGTTTCCATCTCCCCCAGGATTGTTACTGATGCTGCTGGTGTCAGAAGGAAAGGAAACAGAATAAGAAGCTCAAACTCCAGTCTCCAGGACCCAGAAACCAGCTTGGCAGGAGGTTTCCATACCCTTCCTCCCCTGCCCTTCTCCCTGGGCTGAACGTGTTCTATCAACACTCCTTCCAGGTTATGGGCTACCTTTCCAGAAAGGCTTTCAGCAGGTGGTTTGTCATAAAAATTTGGGGACTCCTCCCTCTGTCCCTCCTTCTCCTCCTTCACCCCTCCCTCCTCCTCTTTTTCTTGCTTTTTAAAATCTCTTCTATCATCCAAAAAAGCATTTGTTCAAAATCTAGTTTGTTTTGAGAACAGTGCAAAATCACATGGAAAGAAAACAGAAGAAACGCTCACTAGCTAGATGAGTTCGTGGTGGAGTGACCATATAATTCACTGACCAAACTAGGACACTTTCGAGAGCGGCAGAGGATGCTCTTATGATCATGCTGCCGAGACAGAAGGCATAACCTGGACCATCCCATGCTAAGTGGGACAAAGTGTCACCCTAGTTCTCCATGGCTCTTCCAGCCCTGTAATACCCCGTTCTGTCAATATGTGACCGCTCTGTCCCCTGGGACAAGTACAACAGGGAGGCTGTAATGTTAACAAGAAGCGGCGCTGTGCTGAGTATGACACATACGTTTTTTGATTTAAAACGCACAATTACAATGATCCTATTATAACACTCACTGTTCCAGATGAAAAACTTACTCAAGATCACACAGTTAATACATGATAAAGTGGGATTTAAGTCAGGCAATCTGACCAGAGAACCTCCTCGTTTCACACGACATTATTTGTGTTGGTTTGTGTGATGTTCTTATCGGCTTGCAAGACGCTCTATCCATGCACAATCCCTGCCTCCTAGTTGAGGACTATTCTGTGCTGATATCCTTCTCTTAACTGAACTATACCTTTACAGATAACAAAGCCAGGTTTGGGGCCATTCTTAGGTGGGGAGGAAGAGCTTGAAGAGAAATCAGTGCAAGGGGGACTTCTGTTTGGTCATAAGTGCAGCCAGTGATCTGAATGTTCTAGACACATCATCATCCCAAGGGCTCTTCTGAAAGGAGCAGAGATCTGCCAGAGAAAGAGGGGATCTCTGTGGAAATGAGTCTGTTTGTTCTGGGAAAACAGCAAAAACAACAAACCTTTAAAACATTTATTTATAAGAATTTGAGAGATTTTCTTTGTAATCCTCGAGTTACCCTGCTTCATGTTTCCTCGTAAAATATGGTAGGAAAACTCTAAAATTACTAAAATCGACTTAATTATCAGCAGTTTTGACTCCCATCCCTGAATTTGTCACCTCTGTTTAACCCTCCGTGGTATTTAAATAGCTAATCTGGTGCTGGCTGCCCAGTCAACACTGTGCAAATCTCCAAGTGACTTCACAGTGACCTTCGCAACTCGATTTATTTGGTATTTCCTTTGTGTTCCTTTATAGCAATTGACCGGCCTTTGCTAATTATTAAAAGTATTTGCTGAAGTATTCACCACCGTCAGTAGATAAGAATTTCTGGGAACAGCCTGTCTTGTGACATTAGCTTGTCCCCCACAGTATAAAACCAACTGAGAAAAGTCTTTTTGAAAACTGGTTCAGGTTGATATATACCTATATGAAAGCACGCATGCATTCGTTCATTCAGCATATATTTATTGAGTGCCTACTATATGCCTGGTCCTGTTCTAGGCAGTAACACACAAAAACTCCTGCCTTCACAGAACTGCCATCCTAGTGGGGTGGGATGAGGGAGATAGATAATGAGTACATAGAATATATTACATGTCAGATGGAAATACCTGCTATGGAGAAAAATAAGGCAGAAGACGGTGACTGAGAATAAAAGCTGTGTTTTAAAATAGAGTGCCATCCATGTTCATTGCAGCTTTACTCACATGCGTCCCCTACATTGGAAGGCGGACTCTTAACCACTGAACCACCAGGGAAGCCCCTCCCCCCTTTTCTAAGGCTGAATAATATTCCATTGTAAGTACTGGGTTGGCCAAAAAGATCGTTCGGGTTTTTCGTAAGATGTTATGGAAAACCCCGAACGAACTTTTTGGCCAACCCAATACCTACCATGTTTGTTTCATCCACTCCTCCATGGAAGAACATTCAGGTTGTTTCCATGTCTTGAGACATCCTGGTGATTGGCCAAATGTGTGACTCACACACTGTGATTGGCCCTATCACAGATACTCCCTGATTTTTTAGTGATAATAGAACTCTCTGTGGACATGATAGACAAATGAGTCTCAGGGCAGTATCAAAGCTTTTGAGAGCCTGACAAGTTCAATCAGTCTTGATTTGGGAACCCTGCTCGCTCACATTTAGGCTGTGCCACCCTGGGCAACCAGCCCCTTACTGTCGCCCACATGATCCAGCCTGACACATAAACTGACTACATAATTTTCATCATAACTTCTCCTTCTCGTTCCCCTTCTCCCCCTCCTCCCCCCTCCCCTCCCCTTCTTCTCCTTCTCCTCCTTCTCCTCCTTCTTCTCCTTCTTCTTCTTCTTTCTTCTTCTTCTCCTTCTTCTTCTAAGAGGAAAGGTCTGTGATCCTGGGAGATTTCTAATCCAGTGATTTCCATAGCTCCCTTTCTTCAAATCTTCCATTTTCATCTCCCCACCTTCAGCTCCCCAAGCCCTTAACACACAACTTTAAGGCGAAAGCCTTGAACATGGGTTTAGAAAATCTAGGAGAATCAGAAAGATAAGCAGGTTCTTGGCATCTTCAGGGACAAGGGAGATGCAGAATATCACCCCAGAGGGCAGAACCCCCAGTACTTGTCATGGAGAGAGTACAGGACCCATCCCTGGTCCAAGAAGGTCACCTGGCTCCACTTGCTCCTATATCGGGGCCTCTGGAACTTCTCAGCAGGACCCTGGAGAAATTGGAAGGAGGCGGTGTGGCCTCCCCTTCTTTCTTTCAGGATTTACCCCTCTTGCTCTAGGACACTGAGGCACTACAGGGGCATCCGCAGTTGCACAGCTGCTGAGCTTAACCCCTGACCCCTGGGAAGGTGGGAATTAGGTGTTTGGGTGTTGTGTGTGTTTGGGGGTGATTTTAATGGCTCTGGAACTTGAAGCCGTTCCAGAAAACACCGAAGCGGTCAGTAGAATCAGGATCTTTTCACTGAAACCCACAAAGGTCACAAGAAAGACTGTCATTGGCCAGGCTCTCAGGCCACTCAAATAGGCAGAGAAGAGGGGATGCAAACCCCGCCCAAGTCCCAGTGGGGATGGAGTTGGCACCGGGGACTTCTGGTCAACCCCTGGACAGAGGGCCAGGCATTTCAAAGGGTGCAGCAGCTAAGCACCCTCCCCAGCAGCGCACTGCACCTCCGCGAGCGCGTTTCCAGGGAACCAAGGTCGGAATTAGGGTCCAGGTGGGAATCAGGCGCGCAACCAGCGAGAAGCACGAGCGGAGGAGGAATAGCGCAGAGAGCTTAAGCCCGGGAGAAGGGGCGCAGCGTTTTGGAGCGGGAGGATTTCGCCCCGCGCGCCCAGCGTACCGCCCAGGCGCCTCCAGAGTCCCGGGCAGGGGGTCCTCTCGCAGCTGGCGCAGCGGCCCCTGGCACCGCGCCCTTCGCCCAGCGCCACCTGGCTCCTCAGCAGCGTCCAGGAAGGGTCTCTGGTCAAAGACAGGGATCTGCGGCCATGACCGAGGTCGCGGAGCCGGACGGGGGCTCCCCGGGTCCCCAGAGCCAGCCCGAGGGCTCGGCGCTTCAGGCGGAGAGACGGGGCGAGCCGGGGGCTTCCGGCCCTGAGGCGCAGAGGCAGGAGGCGAGAGAGGGCGCCGCGGAGGCGCCGAGGGGCGGGGGACCGGGCGCAGCCGCGACGGCCGAGGTGACGGAAGGAGAAGGGCCTGGGCCGGACGGAGGGCGCGCGGGCGAGGTGGCGCCGGACGCAGGCGGTGGCCCGGGGGCTGAGACGCGGGGCGCGAGCGGAGAGCAGGGCGAGGCCGAGGCGGAGAAGGGCTCCCGGGAGGGAGAGGAGCGGGCGAGCGGCGCGGAGCTGGCGGAGGAGGCGAGCCCGGGGTGCGGCGCGCAGGGCGAGGCCCCGGGGGAGGCCCCGGGGGAGGCTCAGGTGGAGCCTGGGGATCCCGCGGCCCCCGGGGCGAAGGAAGAGGCGGAGAGCGGGCCGGAGGAGCCGGGAGGCAGCGCGCCTGGGCCGGCGGGGGCCCGCATGGACGCCGACGGGCTGACGGGGGACAGCACGGCCGCCGAGGCGCCGGCGGGGGACAGCACGGTCACCGAGGGGCCGGCGGGGGACAGCACGGTCGCCGAGGGGCCAGCGGGGGACAGCACGGTCGCCGAGGGGCTGGCGGGGGACAGCATGGTCCCCGAAGGACCGGCGGGGCTCCGCGTGGACGCCGAGGGGCCGACGGGGGTCAGCACTGTCGCCGAGGGGCCGGCGGGGGTCAGCACGGATGTCGGGGGGCCGACGGGAGAGGCGCACAGGGCCCAGGGTGAGCCCCGGGATGAAGGGGACAGCAGCCCGCAGACCCAGGCCGAGGCGACTGAGGCCGCAGCGTCGGAGAGCGCGGAATGCAGCCCTGGGGAGTGCAGCCCTGGGGAGCTTGCGGGGGAGCCTCCGGGTGCAGCGGCGGGGGCCGCGGAAGAGACAGGGGGCCGGGAGGGAGAGGAGTCGCAGGAAGCGGCCCCCGGGGGCGCGAGGGCAGATGCTGGCGAGGACGAGGACCAGGGTGCGCCCCTGGGGCAGAGAGAGGAGGCAGAGGAGGAGAGGCGAGAGCGGGGTCCAGAGGGGCCAGGAGAGGAGGCCACAGCCGGGGGCGCGGACGAGCCCCTCGACGGCAGCGCGGATGGGGAGGTGGCCCAGCCGACGGAGGCCCGGGAACCCGAGGCCGAGCTGAGCAACCACCTGGCGGAGGGGGACAGCACCGAGCGCGGCGACGAGACCGCGCCGGTGAACGGTGGCCAGGAGGACGGCGAGGTGTCCGAGGAGGGGGCCCCGGGACAGGAGCACGACATCACCCTCTTCGTGAAGGTAAATCTGGCTTCTTGCAACTCCCAGGACGCCCCCTCCCATCCTTAGTCTTGGTCTGTTGAGATCTGATCCCAGAGGGACGCGCAGGGATGAAGCTCTTGGCGCCCTGATGGTCACCGAGCACTTCTATCCGCGGGGTGGGGGTGGGGGGTGCGGGTGGGGGGAGAGGCGGGACAGCTTGGGTTTCAGGGAGAAGAGGTAAAGGAGCGTTACAAAGAAGAACTGAGGGTTTGGAAGCAAAAAGTTTGGGGTGAGAGTGGTGGGAGATGGGGATGCGGGTCCAGCGTCCCCCTGTCCTTTGTACTGAAAATCCTAACTAGCCCTTCTAGTCAGGAGGTTATTAAAGAATTCACTTTAAAAAACAAAAACAAAACCCCACCCAGCCCTGCTGATGTTCAAAGCAATTTCTGCCAAAGGAAACGTTAATACCTAAAGTGAATAAATGCAAACAGGTAGGTTGTCATGTGAGAAGTTATCTCCGGACTCAAACCTCAGAGACCCAGAGCGGGCCCAAATTTTCAGCTCCAGAAAGGTCTTCCATTTCTGTAGAATTGATAAGGTATGTTTGGGAGGAAAGTGGAAGTTTATTTAAATACTGTAATATTTATTGAACATTTAACATTTACTTTGGAAGAATGCAAGATGCTGACGACTTGAACATCGTCTGCCTTTATGTTCTAGTTTCAGCCTTACTTCAAAGGTTCAAAGAGGACAAGGATTCTGTAGCGACACAAGTGAGGAAGTTTTAGGTTGAAATAAACATTCCTACAAGACATCACAAATGAGGAACTAGGTTCCGGGGGCAGCTCACAGGAGGATCTTTGTTGAAAAAGCCCTTCCCAAAGACCTTTGGCCAGATGGGGAAAACAGCAGATAATAAGGTCAAGAATGTGCATTGTATGTTGAATCATAATCCTTCCAAAATACTTTCAGGCTTATAGAGGCCGGTTATGACCTAAACCTCCTTGGGAGAAATATAAGCAAATTTTAATAAGCCAAAAAAAAAAAAAAAAAAAAGAAAGAAAAACAGTTCCCAAAGTGATTAAGATCAGAATTTCAGGAATTCTTTGGGTGGCAAGAGAGTTTGGGAAGAACAGCCTTGCGTTTCTTCACTGTGCTGTTCTGAGCAAATTTTAAGATGCTGAGACATTTTAAGATTATGTATTGGGACATAACCTGAGGGTACAATCCCTAGGAGGGTCACTGGGAGCCAGAAGACTTCAGGGAAGTTAGGGGAGGGGGAAATCCGAGCAAGTGTTGCTGTGTGTGCCCCAAATCTGCTCCTTGGTTTAAGAAATTTCCCCTTGTTCTGGTCGCCTGACTACATAATTCCAGCCTCTTGTTACAGCTTGGAAACACAGCTTCCTGATAGTCTTTCTGCTTCCATCCTCGGCTCCCTCGAATCTAGTCCCTTGGTCATAGCCAGTGAGCTAAGAAAGAAAAGATCTGATCATTTTGTTTCCTAGTATAATCTTCAGTTGTTTATTACAGACTTTCAGATAAATCCACACTCCTTAGCCAGGTCACAAGGCTATCCGCGGTGTGATTCCTGTCTCCTTGGCACTGCCTGAGTATCCCTCCCACCCAGCTTTGCTACCCATGGTACCGCTATGCCAGCCTTGTTAGACTACTTACTGGTCCTAGAGGGAACCACATTCTTTTCTGCCTGGAAATTTTGCATGTGCTGTACCTGAATCGAGTTTCCTTCCCTTCACCCCTCCCGGTCTTCCCTGCCTGGCTACCTGCTATGTGTCCAAGATTCAGCATGGCCATCATCTCCTCTGGGGAGACTTTTCCAACCCCAATTTGGGTTGGGTATCCCTCTGTCTAAGCTCCACTCACACATGGCACTACCTTCTGCGTGCTATCTCCAACGTGGAGCACAGGTCTGGAACGTGAAGGTGTGTGTGAACGGGTGGCTGCCTGTGTGAGATAGTAGACTGTAGTGATCAACAGCACAGAGTTTAGAGCCAGTGGGTCTGGGACCAAATCCTGGCTCTGCTCCTTTCTTGCTGTGTGACCTTGGGCAAGTTACTTGATTTTCTGTGCCTTTGTTGCTTATGGATAAAACAGGAACAATCATAGTTCTTACTCCATGAGTTTGTGGGACATTCAAAATTAGGATTGTATAAAACACTCAGAACAGTACCTGACTTGAAATAAGCCTGCTATATATAAATGTGACTTCTTATTGTTACATCTGCTCAGCTCTGATAAACTTTCATTGATTTTGCACAGGAATAATCCCTTTCCCATTCCATCCCTGCCATTTTATTTATTTATTTATTTCTGGCAAATATCTCTAGTTTCCTAATTACCTCCATTTTCTGGGGAAAAGAATATTATGAAAGGTAAAAACAAGTTGTTTTCTCAGACTCTGCTCAGTAGTTTGTGAAGGCAGAGGCAAGGGGGCATGTCGTGGACTGCTTAACCAGAATGTTTGACTCTGATGATTGGTTTGGTGCTCAGTTGTTGTTTTCCTTTCTTTAAGGAAACAAATGGATCTCCAAACAGTGAAATTGGTTTTCAAGCAATTACTGCTTGATACAGCTTCTGAGGGTCACCTAGGATGTGCCCCGTAGGATTGTTAAGGCATATCTCACTTTCTTCTTCTTCTTTTTTTCGTTTTTTGGCCATGCCACACTGCATGCGGGATCTTAGTTCCCTGACCAGGGATCGAACCCGTGCCCCCTGCATTGGAAGCATGGGGTCTTAACCACTGGACCACCAGGGAAGTCCTTACTTTCTTCTTATCCTTCTGATCATTCCCTTGAAAAACAAAAGATCTCAAACACAAATCAAGCAAAAACCCTTTAGACTATTTTAGCTCTTGAGTTTGTAATACTCGATTTAAAATCCTTAATTTAGTTCAGAATAGGATTTCTTTGCCAGATTTAACCTTCTCTAGGTTCCTTCTTTGGGCTCCACTTTATCTGGACGCTGTATTCCATAATGGACGTCTGACCTCCTGGGTTTTATAAACATGTCAGGCAAGTGTGTCTTGGTGGGTTTTTGATTCCATGATTGATGTGTAAAACTGTTCTTTAAGGAGAGAACATTCTCCTAGGCTTCATATGACAGCCTACTAAACACAATTTTTAAAATTAACTAGCCCTCATTCTATTTGGGAACTTTTAACTTTTACATTTCTTCCTGTTTAAAAAAATAAACGTATTGGTTACAAATAAATGTATTGGTTACCAGAAAGTAATGACATACGACCCAGTAAAATGTAATAATAAAATCTGCTTCTAATTTTAGCCACCTGGTGGTTTATGTTCCCCATCTTTGTGAGAATTGTCATTTTATTAGTCATTTTGTTTTATTCTATACGTATGCAAGAATGTCTTCTTGGATGTAAAAGCCAGGAATGTATAGAACAGGCCACAGGAAAGCCTCCTTGAATTACTGTATGGTAAATGAATTGCTGACTATGCTAATTTTTAGTTCTGTTTTCTCAAAGAAGTGTTCATTATTTACCATCTAATTATACGGCAACCCTGCAATATATTTAGTAAGAAAGATTCTTTTCTTCTTTGTTCGTGAAAAGGAAGGAGGACAACATAATAACACACCAACATAGTAACAACAAACGACAAACAAAATACTAACACCATAGCGTAAGGTTAGGACTTCAGCAGCTGTGGCGGTTTAGTCGCCAAGGAAGTCTCACTTACAGGTTCGGTTCATCTAATACTTTGAGGCAGTGTCTAGGGATGGGATAGTCTGAGATATGGATTTTCTGGCAAATTCAAATGACTTAAAAAATCTTAATGTGACCAGTGAATAATCCTGGGCCAGACTCTAAGAAATTCTTAAATTACGTTTCGGAGATCATTCATATAACCACTAATACACAGCTAACGCTGAGCTTGAAAACTTGCATTTGCCATCACATTTGGGTTCTCCAGGGAGATGAAACTGAGGACGGAACAAAGTAGAACTTGAGAAAGACATGGCCTTTGAGGATAACCAGCAAGGACCTACTACTGTACAGCACAGGGAACTCTGCTCAGTGTTATGTGGCAGCCTGGACGGGAAGGGAGTCTGGGGGAGAATGGATACATGTATATGTATGGCTGAGTCGCTTTGCTGTGCACCTGAAACTATCACAGCGTTGTTAATCGACTATACTCTAATATAAAATAAAAAGTTAAAAAAAAAAGACAAGGCTTTGAATGAGCATTGTCACCTGGAGATACCTCCCCTCCCCAAATAAATAAGTAACTAAATCAAGCCTCCCAGGCATTGTCATATCACACGGGGGGATGGGAGCGGGGCGGGGGTCTGTGGGGACCAACATCTGAGGCACTCCTGGTGGGTCAGAAGGCTGCAGCTGTCTGTGCATCTTCAGCCAGGTGTGAGCAGGCTGAGACCTGCCCTGTGGGGTTTGGTCTCTGAAGAGCTTGAAAGGGAGATGTTATTTTCATAACTAAGTATGAATTGTGTGTGTAGAAGGGAAGTGAGCAAAAATGCACTTCAGGGACTTTAATGTTTCCCCCCAAATGACATTTTTTTGTCATTTGTTTTCTGAGTGTCAACACCACTTACTTACAAATGACGTCTATGAAATCATACAAGGTTCGTTGGGGTGGAAACCAAGGTGGAACATCATGCTTTGCTAACTTCTTACACACACATGTGCGCACAGTGCATGCGCATGAGATCCACAGGGTGTCCTTACTGCCTGGCACGGTGGTGGGCTCGTGGGAGGTCCTCAATCAGTGATTTTTGGTAATGGTAGGTAAATAACCAGATGGATGGATGATTGGCTCAAGGTGACTTGGCTAGTGAGAAGCTGGACTCAAGCCCCATTCCCCACTGCCCCAGTCTAGTGTCCCTTGTGGAAGAGCCAGAGACACTCTTCTCCCTGAAGATGTCATAGTCTGGCACAGGGTCTGGTACATAATGGGCATCCTGGTAATGCTGGTAGGAAGAGAAGATGGGATCAAGGATGAGTAGGACGCTATGAGAGTATATATAGGACGACCTGCACATACAATGGTGGTCACTAAAGAGTTATTGATTCAGTTGTATTTGGGGAGACACAGAGAGTGGGACCCTTTGATAATCCCAGCACAAATTCTTCAAGATTTTCTAAAATAGGCTGGCTTTGCGCTAGCCATTTTCTGAGCTCCTTTGATATTCAGCAAAGAAAAGTTTTCTCTGAGAGTTGGGGAGGTGGATGCTTAAATCTCCTAAGCGTCTCCTTTTCCGTCATTGATTTTCTCTGCTCTTTTTCTGACAGAGTGATGATTTGTAAACTGGGGTCTGTATCTGGGCAAAGTTGAGGGAGATATCTTCTAAAATATTTCAACTTTTATTTTACTATTTTCTTCTACTTTATTTCAAAAGTTGAGTAAATTAAATTTTTTAAAAATTGAAATAAAATAGAGGTTAAAGATATTTATGCACAGTTTGGTCATTCATGTAATCCATGAGATTCTTTTGTAAAATGTACTTTTTTAAAAGAAAAAACAATATATTAGGATAAGAAAAACTTATAAAACAATACAATGTGATGAAAAATAAATCTTCGTCCATGTCTGAGGCCCAGCCTCTCAGTTTTCTCCCTAGAGATATTCTGTGCATATTCAAACATATATGTAAGTATCCTCACTGTTTTAGTTACTTACTGCTGTGTAACAAATTACTCTGAAACTTAGCATCTTAAAACAATAAACGTTTATTATTCACAGTTTCTCTGCATCAGGAATTTGAGAGCAGCTTAGTTGGGTAGTTCTGGCTCCTGAAGTTGTAGCCAAGATGTTTGCAGGGCTGTGGTCTCATCTGAAGGATTGATTGTGGTTGGCTCCACTTCCACAGTGGTTGACTCACATGGCTGTTGGCAAGAGGTTCAATTGCTCATCACTTGGACCCTCCCCATAGGGCTGCTTTAGTGTCCTCAAACATGACATCTGGCTTTCCCCAGAGCAGGGGGATCCAAGAGAGAAGAATGCCTTTTATGACCTTGTCTCAGAAGTCACACAGTCATTTCTGTTTTATTCTCTTAACTAGGTCCAGCCTTCAGGGAGATTGGAATTCCATCCCACCTTTTAAAGAGAAAGTCAAAGAATTTGTGGACTATTAAAAAAAACACCACACCTACTTTTTTCTTTTTCATAAAAGTAGTACACTGGAAATACATTCGGTTATATCTTACATTCTTTACTTAACATCATATCTTAGAAATCATTCCCTATCAGTGCCTGTAGCTCTCTCACATTCTTGTTAAAAATTTTGCATTTTTCTAGTAATGGGTGTATTCTACAATCAGTTTCCCACTTCTTACATTGTATGAATTCCTGTTCAAAACAAAGCTTAACATGTATAGATAGCAGCGTCATTTCATACCCCACCCTGCTCCATCTGAAAATGGAAGGTATATCACTTTGATCTTGGCTTGCCGTCTTCCGAAACGGATTCGTGATCAGTAGTCATCTGCGATAAAGTGATATCAGTATTGTTTCCAAGGTTGTGTCTCCTAGCCAGATGTTCTTTTTGGATTCCATGCGTTGAAAGAATTGACCAAAATGTGTACAGATTGATCACAAATCCTATCTGTAGAGGACCAGTGAATTGTGGAAGCCTACCCATAGCTTATGTTTGATGAGAGGGAGGATGGAAATATACAAATATCAAAGATTGTTTGGAAAGATAATTTTGAAGCTTCTGGAAGGGTAGCTTTATGGAGAAACACAGACCATGTTGATATATATTTATTCAGTCTGTGAAGGAAAGTCTGATTTTATATATGCGTGCAAGATCATCAGATTAAAAAAATTCTCCATTTTTACCCGTTTTATGGACTCTACCCCAACTTACTCTCTCTCTTTCCTTCTTCACTTGGTCATCCATCTGAAAGTTGAGTCTTGATATGGGGCAAAGAAAAGCTGCTTCTCAGTCTTTCAAACTACCAAGTGGTATTTTGGACCCAAGTAGGCTATTGAAAGGGAATGTTTATTGAGTACCCACCACGTACCAGACACTCTGCATGGGGCTGGGGGTACTACAGTGACAAACAGTGATGAACACAGCTCCTGCTTTTCTGCAGCCTTAGCCTTAGAGAGTGATCCGGAAGGAGATAATTACGATGCTGTGCGAGGGAGGAGAACATGGCGCGGGGGAGGGGTTGGTGGGACAGGTGGGCAGAGCGGGACGGCAGCCCGGGTGCTGACGGACAGAAAGGAGAGATTTGGCCTCTAGATCTCTGACCGCAAGGGCTCTGCCCTTCTGCTGTACTCCCCTCTATCTGGAAGGTTGTGCTGTGTACAGTGCACGGATCAATGAATGATGGCAGTGAACAAACGTGGCTACTATATCAGATGGACTGAATTGCGTGGTCAGCTGTGATTTTTATTTTTGATTTACAATGTTGTGTTAGTTTCTGGTGTACAGCAAAGTGATTCCGTTATACATTCTCACACACACACACACACACACACACACACACACACACAGTTTTGCATTCTTTTCCAGTGTGGTTTAGTACCGGATATTGAATATAGCTCCCTGTGCTATAGAGTATGTCCTTGGTCCTTGTCGTTTATCTATTTTATATGTAGTAGCTTGTATCTGTTAATCCCAAACACCTAATTTATCCCTCCTCCCTGCTTTCCCCTTTGTTAACCATAAGTTCATTTTCTATGCCTGTGAGGGCGTGGTCAGCTTTTAATGGTACATTTTGCAGAATGTAAATTTTATGATTTCGTAGATTCTTTCCATCTAAGCCAGCAATGCCTCAACTGTCAGATTGCATTTACAGACGTTGGCTTTTGTCTGAGCACGGTAACTGACCAACTATTAAAGTACTAGGCCTGTTAAAAATCATTTTTACCTTTCTAATTCCATGGCAGGAGACTATGGTAAGGAATACAGTTGACGACCAAAATGGGGGAGTGATGCAGGTCACTCAGCGGTGTTCAGCTGGTGAATGGGCTGGTCCCAGGGGTTCAAGACAGCTTCACACACTTATCTGGTGTCTTGGCAGGTTGGCTGGAAGGCTGTGCAGCTGGGATGGCCAACTGGAGCGCCTACAGGCAGCCCCTCCAGTATGCTGGCCTCAGGGAGGGTCAGTGGACAAGGCAGAAGGTACATGGCCTTTCCCACCATATTCTAGTGGTTACCAAGTAGTCACAGAAGTCAGGCCACATTCAGAGGGAGGAGAATCAGACCACTTCCCAATGCGAGGAGAGTCAAAGGATCTGTAGCCTTCTTTAACCCACCACACTATCTGATTTCAGGGTATGCCAAAATGCTCACATCATTTATTTAGATCCAGGTCTTTGCTAACTTGAACTGGTTTAAGAACATTTTAGCAGTGCGTAAAGCACTGGAGTTATTATTATTTTTTATATTCAGTGATGAGCAGAGCAATGTAGCTGTAGTACTTACCACAACAAATCTCAATTCCATAACCTTAATGCACAAGCAAAGAGGGTCTCGAGCCCCGATCTGGGCCACTCCATATGCCCTTTTTACAGTCATTTCTTTGTCATATCTAAGAGACAGCCACTTATTCTTATTGATACAAAGGAGAAGCAGTACGTGCTGGTTAAGTAGCTACTAGTCTCAGTGCCCCCTTTTTGTTTCGAGTGTGCAAGTTTAGAGCTGTTCTGGAGAAGCGAGAGATTGGGTTCCCTTTTAAACCGGTGAGATTCTGCCTTCCGGCCAGTGAGACTCTTTGCTGGGGAGGGTGGCCAGTAGGAAGCCCCTCATTATGCACACCTATCCATCCCCCTACGGTGCCGCTGGCCCACCTCCAGCCACAGTGGGCTGTGGGGATGAGGATCAGGGTAGGGGGGCACCTGTTCTCTTCCCTGGCTGGGGGCACACGAGGGGTTCTGATGGGGCCCTTAGGACAGTGGCCACAAGCATGACCAAGACATGCAGCACATCTCAGCTGTCATGTGCTGTGAAGATCACCCAGCATAAAGGTGTTATTGGAGATCCGGAGACATAAGGCTTTCTTCCTAAATGAGGATGATTAACACTTTTTTTTTGGTGCCTTTGGTGTCAGGGCGTTGGACACGGTGAGTTCAAAGAATCTTGGAAAGATTTAATCTCTCCCCAACTTTGTTCCTTTTGCTTGAACTCCATCCAGGCTGGATGCCTTCAACTCTCTTCCCATAAATGGTCAGACGAGATGAAGTGTGGGTTGCACTCAATGGCTTTTTTGGTGTCATTTAACTCTCTGAACAGAGAAATCCATGCTTAAGAAAATTCAGAGGTATTGACACATCAGGTATGGAGGGAGACTTTTTTTGTTAATGCCATTTTAACCAATATATTATGATTATTCGCATCGTGGACAGCAGCAATAAAGGAAGATTACTCTGTTATTCTCCAGCTAGTGAGATATGCTAGTGCTCAGATACAGTGCTCTGCTCATCACTGGGTAATACAAAACAACACCATTGCTTTTAGGCACTGCTAAAAAAATTTTAAACCAGTTCAAGTTAGTCAAGACCTGGATCTATAAGTGAATGATTGGAGCATTTCAGCACACCCTGAAATCGGATAGTGTGGTGGATTAAAGAAGGCTACAGATCCCTTGACCCTCCTGCCATTGGGAAGTGGGGTCTGATTCTCCTCCCTCTGAACGTGGCCTGACCTCTGTGACCACTTGGTAACCAGTAGCGTATGGTGGGAGTGATGCTGTGTGGTTTTTATTACAAAAGGCTGTG
Source organism: Grampus griseus (assembly GCF_964374135.1). Lineage (NCBI taxonomy): Eukaryota > Metazoa > Chordata > Mammalia > Artiodactyla > Delphinidae > Grampus > Grampus griseus. Next base: position 133,339,024 of record NC_138998.1, read on the forward strand.
CAGCTTCTGCCTTGTTCAGTGAGGCCCCTGAGGCCAGCGTACCGGAGGGGCTGCCTGTAGGCGCTCCAGTTGACCATCCCAGCCGCACAGCCTTCCAGCCAACCTGCCAAGACACCAGACAAGTGTGTGGAGCTGTCTTGTACCCCTGGGACCAGCCCATTCACCAGCTGAACACCGCTGAGTGACCTTGTCAACGTCACATGGAATAGAATAATCATTTAGGCAAGCCTTACCCTACCCAAATTCCTAACTCACAAATCATGATCTATAATAAAGCACACAACTTAGGCTGCTAAATGTGGAGTGATTTGTTACCGGGCAAAGGTAACTGGGACATGTGACTTATGACACTTCTAAGCCGGTGAAATCTGAGTGGGTGGAAAGATGGCCAAGGTGAGAGGTGCAGAGCGGGTTAAAGTAGTTCCAAGCGGGGTGGGGGGCAGTGCAGGTAAAAGGAGGGCCCCGTGTGGCCAGTTCTTCTGTTTGGTGCACGCGTTTTCCCCTTTGGAGTCACTCTAAGAAATGGAATACGCTCAGTCATTCAAGAACGTAAACCACCAGGGTATAGAGAAACAGGCTGCGTTATTAAGCTGGTCTTCCAGAACAAGGTGTTCCTTTGTTGTAATAATTCCTTGTGAGAATTTTACAAGGAAATAAGCTTTTCATCTCTGTGTAAAAGCTTCAGTTGGTATCAGGCCATATTATTAAATAAGGATTAAAAACAGGCCCAGAGTTTTTAAAGCAGAATTCATATAGGAGGATAAAAAGTAGCAAGTTTCATTTTGTTCGTCCGTGTGCTTCTTATGAGTTGATTCCACCCACTGTGACAATGAACGCCGACATATCTAAGCCTGTGGCCAGAATTGAAAGCTAAGAGCAATTGGGTTCAGTGATTAAGTTTGTGGGTCAAGGGTGATCACCCACCTAATCCACCTCATAAGACATTGTTACGGCAGTCGAAAAGAATAAATACTATACTTTCTTGGGAATGAATTTAGGTTTCATAGGCTTTTTGTAAAGCTCAGATCTGTTTCAAAGTTTTAAGATCTAAAATATATTCGTTAGGATCTAGGTGTAATGAGGAATGAAATCGTCCCTGAGTTCTAAGGTTATGGAGGAGTGAGAAGAAGCATTTTTCAAGACAGAGCATAATCCCCTTTGTGGCCTGGACCGAGGACTCTAATAGACACATTTTACTGATAAAGGGCAGCAAAGCTTTCCCTTCCTTGGGTGTGCAAAGTCAGTCTAGAAAATATCAACGGTGTAGTCATTTATTTCTTTAAGAAGAAAAACACTCAATACTCGCTGCACTTATGATACATTTCTCCTTTATAGGCTTACAAGAAGTGTGATGGTAATGTTTGTGTCATGGGATGAGCTAGTATGATAACAATAAACGATACCAACAAAGGTATGAAAATGAGGGCCACGATTCTTATCTGCAAGGAGCGTTGTTTCTGGTGCTGGGTTTTATTGGTGGTTGCTGTTCTCGCTGGCTCCACCAGAGGGCAGAAGAGGAACCAGAAGGGGCGTAAGTCCAGGGAGCCAACTGGGCAGTTTCCTCTCCAGTTAGCGTTCCCTCTGCCTTGCAGAAAAGTTAAAGAAACCGAGAAGACCTTCAGATGGTCTGTGCTACACAGTAGTCATGGTGATCGTACAGCTGGAACCGCTGGCCTTTTACCTGCAAGCAGCCTCCTACAGCCCTTCCTGTTGACCGTGGCAGAATAATGGGTGGTGATATGGGAGCCCAGCTGCGTGGTCCAGCTTTCTGTCCACCTGCCCACGGACCCTCGTCCCTCCTAACTGCAGAGTGTTCTGCTCTCTGGAACCACCCCACATGGCTCCTTCCTGCCCTAACCAAGAGGTGGGGATAAGACCAGTGGGGACGTTGCTGGCACAGACTATAGAGGAAGAAGGGAGATGATGATGCTGTGCTGAGAAAAGCCTGGGCAGAGGGTGCCGGAGGAGAGGTTATCGGACCTCAGTAAGTGGTGTGTCTCATGAATGTGGGTGTCCTTCAGTCTCTAAGGGAAACTCGCAAGTAGGAATTCCAGAATTTGAGCTAGGATATCAAATTCCGATGACTGCCATGTCACAATCTCCCCAAAGAAAGAAGCTTTCCTGCATTCCTTGCCCCTAACAGAAATTGTGAAATTAGTTAAGAATTTAGTACTTTAAGGGACTCTATCACTTTTCTATTGGTTTCTCCTCATGTCGTCTCTGTCACCCACTTAAAGGGTTTATATACCCTTTAGAACACTTTGTCTTTCATTGGACACTCCTCCCCCAATTTTGTAGTTTATTGGGCATTTCTACAAAAGTTGTTCCTTTAGTTCTTGGCAAAGAAAATAATCTTCTCTTGTATCATTGTTTCCGTGGGAAAATCAGTGAATATATCAGTTCAACTCCGTCATCTTTCCCAGGGCCACTTATTATGCACGTCTTTCCACCAAAAGGTAGCAGCGGGTGATATCTCAGTAACAGAATTATGTTTTAATCTGCAGTCCAGATTTTCAGAACTATACCTTATTCTGGAAAATTAGGTGAATTGGCTTTTCAAGGTTTGTAGAGTATGACTTATTAAGTTCTTACTTCCTGCACCAATAACGTCAGAATAAAAATGGAAAGAGTTAAAAATCCCCTGAAGTTATTAAACCGATTCACAGAGAATAGTAATGTGAAGTGAGTTTACGGCTTTAAACTGTATCCACTGTAGGTGGGATTTCGGGATGTTCTCAACACAATGGGTTCCCCAAACTGGGTCAGGAATAGAGTAAAGCATGGGAATTCTGGAAGCTGGCTCTTCTCTGGGGGGTGGAGTCTCTCCTTCTGCCACATTGTCGCCGTCCTGTCCACCTTGAGGATGTGTTGACACATCAGACACTGAGTATTTCTGTTCACAGTGCGGTGGAGTGCTGACCGTCAATGTGTTTTGAGGGGGTCATTGATTGACTCGTGGATTCATCGATTCAGCAAACATTCTCAAGCATTCTTAAACATCCCAAATTCCATAAAATGAAATCTTTTATTATTTTTGCACAATTTTGTCTCTCAGAACGAGGTTTTGTTTCCTGGTTTGGGGCACCCAGTGTTTTGTGCCATTTTTACCCTCGTGCCAAACGAGATAGTGCCAAACCAAGCCCCCTCAGCTGCCTCTTCTCCTGGTGTTGTTGGAAGGTCTCTATGACCAGGGTCTTGCAGACCATTATCAGTTAGTGTGGATTTGAACACAGTTGGGGTGCAGGGAACCAGAGCAGGTCCTGTTTACATGGTGCCCGTGGATGGACTGGACAAGCATGGCATGTAGCCCCTTAGGATACCTAAGACCTAATAAGTCCTTTCCCTCGCCCAGTAAATCTCCTTGACTCTCTCATTTTCATATCTGTGTGGATGCCTTTATTTTGATGACAGATAAATGAGAACCCTCACAAAATCTTCACATTCTATTTTCTTCCTGAAATACAGAGCACATCTTTTCCTATTTAGTTAATTACCTACAGGCACCCTAGTGTACAGTATTTTCAAGTTATTCTACACAAAAAGTAATATTTTGTTGTTTCATCTCTGAATTCCAGTTTTCCAAGCCTTACAAAACTGAAATAAGACACTCCCGTAAGAAACTGGCCTTGCCCAGATTGGATTTAGGATAATAAATGAACATCTTGAGAAATCCCCAGCCTCTTCTCCTGTGGTGTCGGTGTGTCCTTCTCCACAAGGCAGATGAAGGGATCCATTGCCCTGGAACTGGATTGCTGGGGCCACAGTAAGATTTGCAACAAATTAGGGACACCAGTTCCTAGCCACTTAGCATAAATGTCGTTTTTGAAAACAGGAGCCCTTGAACTGTTTGCTCATTGGCTGGTTTGTGAACCACTGCGAAGCTGGCCCCAGGGTCACTGTTTTTTTTTTTTGACCTAATAGGTCAGGGTTAGGGAATCTTGAAACAGGATAGCACTCCCTCTTTCTTCTTCCTCAGGGGTGAGGGTGGGGAGAGAGTTCACCAAAAAAAGCTTGTGGCACAGAAAAGACTTCTGTATAATAAAGCCAGGGCATTAGCCTTGGCCTTGGTCAGCCAGTTAGGTGTTTCTCCAAATTTGGAACTTGGCTGGTCCCTTTTGGTCTGAGACCACAGACCTTCCCCGTTGCGTGGGTCAAGCCAAGCCAGAGAATATAGTCATATAACTAACAGTGGGAAAGGGGGGAAGGTAAAGCTTCCAGATAATTCTGTAACGTCTGAAGTCTTCTAAAATCGCTCCGTTCAAATTGCTAACATCAAGGTTAACATCAAGGTTGGCACCTTGTAGTACCACTACAAGGTGGTACTGTGTGCCTCTGCTCACTGACAAAGAACTTTCAAGTTCAGCAAGTTAATTATCCATGACCTAGGAACCCCTGACCTTGTAAGAATTCTCAGATTACAAGGAAATACAAAATGAAATCTAATTGTTAAAATGGGAGTAGTTACCCTGTCGAGCACAGTTCCAGGACAATTTTGTGATTTTCCTAAACTCCATATGTTTTTTTGGGGGGGGGAGGTTCTGACTCTGACTTTCCTGCTTTTGAAGCATAAAGCCAACTTTTCCTATTTTATACACAATGTGATTTTATGTACTCCTGGTTGATTCTTTTGTCTCTTTTCACTGATACAAGATGACAGGCTGGTTTGAACCTAAACTTGTGAAACCTGAGGTTTCTGGTTAGTAATGCAGGCTTACCTTCAACTCAGTGGTCAGGAGAAAAGGGAGCAGCGGGGAAAATTAGCAAGTTGATGTAGCTTAGGTTTCTTAAACATGAAGATGTAGGTCTGAACTGAATAAAGTTGCATTTAAATTAAAAAGTGCCTTCCCACTCTACCATTGATCTGGCATCTCCCATTGTGCATTACATAATTGCATTATACACATTGCATTATACAATATATATACAATATATACAATATGTATACAATATATACAATATATATACAATATATACAATATATATACAATATATATATATACAATTGCATTATACACATTGCATAATTGCATCTCCCATTGTGCATTACATAATTGCCCCTCTCCTTTACGAGAAGTTTTGTTTGTGCTGGGAGCTGTTCATTTGTTTGCTCTTCTTGTTGAAGTTGCCAAAACCATTTAGGGATAATTCCACTATTTCATTAAACAAGACACTGGCAGGAGAAACTGACTACCTGATCGACTAGACATTTCTGTTTGTTCTTTAAAATGAAGCAAAAATTTTCAGTGAATATGTCATCCATGAGATCTACTACGAACTTTAATTTAGAAAACCAAATCTATTTAGTACCTAAGGTCGCTACTTTTCAGTATACCTGATTTAATTAATTAATTAGTTTTTATTGAGGTATAATTGACAGACACCATTATATTAGTTTCAGGTGTACATAATGATTTGATATTTGTATTTATTGCAAAATGATCACCACAGTAAGTGTAGTTAACATCCATCATCACACAGAGTTACAAATATTTTTCTTTCTTGTGATGAGAACTTTTAAGATCTACTTTCTTACCAACTTTCAAGTCTGCAATATGGTATTATTAATTATAGTCGCCATGCTGTACGTTACATCCTCATGAATTGTTTATTTTATAATTGGAAACTTATACCTTTCGGCCCCCTTAACCCATTTCACCCCCATCCCCACCTCTGGCAGCCATCAGTCCATTCTCTGTATCCCTAAGCTTGTTTGCTTGTTTTTTCTTTTTTTTAAGATTCCACATATAAATGAGATCATATGGTATTTGTCTGTCTCTGTCTGACTTATTTCACTTAACATAATGCCCTCAAAATCCATACATCTTGTCACTAACGGCAATATTTCAATCTTTTTTAATAGCTGAATAATATTCCTTTGTGTGTGTGTGTGTATATATGTATGTATGTGTGTGTATGTGTGTGTATACATATATATACACACATATACATATACCACATTTTCTTTATCCATTCATCTGTTGATGGACACTTAGTTAGTTTCCATATCTTGGCTATTGTAAATAGTGCTGCAATGAACACGGGGGTGCATGTATCTTTTTGAGTTAGTGTTTTCATTTTCTTTGAATAAATACCCAGGAACGGAATTGCTGAATCAAACAGTAGTTCTATTTTTAATTTTTTGAGGAACTTCTATACTGTTTTCCACAGTGGCTGCACCAATTTACAGTCCCACCAACAGTGCGTGAGGGTTCCCTTCTCTCCACACCGTCTGCGACACTTGTTATTTTTTGTCTTCTTGGTAATAGCTATTCTAAAACAGGTGTGAGGTGATGTCTCATTGTGGTTTTGATTTGCATGTCCCCGATGATGAGTGATGTTGAGCATCTTTTCATGTGCCTGTTGGCCATCCGCATGTCTTTGGAAAAATGTCTGTTCAGATCCTCTGCTCATTTTAAAATCAGATTGTTTGAGGTCTTTTTGCTGTTGAGTTGTACAAGGTCTTTATATATTTTGGATATTAGCCCCTTATTGGATATATGATTTGAAAATATTTTCTGCCATTCAGTAAATTGCCTTTTCATTTTGGTGATGGTTTCCTTTGCTGTGCCTAGAAGCTTTTTAGTTTGATGTAGTCCCACTTGTTTATTTTTTCTTTTGTTGCCTTTTCTTTTGGTGTCAAATACAAAAATTGTCACCAAGACTGATGTCAAGGAGCTTTCTGCGTATGTTTTCTTCTAGGAGTTTTGTGGTTTCAGGTCTTGCATTCAAGTCTTCAATCCATTTTGAATGAATTTTTGTGTATGATGTAACACAGTGTCCCAGTTTCATTCTTTTGTATGTTGCTGTCCAGTTTTCTTAACACCATTTATTGAAGAGACTGTCCTTTCCCCATTGTATATTCTTGCCTCCTCTGTTGTAAGTTAATTGACTATACATGCGTGGGTTTATTTCTGGGCTCTCAGTTCTGTTTCCACTAATCTATGTGTCTGGTTTTATGCCAATACCATATTATTTTGATTACTATAGATTTGTAATGTAGTTTGAAATCAGGAAGCGTGAGCTTCCAGCTTTGGCCTTCGTTCTCAAGATTGCTTTGGTTATTCAAGGTCTTTGGGATTTAATTTTATATTTTGAATACCTTTCATAGCTATAGTGACCAGCTGTAGTAATTAATATGGCTTCTTAAAAGTGCCTTGAACTTTTTGGAATGAGATCTGACAAGCATACCTTTACAAAAGGAACTTTTAACGACTTTGCCACTTCATCAAACACCTGTAGGAAGGCGTAGAAAGTGTTGCCAAAATGGACCCTTTCATGCTGTGTATGAGGAAATGGACAAACAGTGCCAGCTTGTGGGAAGGTTAGAGGTTTCTGGGACTGGTGTCCTCCCCTAGGTTGGCCCTCGGGAAGACAAGAGTAACCAGCACCATTTCTTAACAGACAGTGGCTTTTTTTCTAGACAATTCTCTGAGATTCAGGCTTTTGTGGAAGGATGATGTGGGCATTTTTAGACAGGTGGATTCTCCCAACACTCACATATCATACCATACAGGTGATCCCTGCCTTCTACCTGGAAAGTTAATCACAAAGCCTCTGATTTCTGCCATCTTTCAACGTTAAAAGGAAAGCATTCTAAAATCCACAATGAGAATTCCCTCAAAAACCTTTAAGATATTTCTGATTAACTGACTAGTTTCAGATTGAACAAAAAATAATATAAAATTCCCAGTCTCCTCCTTCCCTGACCCAGATCTATACAACTTTCATAAGTTGGCCATTGAAACCAACATGAGTGTCTTTAAGGCACTGGACTTTCATCTTTGTAAGTAGATAGTTTCAGACCTTTGGCCTCCTTAAAACTTATGAACATTACAAAGAAAAATAGAGAGGGAGTTTGTTTATTTTTCAGGAAACTACATGTTTCTAAAGAATTTTGCAAAAGAGCTAGAGAATTCTGAACAAACTGAATCTGAACACTTTTAGAGAAAGTCAGAATTTCGTTTTCATGGTCTGCTCTGCCCAGAATATGGGGTGACCCTACTCTCCCACCCACCACGATGAGAGTCCAGAAATAATTTGCAGATCTTCAGTTGTTATTTTCCTATCATGAGCAAAGTGCGTTCAAGTCAGCTGCTGTTCTCACAGAGAGTTGCATTAGTAAAGGCATTACCGTTTGGGTCCCAATTGTGTTTGGTACCCGGTTATTGCAGTGCCAAGGACAGGAAGACAATGCCCTCTTTGGGTAGTTTTCCTGTGGGGTCTCAAGGGGGTCATGGGTATGGAAACCAAGGCACTCTAGTCTTTCCAGGACTTTCCTGGTTTTAAAACTGACAATCCTGGGTAGCAGGAAACCTGAGTCCCAGGCAAATTGGGAAGGTTTAGCCTCCTACCGGGCCTAAAAACTTATTTGTGACATTTTCCACCAGACCCTAATGAGGAATGGGTGTGTTTAAAGGGAAGGTGAGAGTCAGAAAGTGCATCTCAAGACCACTAGGAGGCGCTAATAACTTCTTGAAGACCTTGCACACCTGATGCCAGCGTCCTTTTGAGAAGGCAGGTTCTAAAAACCATAGTAAGGAGCCAAGATTGAAAAGAGCAAAGTGTCATCTTGAGAGGATGATCTGTAACTGTGCCTTGTCATATTTTTGGCCAGATGTATCCTCAGATCGGTTTTACCAAATTAAAAAATTGGGGGAATAGACAGCCTGCTGAGTCAAGTAGTCAAGCCCCCTGCGTTAGGGGCTTGTCCGCCAGACTCTGTGGCCCCACAGGTGACGTGGAGGAACGAGCAGGCCTCCCCAGAATTCAGATCAAAAAGGCTATTGTAATTCACAAGTCCACACAGAGGAGCTGTGGTCTCGGCTTGGCTATCGGTGGGCTCAATACAGAGCTTCTTCAAATGACAACATTGCAAATCCCTGGCACATGAGGAGAGGCTCATGCAGGAAGTTTCTAGAAATAGGCTAAGTGCCGCCTACTTCAGGGTTCACCCTTCTGTGTGACTGCTGTGCGGTCGATCCACTGCGTCGTCTTAGGAAAAGGTTTAGGATTCCCATAGGGAATCGTTAGCTATGTTAGTCTTCTATTGCTGCTGTAACACATTACCACACACTTGGCGGCTTAAACCAACTCAGATGTATTATTTGACGGTTCCATCGGTCAGAAGTTTGACACAGGTCTCACTGGGCTAAAACTCAGGCTCCAGTGGTCCTCCATTTCTTTCTGGAGGCTTTAGGGGAGGTCCATGTCGTTGCCTTTTCCAGCTTCCACAGGGCACCTACATTCCTTGGCTTGGGGCCCCCTTTTCTTCATCTGCAAAGCCAGCAACATTCATCTCTCTGACCGTTGTTCTCTAGTCAAATCTTCTCTGACCACAGCTGGGAAAGGTCCTCACTTTTGAGGATGCCTGTGACCAGACTGGGCCCACCTGACAACCCAGGGTAGCTTCCCTATCTCAAATCCATAACCTCTGTCACATTTGCAAAGTCCTTTTTTGCCATTAAGGTAACATATTCACGGGTTCTGAGTATTAGGATGTGGGCCTCTGAGGGGCCATTATTCTGCCTACTGCACTGGCAAATAGACTTTGAACTTGTTCTTTCACATTCTGTCATTGTCACCCCAGGCCACGGCTAGAATGAGTTGAGGTCAAGCCTAGACCTACTTGGAAAGTTAATTGGTGGTTATTTTCCTGGCGGCTTCTGAGATCGCCCACCGGTCCTTAACCAGTGCCTTCTCGGACTCTGAAATGAGAAGGGCAAGTCCTAAAAGTCCTTTTTCTACGGCAGGCAGTGGTCTTGCTTTGTGCTCAACACTCTGCTGTTTTTATTGAAAGCTGTTTATGGCCAAGATTAGGCATTTGGTTCTACCTGCCTTACAAATCCCAGACCCAAACTCTTTTGGCCACATGCCAAGGAACAGGCTACGTGGGCTGTGTTGGACTGGATTAGAGTGGTTTTGACAGGATCTTTCAAGGAGTACCTTGACGCTGCCTGCCCTGCTGGAAGAAGAAGTGGGCTGTCTGCACAGCTTTGCTGGACTCCCCAGTTCTCACAGGGGGATGCCAGCCCTGCATGGCTGTGTGCGTCTGGGAAGGGGGTGCTCTGTTGTTAACCTGGCAGGAAGACTGTTTGCCTCCAAGTGCGGGGCTAGGGGATGCAAGACAAGCTCACTGTCGTCTTGACTTCTAGCACAGGTTTCCTAGGGAGGGAACAGAACATGTAGCACCCAGCCAGAGGCTCCCTCCACGCCCCCAGCCCACTTGGCTACCAAAGTTGTCCCCCAGGACTGTGAAATGTCCCAAGCACTGTTTGTCCTTTGCACTTTTCACTTGCTTCTGCTGTGTGTTTTATTACAATGGATTCCTGCAAGTCGCCTCCAAGTCACCTTACTGAAAGGAGGTGGGGTAAAACAAACAAGCAGACTACCCAGCCAGTGCCCTTTGTGCTGAGGAGGGGCCCTGCTGGCGCTGGAGCCTCTCCATTTGGACATGGGCCAGGGTCCAGAGTGGGATGAAGAGGACAGCCTCTAGCTGATTCCTGGGCTCAAATCCGACTGTGAGACCTTCTCACCTGCGTAATGAGATAGTAATGGCACCTACATCTAATAGGGTTGCTCTCAGGATTCATTGAGTTAATAAAAGCAGAGTGTTTAGAACTACAGCTTGCAAAGAGCAAAGGCTATGTAAGTGTTAGTTGCTATCATCATCATCATCATCATTTCATAAAATAGCCATTTTGTTTCTAATGACATTTGTAAGTGACAGATCTGAAATCTGTGAACTTCTTAAGGCCTTAGGTGAGCTATTTTGAGAAGATGAATCTACTTATGTGTCTTTTTTTTTAGAATGAGAGGTGGGAGCTGAATTCCAAGCTGATACTTACTAATCACACTGATCTTTCCAGCCCTAAGTTCCCCAGAGGAGGTGTACACGCAAGTCTGTCAGGTTTTCTCCCAGCCGATGACCTAGGGGGTACCTAGAAGGTTTTCCTATTTGACTGGGACAGAAGTTCTTGCTGTTCTTTTTGACCCAAAGGGTAATATGGAGGATCAAACAGAAATCGTGGTCTTTGTTGAGATCAAGTTAAGGATTTAAGGATGAGCAGGTCATGGTTTCTGGCCCACTAGTGCGGTGCCCTTTGGTCTGGAGTGTCTGTTGCACCCGGAGACGGGCTATTCTGGGGTGGGTTTGCCACCTGAATTGCACCACCAATTTGTAAGAGTTTTTCATCATTTTATTTCTTAGATCTCAGTGATACTCTGCCCTTTTCCCTCTCTTTGTGCACGTCATGGTTATGATTGTTAATCTTAAGAAAGCGCTATGCAAATATACGTATATCCACATGACAGTTTTTTAAAATCTCAGCTCTTTATTGACGATACTCAAATAAGGTAGGTAATCTGATAAGGAAAAAAAAAACCAGAAACAAACCCCAAATCAAGCAAGAATACCGAAAAGAATTCAAGGTTTGCATCCTCTAACTTAAGAAGAAGGGGAAGGCACTTAGTCGGTCTTTCCTTTTGCTGGTGTCCAGTCTCTCAGGGCCCCCTCAGTTTTCTGAACCAAGCGCCACTAGAGGGAAACAGGAAGTTGACACATATTAATACGTGAAGGTGTGGAAAGGTGAGTCTCAGCCTCCGCACGTGGATGTGTTCTGATTTCATTTCAGGTTGCTTATTTTCTTTCTTACCTAGAGCTTCAGAGGCTGAACCTAACAGTGTAGAATCGATCTTGACTGAAATACTAAACGATTCTTCCAGCGGCTGTGGTTTAACATGGGCTGGTACTCAGCCTCCGGAGTATCCACAAGGGAGGACAGTTTCTTTCTTTATCTGTTAATTAATTTAAATTAGTTTTTATTTATTTTTAAAATGTTTAATTGAGGTATACTTGACATACGTTATATTAGCTTTAGGTATACAACATAAAGATTCAATATTTGTGTATATTTGGAAATGATCACCCCAAGAAAGTGTAGCTAACATCCCTCACCACACAGTTATGACATTCTCTTCTTTCTTGTGGTGAGAACTTTTAAGATCTACTCTCTTAGCAACTTTCAAGTACAAAATACACTTTTATTAACTATAGTCACCATGCTGTACCTTACATCCCCAGGACTTATTTATTTTATAAATGGAAGTTTGTACCTTTTGACCCCCTTCACCCATTTCGCCTCCCCCTGCCCCGCTGGCAACCACCAATCTGTTCTCTGTAACTCTGAGCTTTGTTTTGTTTTAGATTCCACGTATAAATGAGATCATATGGTATTTGTCTTTTTCTGTCCTCAAATACCCTCAGAGTCTATCCATCTTGTCACTAATGGCAGGATTTCAATTTTTTAATAGCTTAATTATATTCCATTGTGTATATATACACCACATTTTCATTATCCATTCATCCACCAGTAGACACTTGGTTGTTTCCATATCTTGGTTATTATTGATAATGTACAGTGAACATGGGGGTGCATATATCTTTTTGAGTTAGTGTTTTTGGGTCTGTCACACCCAGAGCTGGGCAATTCTGGGGTACAGTTGCTACCTGAACTGTACCACCGATTTTAACTGCTTCTCTTTCCCGAAGGTGGCCTGACAGCCGGGAGGGGAAATGCCGTTCCTGTATTAGCTGGCTCTGTGCAATTTGGGGAGTTTGCCAGGCTTGTCTTAAATTCCCGCGTCCTTTCCTCACCCCAGAAGGCCTCAGCCTCTGTTCATCTGTTCTCCCTCCCGGGGAGATGAGAGTCCCAACTCCTCAGCATTCAGGAGATCAACTACCCAATCTGATCAATCGGTTATGTTCATCTGTGCTGTTGGTCTTCTGATGAAGGAGGAACAAAGCCCCACTTCTAGGTTACTAGGAGGTCGTTAATAATGTTTTTGACCCTCACAAAAAATAAAGCTCTCACCTGGGTGGACAGTAGGGTGACCAGCCGTGCCACCTTGCCTGAGACTTACTGGGGGGGTTGAGGGATTTCCGACTTTAAAAATCACAGTCGCAGGCAAACCGGGTCACCCAGCGATTGTCCTTTGGGGTGGGTGAAGAAAGCAACCCCAGGACAGGCAGGCTGGGGAGGGGATGGGACCGATAAGGCTGGGCTTGCTGATATCATCCTCAGGGGTGAGGCGTGGTTTCTCTGTGTTTAAAGGAACTCCTCGTGACAAGGAGCTTCTTAGAACTTTTGAGAACAGTGACCATTGGCTCCACAAGGTGAGTTTTCCTGGAGTGACTTCCGTGGGCCTGACTGTGCTGCCAGGGGAGCTGGAGGAAAATGAATGTGTCATGGGCACTGCCGGGGAAAAGACAGTTCATCACTGGCTCTACAGAGGCTGATGCGGTCCTCCCTGAAGGGATGGAACCAACAGAAAATAATTAGGAGACAGTTTGGTACTAAACCAGGCAGAGCCGACTGTATTGTCAGTGAACTTCAGAAAAAGCAAAAAGAAATGCCGACCAGAGAGTCATAGAAAAGGATACAGAGCTGGAAAAAGTCACTGACCTGACCTGAGCAGGAGTGAGGTGGTAGCAGGTGGATAAGGGGGATTTCAGGAAGGTGACGTGGGATATGTAAGGACAGCATTTAAGGGGAGTAACTAACTGGCTTGACAGGCAGGCATCTATTAGATGGTGGAGAGGAGGGGAGGGGGAGGGGGGGAAGGCAGAGGAGGGAAGGAGGGAGTCAGAAAGGAAGGGAAGGGGGAGGCAGGTGGGGGGAGGGAGGAAGGAGGGAGGGTGTAACAATGCTTCCGCATGTCAGGCATCGTTCGGTGTGTTTTCTCTTAACGTCTAATTCATTCTCACCCAACATGCAGGGGCAGGTAAAATTAACCTTATGGTGTAAATGAGCGAAGAGCTGTGCTGGAAGGTTAGGTACTCTGCCCCGGCCACACTGCTCGATAGCAATGTAGCTGGAATTTGCACTTGAGCAGCATTCCAGCAGAATGCGCTAAGGACAGTGGCGTCCGGGTTAACCTTATCCAGGATACGGGGAAAGATCGGAGGGGCTAGGAAGCCCAGGCAGAGAGAGCCGGCAGGAGGCTGCTGCAGGAATCTGGGTGGGAGGCTCGGAGACCCGGGCAAGAAGGATTTCAAAGGAGGAAGGCTGTGCTGGGGTCTGAGTGAAGTTCAGGAAAAGGGTGAGAGATCTGGTTTTCATCGTGAGGACCTGGAAAGAAGCTGGGCCCATTAACTGGATCCAGTTTACAAGAACTCGAGTGATCTTTGTTCACCTAATCCAGTTTGGGTTTGGGGGCAGGTTATTTATTAGTCTCTCTGTGCCTCCGTGTTCTCATCTGTAAAATGGAAGTTGAAATAGGACATCTTACTCTCCAATGGAGTTGGAGAGGATTGACTCTGATCACGTCCATAAATAGTTTGGAAGGGTACTTGAAATCAGAGTTGGTCTTCAAGAGGTGTTAGTTTTTAAAAATCACCTTCAAAATCGCTGATTTGGGAGGACATTTTCTTCAAAAACATTCTTATTGGACAAGGAAGAGATGGGATGGCTTGTTTCTCCCCCAGTTAGTTAGCATAGCCTTTCTCCACGTGAATCTGCAATTCCAGCGTGTTGAACGCCAAGTCCTGATGGAAGAGTGGTTGCTTTCTTCTCTCATTACACGGAACCCACTCTCCCCCAGGTGATCACAAAAGACAGAGGCCTTTGGTGTCACTTCTTGAAAAGTAAGCAGCTTCCCTGGGCTTGTCAACCCTGCCATCGGTCAGGTGCACCCAGTCCTCCTGATGCCCTTTCCTCTGGACTTTTCCCCAAGAGGTCTGTGTAACTCCCAGACACGAATGCCAGGCCAGGGCCCTCCTATTTTGCCTCCTGGCTAAAGATCTGTTTGCTTTTGCAATTAAGAAAAAGACTTCAGTTGTTAATTTTCACTTGGAATAGATACAGGAGGTGTTAGGTTTTTTGGGGGAAAAAAAAATCAGTGCTCCTTTAAGGCCTATACGGTTTGGCATGAAAATCACACTAATTGAACCTTGTTAAAAAGTACCCTAAGTCCCATAATTGTCTGTTCTGGGGCTCTCAGATTTGGAAGAGTAACGATGATGATGGAATAGCTGCCTTTATTGGGTGCCCAGGAGACTCAAGCGTATCACACAGAGATCTTACAAGGCATAGGGATTTTTATCCCTATTTTTTAAATGGAGAAACTGAGGCTCAGGGAGAACAAATGAATTGCCCGAGGCCACTCGATTAGTAAGTAGTGGGGCCCAAGTTCACACTGGCTTTCCCTGGCCCCGTACCCATTCCCCTGGACCATGTTGTCTCCAAGAGACCTCATGTTGCTCAAAATGGAAACTTCAATGTGTCTGGCAAGTGGAAAGAATTATACGTTTTTTTCAACTTACAGATTATTCAAAATCAGGAAGTCTCTGGGGCTTCCCTGGTGGCGCAGTAGTTAAGAGTCCGCCTGCAGATGCAGGGGACACGGGTTTGTGCCCCGGTCCGGGAAGATCCCACATGCCGCGGAGCGGCTGGGCCCGTGAGCCATGGCCGCTGAGCCTGCGCGTCCAGAGCCTGTGCTCTCACAACAGTGAGAGACCCGCGAACCGTAAAAAAAAAAAAAAAAAAAAATCAGGAAGTGTCTGACTGATTTAAATACCGCATTTTAAGTCAAACCGCTAGTCCAGAAGGCTTGGGGGAGACTTTGCTGCCCATGACTTGGGCCCTTTGGGCTCTCTCAACCATCCCCCCTCCCTCCCTCCTCTCCTCTCCTCCATCTCCATCCCCCTCCCCTCCCCTCCCCTGCCTCCACCTCTTCCCCTCCCCCTCGCTCCTGCCCACCTTCTGTTCTTTTCCCTCCAGTTGGATGCCACTCTCCTTGGGTGATCTCTTAGTAGTGAGAAGTTGTGAGCTTCTAAAAGGGAAAAGTTCACGGACATTGGCCCAGCAAAGAAAGAGGAGAGAGGCCCAGGGAGGCACTTTCTGAAGTGGACCAGGCTCCAGGCGCATGGGAGCAACAGGGTTCAGGCCCTTAGTCATGCTTGGAGTGTTTACTGTGTGCCAGGAACTCCGCCAGGGCCGGCAGGAGCCGCCCGGATGAAGGAAGATGGGTCCCGGGCTCCAGACCTGTGTCGAGGGTTAGGGACATCCTGGCCTTCCTGCCTGCTTCCACATGGGAGCAAGAAAAGACCCAGGAGGAGTGTCCCCCACCTGTCCCACAGGCCTTGTCGCTGGGTTGGGACAGTTTCCCTGGTCCTGACCTGCTCCAAATGGCAGGCGGACATGGTGGGTGCAGGCTGGGGGGTACGTGCGCAGACACTGCACCCACATTTCTCTTTACAAGCACTAGCTACTCCAGTGCCCTGAACTCATGGTGGTCCCCCTCCCGTCCTCCTGGGGTTGAGTTTAGAGCACACACATTCAACGAGAGGTGCTCATGCAACCCTGACGTCATCTGTAAAGAGGCGTGTGCATGGGAAGGACAGCATCTGTGGACTGGGGGTGCTGGCTGACTGCCCAGCTTGGAGGCCGGATCTCTGTGCTTGGCCGTGCTGGGCAGTTTCCATCGCCAGGCCCCAAAGCACGCGAGACTGTCGTGCTTTCTGCAAAGGACCCAGGAGGAATTCAGGGAAATGTGTAGGTGGGGCTCGGAGGGCGGGAGTCGGTCCCACCTGGTTGGCTGCAGCTGTTTCTCTCTGGCTGTGCTGTGTCCCGCCTTCAGCCGGACCAGCTGCCAACAGAGGAGCATTCTGGCCGGCCCTTTGGACCACATTGTTCTTCCTGGGGAAGGACTGATTCGGGTGGCTGCCCGTGGCCTCCCACGCCAAACTGTCTTCTGACTCTGGCCTCCTCAGATCAGCTACTGATTTCATTCAGCCTCGAGTCCCTCCAGATCATTGGAAACACACGGCCCATTATTACTCACCAGTTTTCTCTGGGTCCCTGGGATGGAGCCAGCCAAATTAGCTCTTTGCCCCCAGATCCCTCCTGCTTTTCTGCAGGGACAGGAACACTCCCCCGCACACAGGATGGACATCCTACCTCCTTGGTTGAAAGCCAGTTCTCAGAAAGGGGACAATTAGAATATTTCCAATTTATTGCCTCTTCCTTTATCCTCCCTCCATCCGCAAATCACTTTTTCATGACATTTACATAGAGTAGGGACAAATGCTTCCTTCTCAGAATGTGTTTACCATTTAGGCCCTCATGGAATTTTCTAGAGAGAAGGTAGGGACCAGAAAGAAGGTGGGGAATCAGGTGGTGGGTGCATGACCTGTTCTGGTGGGAAGGTCAGAGAGGGGTGCTAGGGAGCCACCAGGAGTATCTTGAGGGGGTCATCACCCCTTGGTCAGGTCTGGCGGGGGTGGGGGTGGGCGGGTCCCTCAAAGGGAGTGGCGAGTGGGAGTCATTTTAGTGGAAGGTGTGGTGGGTGGTCCCCTTCCGTGTAACTACAGACCAGCCCTGGAAAGGTCGTCTGGCGGAAACCGAAAGCACTGAGAGGAAATTTAAAAAAATGCTCCCCACTGATTCTAAATGGAGTGAGCGTGCAGAGAGTAGGTGGGAGAGGCTCTGATCTGAGGAGGATCTGCTGACCTTTGTAGCGACATTTGGACCTTTACACCTCAGGCCGTGAGTGGGGACCCAGCAGAATCACCAACGTTCTTGAACGCCACTGCTGGGCTCAGTGGCGAACGGAATTTCTCAGAACGTGTCAGAGGCACCAGTGTTTTTCTTTTGAGAATGACCGTCATCGTAGGTGCTCAACAAAGTTGCATTTGAAAGGCAGACCTCCAAATCCAGGTTATCCAAGTGCCTGGGTCTTCACTGGAAACAAAAGACACTCTGATCTCTTAAACTGCCTCATTTGATTTTAATCAGAAGTGTATACATACAGAATTTCCCCGTAGGTTGAGAGCTCTGCTGAGAAATCTTAGCCCAGAGTGTAATTAGCCTGAGAGAATTAGCGGCATCAGAAAATAAAACTGCATACGATAAAACGTCCCGATTATGGCAACAGTGTTGGTTATTCACCCCTGATGTCTATGTGTGTACCCCATCATCTTGTCTGGTGATGACTGTGACCAGAGTGACACTCTCCCATTGTTGCCCAATAATGGGCAGTGGAGATGGTATATCTTTGCCTTTTGCTAGCACATCCCAGCACTGAAGCACATTAAAGTAATACAATCAGGCAGCGAGGCGTCCTAGTCCCTCCCACCATGTTCCCGTAACCCCCACATGTACAACAGGCTGAGACAGCAAAAAAATTTATTTTAGAGCAATTTAAGATGAGGCAACACTGGTTATGTAAATCCTGTTTTATGGGCAGTCGTGGCAGCTGGCTAATTCTTCTAAACTGCCTAACAGCCTTCAGTCCAGCAGCTGCGCTGGCTTGGAACAATTCTGTTTGAAGGCCACACGGGGGGAAATGTACAATCATGGCTTTTATCACGATCTTCTGGGCTGTGGGCGCTATGGCTGTGCAGACCGTTGTCCCACCTTCCTGGCACCCATGTTAAGGACCAGTTGCAGTTCTGGGAAGGAGCCTGTTAAGAAGGCTAAGTTTTGATGGAGTGGATGACACAGGCCATTGGTATATTTTAAAATATGAATTGCTCCTACCCCCTTTTTATTTCTTCTAAAGGGATAGCTGCCAGGACTCAGGAAAAGGTGAGAGCAATTACAAGGGAAAACACTGGCTTGAGTTTGAGACCGTGAAAGAGACAGAGTGAGGCAGAGAGACCCGTGCAGAGTAATTATTCTCCAGATGCTGCTGTCCCAGGCACAGGGTTCTTGGTCAAGGTGAGTTTCATCAAGAAGCCCGGTGAAGAACACCTGGGCTCAGCGGGGATCTTGCTGAATTCAGAATGAGTTATTCCAGGATTTCCAAGGTCAGAGACACAAGGCAGAAGGAGAAGAACAATTGCCCCACTCTGAAGAACTTATCTCAGACTTTGCTGAGCTTAGTGTAACTACTATAAAAATAAGAGGTTTAAAAGCTGCAGAACAAGTCAGGACTGGCCAAACTATGTGCCTTTGTGTCCCAGCGCTTTCATCCCCCCTTGGCCCCCTTCTTTGGCATGACTCTGCCCAAACCTACAGTGGTTAAGAAGGCACCATGCTTTAGGAGGGCTCCCCAGCAGGAAGCCGCTGGGAGTTTTATGTAACTCAGCTCTGCGCTGTTTCTTTTTCCAGGACAGAGCCGAGGACGAGACAGGGCAGCCTTCAAAATGGCCATAAGGCTATGGGACCAGGTGGCCAGGGGGCCGCCTGCAGGGCAGTTGTGATGACTACTTGGATGCTTGGGTCCTAGCTATGCACCTCCCCCACCCCTCAAGCTCCAGCAACTTCAGACTCCAGCTGGGGGAATTCTCAGCCCTTCCCTCTACTGGGGGGGGGGGGAAGGGAGAGCTGGAGGGGTTGGAGGGGGTGAAGCAAGTACCCAGAGCTTAGGGGTCTCTGAAGTCACTTATCTGAATCTGTTGGTGCCTCTTCAGGTGTATTAAGTTCACCCTTTATCTTTACACTTATGCAGCTGTTTTTATCAACTAGGAGGTCTTGCAAGTCTTCTTATCAACAGATCATCCAACTGGGGGGTTTGAACCGTTCTGTCCTATGCATTGATCATAACACTGGGCCAGCCTACCCTCTTGTCCAGGGTGGGGCTGAGACCACTGACCACAGGCATCACATCACCTTGGGGGAGCTTGTTAAAAATTCAGATCCCTGGACCCCATGCAAGACCCACTGAATCTGACTCTGTATTTTTAAAATTAATATTTCTGCTTCTTTTTTGTATTAAAATATAACATGCAGTGAAGGAAACAAACCTTAACTAAGACTTAGTCAATTCAGTATACCCACCGCGTAGCCACCACACAGCTCAAGCTGTAGAATGTTGCCACCACCCAGAAGCCTCCCTCTCAGCCTTTCCAGACAATACCTAGCTTCCAAAGGCAACTGCTCTTCTGATTCCCGTCACATAGAGAAGTTTGCCTGTGTTTGAACTTCATTGAATTATGCATTGAATTATGCAGGACTCTTTTGAGTCTGGTTTCTTTCCCTCCACATTATGTATGTGAGATTCATCCACATCGTGGCTTGTAGTAATAGCTAATTTTTTCCACTGTGGCGTCTTGTCCTACCATATGAATGTACTATCATTTATGTATTCATTCTATTCTTCATGGTGTCTGAGTCGTTTTCAGGTTTCGGTTATTACACTAAAGCTGCTAAGAACATGCATATAAGTGCTTTTTGTGTTCCTAAGCACTATTTCTGTTGGGAGTGGAATAGCTGTGTCATAGCATAAATGCATATTTATCTTGGGTAGATAATTGCCAAACAGTTTTCCAGAGTAGTTGTAGCAGTTTGCACTCTCACTGGCAATGGATGGGAATTCAGTTGCTCTGCATTCCTGTCTGCACTTGATATTGTCCGATCTTTTCACTTTAGCCATTCTGTAGGTGTGTAGTGGAATCTATTTGTGGTTGTAACGTGCATTGCCCTACTGGCTAGTGATGCTAAGAGTGTTTTCATGTGCTTATTGACCATTTGGATTTTGTCTTTTGTGAAGAGGCTGATCAAGTCTTTTTAACATTGGGTCTGGGGTCTCTTATACTCTCCTTTTATAGGGACATCTTGTTATTAACAACCTCTCCGGGTGACTTCGGAACCTAATGCCAGAGAAGCACCTCTGAAGTTCTCTTTAAGTTGTCCAGTTTTCTTAAGGCATCATTTTCCTTTCTTCAATTCCCAAACCACAGCTCACCTTCTGCCTTGTGTCCTTCTGTTATTCAGGTTATAGATTCACTGCTTTCCTCTCAACTTTCCTTGAACTGCATGTGGCAGAAATGGACTTCCTGGATTAAATATGGCTGTGTTTCTGTCATTGCAGTCTGTCTGAGTCTCCTGGTCTTTCCGTCAGCATTTTGTTCTCACTGTAACCTTGCCAGAGACGCATGGGGTGGAGAAAGATGGGAAGAGAAAGAAGAGTGTGGGAACTCCCCCAGGAGGATGAAGCCCCACGGCTCCCCTCTCTTCTCCAACGCCTGCCTTTCTCCTCTCCCAGGAGCCCACAGGAAGGAGGATGTCTGTTCAGTAATTTTCTGTGCCTGTGTCTCAGGGATGTGTGTGTGTGGATGTGACCTGCTTAGGTCATCAGGGAGGCACTGTTTCCTATCCTTCCACCCTCAATGTCTACTGTGCAACAATCTACCATCTAAGTACAAATGCTCCCCAACGGATGAGGGGACCTAAAATTTTTTACAGTGTCCGGGGGTCTAAGAACTCGTATAATCCAGCCTTCATTCTAGAGATGAAAATAGTAGAGAATACTGGGGATGGTGTCTCCGTGGGAGAACCTGCTGGTCTGTTTTCACACATGATCATCCTGGAAAGAGAGGTGTGTTCCTTCTGAAGGGGATCGAGAGATGGAGGGAGGGAAAGAGCATGTTTTCCTTTTTTGCCTTTAGTAGCAAAGGGGCTTCCCTCTTGCCACTCTTTGCCTCTGTGTACTGCTATTCAGAGGCCCAGCGTGGCAGGAAGTGGTGAGGTGTGGGAAGGAGAACAGAAAATGCTCAGTGAGTGCATGTGTGTCCTCCCTTCCCCTCCCCAGCTCCCACTTGGAGGCTGGTGGAGGGGGCCTCAGAAGGCTATTTACAGTATCATCACCATTAACGAAAATTCATCATGGTTTTGTGTGCATTGCATAGCAGAGTCTGGCATTTCTAACTG
This sequence comes from Grampus griseus, assembly GCF_964374135.1. Taxonomy (NCBI): domain Eukaryota; kingdom Metazoa; phylum Chordata; class Mammalia; order Artiodactyla; family Delphinidae; genus Grampus; species Grampus griseus. The sequence goes on from NC_138998.1 coordinate 133,360,674, forward strand.
TGAGACTGGCTCTGATAAGGATTTCTTTTTCCATTTGTAGGCTGGTTGTGATGGTGAGAGTATTGGAAATTGCCCATTTTCTCAGCGTATCTTTATGATTCTCTGGCTAAAGGGCGTTATATTTAATGTGACAACGGTGGACTTGAAAAGGTACGACAGGGTTTCTGCAGTATTTAAATAACTGTACCTAATTCCCTACACACACACACACACACACACACAGATGGAGACACACACACAGAGACAGACACACACACAGACACACACAGGCATACAAACAGACACACATGCAGGCACACAGAGACACAGACACAGAGGCACACATCGACACACACACACAAACACACACACACTTCTAGGACCCATGGGCGATATTGCAGGCACATCCACCCCGGGTCAGGACCCTTGATTGAAGCGGGAGTAGTGTGGGCCACACAGTAATTACAGAACGGGATCAGACGTAATCCAGGAAGAGTGGGGGTTGAGGGTGCGCCATGAAGAGCCTGCTCTGCCAGTTACCGGTCAGCTGTGAACCTCTCAAAAGCCTGTCCGAGGGCTTCCCTGGTGGCGCAGTGGTTGGGAGTCCGCCTGCCGGTGCAGGGGACGCGGGTTCGTGTCCCGGTCCAGGAAGGTCCCACATGCCGCGGAGCGGCTGGGCCCGTGAGCCATGGCCGCTGAGCCTGCGCGTCCGGAGCCTGTGCTCCGCAACGGGAGAGGCCACAACAGTGAGAGGCCCGCGTACCGCAAAGAAACAAACAAACAAAAAAACCCAGCCTGTCCGAGCACCACTCCTGGCTGGTAACGCTGGGGAGAGTTAACGTTTCACCTCCGTCTCCAGATAAAGGGCCACACTTTCCTCGCCAGTAGGACAGTTTGTAAACCCACAATCGCCTTTGAAATTCTCAAGGGTGGTTTCTCTTAAACTGGGGAGGACACAGTTCAGCCTTGGAAATGATCCAAACAGTGGCGCTACCAACGCTGCCCTTCCCTCCCACCCAGGAAACCCGCGGACCTGCAGAACCTGGCTCCCGGCACCAACCCGCCTTTCATGACTTTTGATGGTGAGGTCAAGACGGACGTGAATAAGATCGAGGAGTTCCTAGAGGAGAAGTTAGCCCCCCCAAGGTGGGCCTCATCAAAACCCGTGTTCACCACTCGCTTGTCACTTCTCCCCGTTCACAGACAATTCCGTGTGTTGGTTTTCTCTGGCCACGGTACCTACTTCCCGAGTTGTACCTGTGACGTGCCACAGAAGGCACAGCGAGATTAGAAACGCTGAGCTTAGGTGGCTCGAATTTCTTTGCTCCGCACCTGCGGTTTGGCAATTAGGGGTTGACGGCAGGAAGTGGGGAGGAAGTAGGCCGATGTCACGTGGGTGGGTCGCTTCTGCTGGAAGGTAAGGAGCGGGTGTTAGCACGCAGCATCACAGCGGGCTGGACCTGGAAGGGAACCTTCTAGTCCATTACCTCTATTTCAGGAGGGAGGGAACTAGACCAGTAAGGCCAGGTGGGGCCCCGCGTTCCAGGGTGAGAAGAGTCCGTCCAGTGCTTTTCCCCTGGACGGCGTTGCTCTCAACTTTGAAGATGGAAAGATTAGGCAAACATTCAAGGGGCAGTTTTCATGTTTATATCCACTCAGAGAAAGTCACTTCCTCCCCCTGCCTCACATCGTATTCTCCTAACTCAAACGTGGCTGATCTGTGATCCTCTCATTTTGAATTTTTCAAGGTACCCTAAGCTGGGGACCCAACACGCTGAATCTAACTCTGCTGGAAATGATGTGTTTGCCAAGTTCTCAGCATTTATTAAAAACACCAAGAAGGATGCAAACGAGAGTGAGTCCCTCCCATCTTCCTGTTTTCTGCTTTCTACTTGGACCTCCGCTCCGCCTCTAGTGTGGCTTCTTATAAGATCTTGGGAATTCTGACTCGTTTCACAGTGGGGAGGGACCTGTACATAGAAGTGAGGAAAAAGTACCTCTGACCTTGACACATGGGTTTCAAGAGATTGAGTGCTTCTTCTAGAGGCGGGGAGCCCAGAAAACCACATTTTTAGGGGAGAATAATCACCACCAGGGATTCCTTGCCGCACCATGGGACTCAGTATGAACGAAGCTTCTACTGCTGCTTACTTCATTATGTGATTTCCATAAAGATTTTTGAAGAAATGAATGAGTTCTAGAAGTAGCAGTGTTGTCTAGATGGCAGAATTACTTTCCAGGGAGAAGTGAGTCCTTTATTCAGATCTCATAAATCCACTTCTCTCTTTCCCAAGTCTCCAATGCTCACTGGCCGTGTCTCGGGAAGGAAGGGACAAACTCCTTCTTCGGTATCTAGAGAGAGGTGACCCTAACTCCCATGGCTCACGTTAGTCATTTTCTGCCCTTCTGTTTTAGTTTACGAAAGGAACCTCTTAAAGGCCCTGAAGAAGCTGGATAATTATCTAAACAGTCCTCTGCCTGATGAAATAGACGCCTACAGCACCGAGGAAGTTACTGTTTCTGGAAGGAAGTTCCTGGATGGGGATGAACTCACGCTCGCCGACTGTAACCTCTTACCCAAGCTCCACATTATTAAGGTTTGTCCTTCCTCTTACCTCAGGTGCTGAATACATGAATGGGGCTTTGTTTCATTTTGTTTTCACTTGTGTTTTTGCCAGACATCGAAACGATCTAAAATGCGGACTCTTGCATTTAAAAATCTAGCTTGTTTCTGTTTGGGGCAGGCAAGCGCCAGGTTTCAGATCTGTGGATGACATTCTCAGCTGGTCCTCAGAGGTTCTCAAGAAGCATCTGAGAACGTGGCTCCCATCCTTCCATCCTCACTGCTTCTCTTTTTGAGTCTCACCCCCAGAGCCTAAAGAAAAGCTATGTGAAAGCAACTTGAGGGAATACATTGATTATACCTGGTGTTTCATGAAGCTCCAGGATTGGAGATGGTGTGTGGAATCTGCTAGTATTAAAATGTGAACTTGGGGAATTCCCTGGCTGTCCAGTGGTTAAGACTTGGTGCCCTCACTGTGGTGGCCCAGGTTCAGCCCCTGGTTGGGGAACTAAGATCCTGCAAGCCGAGTGGCCAAAACAAAACAAACAAATAAACAAACAAACAAAACAAAACAAAAAAAAATGAGCCAACCTGGAAAAAAAAAAGTGAATTCAGTCAATTGTTGGTGATGGGCAGGGTAAGCCTAGCCCTGTCTAGGGACAAGAGGGCGTTGGTTCCTATCACCGACCCCTACAGCTGGGGAGCAGCTGACAGCTCCTTGGCTGGACCTCTGCCAGGTTTGGCATCCTGTCTTCCCAGGTGGTTGACTTGGACTTGTGACAAGTCCACACTTGGACTCCTTAGTTATGGCTGCTCTCAGAAGTGCCCCAGCCTGTCTATCACTTACAGGTGTTAGTTGTTATTATCATTATCACTGTTGATATGTCCTTGGTCCTCAGTAGCCTCAGATGCCCCAGGAAGAAACTCAACCCCTGTTCTGGGGCATCTTTATTATTCAAATCCTACCAGCTCCAGAGCTAGGTCCTTGGTATAAGCATAGGGGAGATGGGAGAGAAGACACAGGGAAATACAAGTCAAGGACCCTGTGTTCTAATAACACATTTAATTAGCACTTAGAAATTTACAAATTAGGTTCACACAGTCTGTGGCATTGATGTCCTGGGGGCTACTAGCCACCCCTGGTTACTGCAAGTCATTCCCTTGCCTTTCTCTTCCTTCCCTACTCCATCCCAGTCCTTGCTACATTTTTCTTCTTTCTTCTGTCTTCCTTGTTGCGCTCAGAGGGTACCAACTTGAAATTCCAGCCTTGAAGACACCGTTGATCCTGTAAGTGAATGTTCGTTTCCGTAGCTGTGCCAGTCCTCTGACACTTAAAATTAGCGAAAGCATCTCAACCCCTCAAACCTGCTACATTGGGGATATTCTAAATTGGACATTTGGGAGCCATTTTCCAACGAGTTATTTATGTAGTTTGTGTTTGGTTTAGTCCCTTTACTGAATGTATTCTAATCATTGCTATGACCAGTGCGGCATGACAGAAGCACATGGAGGTTAGAGAAGGAAAGAGAAATACACACACACACACACACACACACACACACAATTGCCACTTATTTAGCCCCTATAAAAAAAGAGAGTTTAAAATGTCAGTAGAGGGGGTAAACTTCAGAGTAAAATAAAGCAGTCCAGGGCTCCAATATAAGACCTAACTGCAAAATCTTCAAAGCCAGTTAGCACTCAAAATACCAAGCAGCTCAGTAATCTTCCAGGATGGAGCATTTCTGAAAGGAAATGAGAATCAGTGTGAAGGAATTTATGGTAAAAAGATGAGAGAATAGAGGAATTTATCATCTATTCCCTTCCTGAAACCCAGCAAAAACATTATGAAGGACTAAAGCATTATCTCCACCTTTTATAAAACTAGACTTAGAAACTTCAGCCAGTGTGAGAGCTCACAGAGCCTAGGCATGCTTCTCTAGATCTTCAGCAAGGTTCAGATGTCCCTAAAAGTAAATATTACAGCCCTGAAATGCCCAACCCAGACTTCTTTGTTTGAGGACAGGGCATGGAGTGGGCCACGAGAGAGGCAGGACCATCCCTACAGAGCTGAGATCTCTGTGGAGGCAGAGTTGAAGGCGGAACTGTTCAGAGGCGCCATCTGTAGGTTCACCACCGTCCTCTAATGCAAAGGTACAGGGAGGGGAGGTGAAGACAAGTGGCATTCTGCTTTGTGACTGCTGAGCGGAGAAAAGAAACAAGCTCTGTACAAGTCAAAAGAAAGACTGTAAATTATCTGAGCTCCACTTTTAGCCATGGTGACCGCTTCCTAATCTGTGAGCCTCAGAGTGGAGGATGCACTAACCTTGACTCTGACCCTGACTGTAGCCCTAACCCCTAACGTGTCCCTGGGACAGAGTATAGAGCAGTGTTTGATGAGCGGGTATTTGGGGGTAAAATCCATATTGGTCTACCTGCTGCGCTGCCTCACTCCCTTTGCCCACCACACTGTTTTTAAACAAATGGTAGGTCCAATAGATCCGCCCATTAAAAGATGGTTAATAACCAGAAAGAATCCAAGTGGGATTTCTATGTGAACAGAGATGATCCAAAAGGAGGGGGGAAAGGTTAAAGAAAGAACAAAAGAGGAAAAGGCAGATGAGAAACACGTATCTGATAAAGGTTGCTCCAGGAAACCAAAGAATTTTTCAGACAGATACTTCTCTGTGGCCTCAAAAAACTGAAAGAGAACCTTTGGTGAAAATGCTCAAAGACAAGTCACAAGGTACCAAAACATATAATGTCACAAGGAAGATGAGAATCAAGCTGGTAGAACTAAAAAACACGCTTAAAGAAAATAATTTCAGAAACAAAAGTGATGTTAGAAGTAGCAAGAAGTGGAAAAAGACATTGCAGAAATTCATCAGACATCAGAGGATGGGCCTGAGAAGATTATCCCAAATCGGATGGAGAAGAAGCACGAGGTAAAGGGTCATTAACGAGACCCCATAATCAGAAAAAAGAGAACAGGAAAGAAAAAAGAGAGAAAAAGAAGGCTCAAAGGTAAATTATTTTGAACTAAAGGATGACCTGAACCTTTAGTTTAACATGCCATGATTAGAAAAATATTGCCCAGAACAATCAACACACTATCACATATTTGGTAAATTACTGAACTTTGAGGATAAAAAAGAACCCTTTGGGTGTCTAGATGATGATGATGATGATGATGGTGATGATGGTAATAATAATAATAATAGTAATAACAGTAATAAAAGATAAAACCACCTACACAAGGAGGGAATTCAGACTAGCCTCATATGTCTCTAGGACCACATTAAAACCCAGGAAACAGTGGTTTAATAGTTAAAGGATTAAAAGAAAGGATGTGTGATGTAAGAATTTTATATCCTTGTAAATTGTTGTTTTTACCTAGACTTCTGGTTTCAATGAAATAAGCACTCCTGAGCCAATTTAAAAAATAAAATTGCTATATAATGAAATAATAAAAAATGATAATAAAATAAGAATCCAGGAACAGAGAAGGTGTGTGATATAGAAGGATTGATGCTAAACATAGAACCTATTTAAATCTAAAACCAGAACTAGCCTAAACAGCAGTGGGAACTCTAGCTACTGGAAAGAAACAGAATATAGTAAACTTGGATGTTTTACACCATTGAAAGGAGGGTAAGGGAGCAGGAAAGAAAAGAAGTGTAGGTATACTAATTTCCTCATTTGTCATTATCAGGAGTAAGTAGAGATCATCTAAAGTTGATAAATCAAGAAATAAAGAATTCTTATTATTTAAAGTTATAGAAGAAACCACTGGTAGAGTTAAAACAGACCATAAACCTTCTAAACCACCAGAAAGGGAAACACATACACACACATGAACACAAAAATACTCACAGGAAGTTGGAAAACAAAGTATTACATTCATAAGATATAATACAAATACAAGCTTATGTCTATGAAAGGCATATAGATAACAAACTCACTCAGAAATGCTAAAATAAAAAGAGGGGCAAAGCTAAGCCAGGCAAGTGCAAACGAAAGGAAAGCAGAATTCTTGACATCAACATCAGGAAGTTTGAATTCAGGCAGAAGATGTTAATTTAGGAGGCTCTCTGAAAGTTCTGTGGTCTTGTTTTACTGCATCAGTAGCTCCTGGCCTCCAAAATCAGAGAAATAAGTCCCGAAGTTCTTCTTCTTTATTTTTATTTATTTATTTTTCCGGTACGCGGGCCTCTCACTGCTGTGGCCTCTCCCGTTGCGGAGCACAGGCTCCAGACGCGCAGGCTCAGCGGCCATGGCTCACGGGCCCAGCCGCTCCGCGGCATGTGGGATCTTCCCGGACCGGGGCACGAACCCGCGCCCCCTGCATCGCCAGGCGGACTCTCAACCACTGCGCCACCAGGGAAGCCCCCAAAGATCTTCTAATTGGTGATACATTCCATGCTCACGCCATCCAAACGTCCCAGGAGCCAATGCAATGGAAAGGAACAAAGCAGAATGGGCCGTTGTAACCCTGGGTCCTTGTTATGGGATGAATCATGTCCCCCCAAATTTATATGTTCAAGTCCTAACTCCCAGTACCTCAGAACGTGACCTTATTTGGAAACAGGGTCTTTGCAGATATTATTAGTTAGGGTGAGTAGGATGGGCCCCCTAACCCAACATGACTGGTGTCCTTATAAAAGGGAATTTGGACACAGACACACCAGCACAGGGAAAATGCCATGTGAAGATTGGAGCTGTGCTCCCACAAGCCAGAACCTGGGGGAGGGACCTGGAACAGGTCCTTCCCCAGAGCCTTCAGAGGGAGACTGGCTCTCCTGACACCTTGATCTTGGACTTCTGGCCTCCAGGACAGTGAGAGAAGAAATTTCTGTTGTTCCAAGCCACCCAAGCTTGTAGTGCTTTGTTAAGGCAACTCCAGGAAACTCATACTATCTCCAACAGTATACACCCTCCTTTGTGATGAATTCCCCAACGGTACCCTTCCAGCCAGAGGAAACATCTCACATCATTGTGTTTTCATGATGTTCATTCTCAGCTACCCTGTCCGTACATCCACTATTTCCACGAGAATAAGAATAAGGATTTTTTGCACACGGTAGACCCACAGTGAAATGATCCTGTCAGGGGCAGAAGGATAGAAATCCACAGGAGTAACATACACAGCTGTTTGGGATTTCAGGAGGTGAGGCTCAGCAGATAGGAAAAAGAGAGGGCACTCCACGGTGATCCTGGCACAATCTAAACTGAAGATCCAACATGGACCTCAGGCACCAGATAACACAGCAGCAGAACACAGGGAGAGACAACTTCCAGCAACACAAAGAGAAATCCACTGGAGTGCGGAGCAAATTCATGCCAGTGCATCACAAGGACTGTGTGATACATTGGTGGGCACGGTTGTGTAGCGCCTCTGTTTTGAGTCCCACGCTCAGTATGCCCCGTGCAAACTCAAAATGCACCTCCAAGCAGCCCAAACGGCTGTAGGACGACATGGCAACTTGAGAAGCAGAATATATTACACGCCTCAAAAGAATGGATTGTCTGATCTAACTGCCTATGTTGGTGGGTTGTCCCTTTCTGACTATTTCCTCTTCATTTTCAGATTGTGGCCAAGAGGTACAGAGATTTTGAATTTCCTTCTGAAATGACTGGCATCTGGAGATACTTGAACAACGCGTATGCTAGGGATGAGTTCACAAACACGTGTCCAGCCAACCAGGAGATAGAACACGCATATTCGGATGTCGCAAAAAGAATGAAGTGAAGTCGGGGTGTTTTCTGTCTCATCTCGGTCGTATGAGCTAGACTATGAAAAGACTGTGTCCTTTGTGTTTCCCTCCCAATAACCATCCTTTGCAAAATAATGCCCATATTTTAACAGTGCACAGGCCATAGCGTGATCCACTCAACACCAAATGATACAGAGTCTTGTAATTTGTCAACTCGTGTATCTGAATAATACCAGTATCTGTTGTTATACACACCAATTATCCAGTTTATATTCATCTATGTCTTTAACATTCTGGGAGCTGCAGCACGTGCCCTGAATATCTGTAATCTACGATATTTAGGGCATGTGTTTTGCAGTTTAAGTTTCAAAGCAAACAAGGTTCGGTTCAATTCCGCCTTTATTTAAAAAATTGTATCTGTCTCTGATCGTTTTTAATCATGCATAGCCTATGTTTTTCTGCTCTAAAATAGTAGTTTAATTTTTTTCAGAACGAAAACTTTGTTTTTGTAATTACAAAGTACACGCTTATTTTAATATTTTAAAACAATGTCAGAGGGTATAAAGAAGAAAGAAAAAAAATCACCTAAACTTTCACTACACTTAGATAACTCCTGATAACTTATTGGTGAACATCTTCCAAATCCTCAGACTCTCTCTTTCTCACACACACATTCACACCGCACATAAGTTCATGCCTCCGTGGTATTGTGTTAGTTTATTTTCAAGGACCGGTGAGGGGACCCCTTGGTAATGCCTTGATGGTCAGCCATAGAGGACCTAAAACAACAGATTCAGCAATGCAGAGCTCAAGAGGGCGCTTGTGACCAAGTTTCACAGGGATGGAGAACTGTAGGGTCACATACCCACAGGGACTTGCAGGGACAAGCGGGGACCGGAAGCCATGGAGTGTCCCCATCTGCCTTGTTCCTGCCTCCATGATGCCACTGCCCCTGGTTCCAGGGAGGGGATGGAGGAGGGTGCCTGTCAGGGGCCTTCTCTTGCTCCCCGCCTCTCACAGAGACCATGCCTTCAGGAGGACTCTTGACATCAGCTGTGTGTTGCAGAATCTCCGTGCCCTGTGTTGAAATGTGGACCAAACACACCTTGATCCCTTCTGATGGCCGCTCTCTCCAAGACATAACAACACTGCGCCTCTTGGGCCATGATGCCGTGTAGGGCTAGCCCGGATCTGGTTGCTTCTCTGCTCTCTCTAGTGTCATTTCGAGGTCAAGCAAGGAAAATCCAGAGAGATTAGATTCATGGCGACTCCTCTTGGGCAGTTCTGGCAAATAGTCATGCTGGGGAGGAAGTGGAAACTGCTGAGTCAAAAGAGTTTCTGGTTCATCTGTGACTTGCCCTGCCCCATCCGTGAGCCAGTCCCTCAGGCGCAGCTCCCTGTGGGCTGGGGCCCGGCTCCGAATCAGGCCTTGGAGCACAGAATGGGAGGCTGTTTCCACACTCATCGAGACTCACTGGGTTTGAGTGTCATCTGCCAGGCTGTGTCCCTTTGACATTTGTACACACCTTCCGGAAGACCTGCTTGTCCAGCAGGTGACAGCATGTGGTTGATGTTAAACGCTCGTTAGAAAAAAAATACATACACCTGCTCACCGGGCGATTCATTTGGAAGAGAGGAAAATGCATTAACAGTAACCGTTCTGGGATTTAGTGAAAGATGTCTAGTGAGAGAAACAAAGTCCTTGAGATGGTGGCCACTTTCTCTCCCCTCTTGCTGGATGCTGCGGTTTCACCGGGGGCGGCCGACACCAGCCCTCCACTTGCTTTGTTAGCCATGTATTTTTGGAGGTTGTGTCTAGCATGTGCCACCATGATTCCTGTTTCACATCTGTTTAGGAGTCAGATTTTTAAGGTGCGTTTTACCGTGTTACCTTTAAACTTAGTAAATGAATTGACTACCCGATGTTACTAGTGCAAACTTTGTATTTTTAGAGGTTAAAGTAATCTACACAAACTCCGTGATGTCTTAAAAATTAAATGAATTATAAAAATGTTTACATGGAACCAATATCTTTGATTTTTCTTTTTTTTTACTTTGCATTCTCCACTAAGATGTCGTGTGTGTGTGTGTGTGTGTGTGTGTGTGTGTGTGTGTGTGTGTGTGTGTATCGTTTCACCTGATCCCCTGCCTGATGGGAAAATATGTGGGGTAAGTCCCAGGATATGATTTGCCCCAGGACACACATCACTAAAATCACCCTGATCCACGCCACCCTAGGGATAGTCCTGTACTATAATTCTCTTTTAAAAAGGTAGGATGGGATAGGAGTTAATACTTACAGGAACTTTAGAAAAGGGACCCCACTGAGACTTAAAGACATAAAATGAATGGGAATGAGCTTCCTTTAAAATGGCAAGAGCAACTCTGAACCAGAGATAATCAGTAGTTGAATTCGAGATTATCTGTATTTGAATTGTGACCCACAAAGACATTCTAATGGAGCCTTAAAGAGGTCTGAGAAAACACGTGTGACCTGTCCTTGTCCAGGTGGCTGAAATAGAAGCCCTGCGGACTGTTCCATTTTTAAGTGTATTTGTAGGAAATCGGCTGGTTCCTGGCAGCCTTCCCCTCCCGGGGGCCCTGCCCCGCACACCCGCTTCAGAGGCCCCTAAAAATCTATTCATATGTGGGAAGGTGGGAAATATTCCAGGGCTGTTCAGTGAGCTTAAAGTCTTTATTAGGTGTGGGTTTCTTCCAAACAACATGCATTTGTTCTTCCAAACATACCGTGCAGAATGCAAATACAAGTTGTGAGTGCAACACTCCTTTGAGGCTGATCGTGGGAAGGTTCTCAGGCTGAGGGGATTCTGTTCTTGCTTTTAGTTGCCCAAGAGGCTGGACAATTCAGAAAAAATTCGCTTTACTTCTGAACATAGAATCTCCAAATGTAGGCTAAAAAAGAATATGTGTCACAAAGTTGTACTTTCTGGTCATGGTCCAGCAAGTAGGGATGGAACGATAGAATTTAGCTCAGGAAAGACCTTTCAGAGACCAGAGTTCTCAGTAGGTCTCCTGTGATCAACGGGACCATCCCCAGGAATTCAATGTATGCCCAAGCCCTCCTGTCCAGACAGACACTTGTGCACATACTACATACGTGCACACTCACATACATACACACAGACATACTCTCATACACTCACAGTCAGAGACACACATTCACATATACACACAGTGACCACACGGCCACAGCACTTTCACACATGTCCAAACGTGTAGATATACATTCACACACATATACACAAACACATCCACATTCACACACGCAAACATACACGTTCATGCAGTACACTCACACACTCACACACTGGCATACACCCATGTACCTACATATGTACACACACACACGCACATACACACAGCCTGCAAGGCGAGGTCTGGGCTCCCTTCCACCCCTCCTTCAATCACTGACCAGAAACACACTCTTAGCAATATTCCACCCACGCCTTCACCCCAACTTCCAGTGGTTCATAGTTAGGCTTTGGAAAAAAAAAATTAAAGAATAGCTTTTTTTAAATAAGAAAAACCCAATCTTTCTTTTACAGTTTAGAGAACCAAGATGTGTATCATTCTAAGAACATATGATTCACAAAACCCTGGACACATAAAATGGATCAATTAAGGGATGTTTGTTTGTGTCACAATTCTGAATTTTTCCATATGACCAGTTTCCCTTCGCATGTTTGATTTGAGCTTTAACACGTGAGCGCATTTTGGGGTGCCAGAAGACCAGATGCCTGTGGTGTCTCCCCGTGATTCGCCGGGGCCTCTGCAGGTGGTGGGCCTTGCGGGGGTCCCTGCCCCCTGCCCGTGGGCTCAGGGACCCAGAGGAGCGGCTGCCGGCCATACGGCCTGTGCTTGGGCAAAGTCACCCTCCCACTGAAGAGGGTACCAGCCATGTCTCCCTTGCCTTGAACAGGCCACTTCGTCAGGGAGAAGGCCTGAGCTGCCATTTTTGTGTCAGGCCACAGTCCAGGGGAAACTGTGTTCAGAAGCAGGGAGTTACAGATTTGGGGATGGAAACATCTATTTAGGGAGTAAGGCCTGGTACTGGGTCGCCAGTGGACATTAGAGCATCTGCTGTTCATCTCTGCCCTGTCAGGGACCACTGCCCATGTTGCCCTGCCTCTCTCCCGCGGCCCCTGGACCTGGCAGCCATCCCAACAACCCTCTTGAAGCAAGGCCAGTTTTCTTGACGACACACCCACTTCCATCTTTTCCTCACTTCCCTTCAGTAAGGGGCTCCCTGTCATACCCCTGGATGAGTGGACCAAGACAATGGCCATCCATTGTGACTGGCCAGGGGATCACCCACGGCTCAGCTGACCTGCCGAGCTCTGTCCCCTGCAAAGCCATCTCTCCAGGTGGCTGCTGTGAATCTGAATCAGGCCCCTTCCTGAAAGCCAGACCTTCTACTACTGCTACGCACTTAACTAACACCTACTAGAACCCGGGGAAGCCGGTCAATATTTCAGATCCCCTCAGGCTCCAGGAGAATCACTCCAGAAGGAGGGGAACCATCCTCGCTCGGGTGAAAGGGGGTGTTGAAATAGCATGAAGGGGTTTTGCTTGCTTGCTTTTCTCTGACATTAAGTGCTAACAAGTTAGACATGTTTCTAGCCTCATCCCCATAAGGCACTTTGAAGCAGTGGTGATGTTAAAAAAGAAAAAACAAACAAGAGGACACATAGGGTCCTAAACTGGCCCTCAGTACCTCTGACACATCTGAATGATCATTGAATCTCTCTGAGCCTCGCTCTTCTCGACTGTCAAATGGGAACAATATCTCACAGTCGTGTAGAAATTGGTGTGTTTAGTTCTCTGTGAAGACTGCCAGGCAGCTGGCTGCATACAAGTGGTATTTGCTCTTATACGGGTTGTGTCAAAAGGGACAGAGCACGCGATGACACGTTTACAGGACCTTGAACCTTTCTTACAGAGGAGGAAAACAGTTACACCCTGACTTCCTGGTTCCCTACAGTGAAGCACCACCTGGGGGTTGGTGGTGGCTGACTGCCCAGCTTTCCCCTTTGGTCAGTCCCTGTGAGCCGTCCAGGGCTGGGCCAGTCCTCTCTCAGGCCCCTGTGAACTGGGTGGGCTCCACAGTGGACGGTTGGCTCTACTGGGACCCCTCGCATTTGGCTTAGAGACAGTTTTCAGCTGCATGGCATTTACTCGAGGCCCTGAGAAGCGGAAAGGCAGGTACACCCAGGGGAGCGGTCTGCAAGCCAGAGTCCAAAGCCCACCTGGGCAGGATGCCCCTCTCACCACTAGGGGGCGCTTCTTCCCATTCCCCCCCCCCCCCCCCGCCCCGAATGGGGCTTCTGACGGAACCTGTTGGGTTAACCACCCCGGCCTGAGGCAGATTCAGCCTCAGACCTTCATCCAAACCCGGTCCAGCCTTCTCGGTGTCAGCTTGGGGTGGCCCACGGGTCAAAGTGTGGCTTTTCCGGGCCAGAGAAGCAAAGTATAGAAGGATCCTGCAGGTCTCAGCCAGCTTGCAGGAGGTCCACACCCACGACAGGCTGTGTGTTCTGGTGCATCGAAGGCTGTCATGCAGGGGTTCTGTAGCTTTCTGCCTTCTGTCCTCAAGGGCCGGAAGCTCCCTGTTACCCTACCTCAGGCACAACTCCCTCTAGATGGCCCCTCACCCATTTCCTGTTGGTGAAAACAGATGCGGGTGGAGGCGTGTCCTGCCTTGTAGACTTCAGGGGCTGAAAAGAGCCCTGGAGTCCCTCCTTGGCCTCCCCCACTCCCAGCGCATGAGCCCAATGCTCCGATGGCTCAGAGACGCACGAAGATCTTAAGGAAGGGCCAAGTCCCAGGATCCTGAGAGGCCTACAGTGGTGGAGGGTCCCACTCCCCACCTCGCAAGCCTGGGCTCCTGGAGCCAGCACACCTGCCTAGCAGACTTGTCCTCATGGCCCCGGGCCTGGAGGAAGGTGTGAGGACACCTGAATGGGTGGTTGCGTGGCTGGTAGGAGGATGCACTCTCCTGCCTCCATCCTGCGGCCGCATCCCCAGACGTCCTCCTGGCCCCTCACCGGCCCCTGAGGGGAGGAGGGGCACCACGTTGTGGGGTCAGAGGATGGGGAATGAGGTTCCTGCTGTTGGTGGGAGCCCTGGGGTTACCGCTGGACGACAGCCTACTCCATCGCTCCTGAATCAACGGCCAAGCAATGGAAAAATCCGTCCATTTGATTTCCCTGTAGGACTGTATTAAAAAGCAGCTGGGCAGTCTGACATCTGACCTTTCTGCCCAGTCCACAGTCCTCAGACTGCTGTCCAAACTGGGCCTCAGCTATTTTGCTGCCGGAGAAGAAGAAAAAAGTAATGAATGTCTTGTGGTTCGTTTGTGAGTGTATTATTATGCCACGGAGCTCAGCTTCATTTGTCACCAAAGCCCACCTCTTTGCTGGCTCTTTCTGGCATCCAAGTGGGTTGATGTCTTGAGCGTGTTCCTTCGTGAAGGAACCTGGCCTCCTTTCATCAAACCAGAAGGCGGCTGCTCACAACCCACAAAAAGCAGAAGATGGAGACAGATCTTGGATGTTCCTGGAAAGAGACTCAAGGCAAAAAGGGGCGGGCGAGGGCTGTAGCATACGCCACAGGTATGTAAGTACTTTCTTGTACCCACGGGCCTTTCGGGAAGCCCATGAAACTGACACAAAAACTGAGTTTAGCTGCAGCTACAAGCTGCCCAGTGTTGAGGTTTGTGACTTGGGGGGAGGCCAGAGGCCCAGAGCTGCCCATGAGCCCTGGGCAGTGTCATCCGACCTGGCCCCTGCTGGTCATATCATGTGCCAAAGTATTTGAAAGGTGTGTAGGAGTGTCTGAAACACTTGCACGTGATTTTCCAACGGTGTGGACTGCACTCAAAAAAGTATAAGAAACACACAGGTTATTCTAACAAGGTTCTTTGCCTCTTGGTTTTTAAATCTGGAACAAGGATGAGAGGCTTATTTGCGGGGTTCCCTTTCTTCATGATCTTGGGCTCTCCCAAGATTGGAGCCAAGAGGAAGGAGAAATGGATTAGGGAGGCACCTGGAATTCTAAGGGAGACCGAGTAGCAGGATGTATCCTGCCTCCATCAAAATTGTTCAACTTTTATTTTATTTTAGTTTTTTGCAGCTCACGGGTCCCAAAAGGGAACATTGTTTGAAAGAAAATCTTAGGGTTATTTGGTGGTGGTTCAGGTGTTGGGCAGGCCATTTTGGTGCATATTTTGGTATTTTTTTCCAGCTCAGGCAAGGGAAGGAAGAATTTGTTGTATTGAGTATGATACTAGAATACACAAAAATTAAAAAGAAGTAAAAAAAATATGTCTTGCTTTTAAAGACTGGGTGGTGATAATGACAAAATAGAACAGCAGCCAGAAAGATGCCCCAGAACATCTGGTATAATGGAAGCCAAATGGGTGAGTGGCCAAAGTGCACACTTTTACCCTGTAGCTGAGGTGACGCTACCCCAAATGACGTAATAGAGTGACCAAGCACATTTGGGTAGCCCTTTACAAAGCCTGTAACAAGTGTGTGGTTCCATACGTCACGGGTGTGTGTCGGAAGTTGAGGAGGGCATTGTGACAGCAGCGAGGTGGCCGCCATCTTGCCTCATGGTCCTGGAGAGGCCTTACTGGCTTACTGGGTTCTGTCAACTCTGGGGCCTTCTACCATCTAGAGGGGGCGAGATATTCCAGTCAGAGAATCGGCAGCTTACAGGCTTGGAGGTGGCAATAAATGGAGGAGCGGGTGGGATATTGGCTAAAGTTTTGTTTGCCTCGTCTTTCATGTGAAAACTAAGGGGTGGGCTAGACTGGTAGGTTTCAACCTTGACTGTGTATCAGAATCATCTGAGTAGCCTTAATAGCTACCAATGCCCAAGGCACACCTTAGATCAGCTTGAATCACAGTCTCTGGGTTTGGGCTTGGACATTGGTGTTTTTAAAATCTCCCCAGGAGATTCTCTTGTGCAGCTGGGATTAACAGCCACTGGCTAGATGCTCTCTGAAGTTATTTCCAGCATCAACTCTCTAATTTCTGGGTCCTGGGTTACACAGTCCTGGTGGGGGTGGGAGAGGGGTAAGAGTGAGGGAGGGGTTGCCCATACACATTATCTCTACCCCCAGGGCAGTTGGCTGAGCTAGCCATATAAAACCAGTGTACTAGTCAACCAGTGGTTGAATAGTGACCCCCCCCGCCCCGCCAAACTCTGGTCCACTTGGGGTCTCAGAATGTGACCTTACTTGGAAATAGGTTCTTTGCAGATATAATTGGTTAAATTAAGATGAGGTCATATGGGATTAGGAAGGGCCCTAAATCCAATGTGACTAATGTTTTTGTAAGACAAGGAGAAGATGCAGAGTCCTACACAGAGGGAAGAGGCCATGTGAACATGGAGGAAGAGACTGCAGCAAAAAGCCAAGAGATGCCAAGGACTGCCGGCAACCACCAGAAGCTAGAAGAGGCAAGGAGCGATCTCCCCTAGGACCTTCAGAGGAAGCTTGCTTCTGCCGACCCCTTGACTTCCGACTTCTGGCCTCCAGAACATCAAGAGAGTCCATTTCCGTCCGTTCTTTTAAGCCATCCCCTTTGTGACTGCAGCCGCAGGAAACTTATCTACCCGGTGAGCTTTGGATCTCAGAATGGCTGAGTCACTTGGTCATTGCTGAGCTACCAGTGACTCGAGCTGACGGCACAGCTAAGGAGACAGGCAAGTCGGCTCGTCAGGAGAGTTGGCGTCACGTTTCCAGCCGCGCAAAGACAGCCGGGTGCAGACTGAGCCGGGCCTGTTTGAGAGAGCTGGCGATTTAACCAACAGGCAACGCCGGGGTCATTTTTCACTAGAGGCAGGGTGACAAGATGGGAAATTGTTGAAAGCCCTGAGTTTTGGTCCTGCCCCTGCTGTGTCTGGATGGAGAGCTTTGGGAAAGACATTTAACCTCCCGGGGCCTCCGTTTCCTTGTCTGTCAAATGCAGGGATTGGATGATATAATCTTCCATGTCCTTCCCAGCTAGTAAGTTGTGAACAGTGAGGCAATGGAGTGCCAGTCTTAATGCTTTGGGAACAGGCCCCCCTGGCACACACCAGCATTATGCTGCCTACAACCCTTGACCCAGGTCTGCGCTTCAAGTTCAGATCTGTTTAGCTATTTGCTTTAGGGATTTGGGGTGGGTGTTTTGCTTTGTGACGGAACCGCTCCCCAAATTTAGGATAGCAATGCAGTCTGACTGAACTAGCAATATCTAGTCATATCCTCCTGTAATAGGAAGGAAAGATTAATCCCCCACTATGGGTCTAAGAGGCTACCTTTTCTCAGAACATGTTCTACATGGTCAACCAGGCCTTCAGTAACCCAAACAGCCAGGCGTAGAGATCTTAGGAGCTGCTCCAGTCTTCACCCCGCCCCCATCATGCAGCAGTCTGCTTTGCCCTCATATAAAATAAGCCCTGACTTTGAACATTCACCTTGACAGGGAAAAGTGGGAACGGGAAACATGGATATGGAAATGATGAAGAAATGATGGAGAGAACGTGGGCACATGTTCTCTCTGCAGTTCCTGGGTTGATGTACAGTCATCCCTTGGTATCCGTGGCGGGGATTGGTTCCAGGACCTCCACAGATACCAAAATCCTGGATGCTCAAGTTCCTTATATAAGATGGCGTTGTAGAGTTGGCGCTCCATATCTGAAGGTCCTGCATCCGTGGATTCAACCCACCATGGACTGAATCCACGGATGTGGAGGGCCAGCTGGATTACTCTTCTCTGCTGCCTAACAAATTTGCACAATCTTAGGGGCTTAATACAACATATATTTATCATTTCACTGGTTCCATAGGTTAGGGGTCCAGGCATGGCATAACTGGGTTCTTGGCTCAGGATCTCACAGGCCGAAATCAAGGTGTCAGCTGGGGCTGTGATTCTCCTCTAAGGCTCAGGGTCCACGTCTAAGCTCACTGGCTGATGGCAGAGCTTGGTTCCTTCCAGTTGTAAGATTGAGGCCTCCAGCCACACAGCCCTCTCCTTAAGGCGCCAGTGTGCTTCTTCAAGGACAACAGAAGAATGTCTCTGCTGCTTCAAATCTCTCCTACATCATCTCCCATCCCTGACCTCCAGTCCCTCTTTTAAGCAGCTCATCTGATTAGTTCAGGCCCACCCAGAATACTCTCCTTTGCAATTAAAGTCAACTTATGAACTCAGGCCCACATAGGATAAAGTCCCTAGTTGGAGTCAGCTGACCAAGGGCTGTAATGAAATATGTAAGATCCCTTCATCTCTGCCTTATAAAGTAACCCAATCCCAGAGGCCATATTTCATCATATCACAGGTTCTGCCCCACCCTAGAGGGCAGAGGGGTTATAAAGGGGCTGTACACCAAGGTCTGGGGATCTTGGGGGCCGTCTTTGGATTCTCCTGTCCCAGATGAGTTTGACGATCTGCAATGGCCATTCCAAAGGAAGTCTGCGTCGCTGCACAGAACCCACGGGTTGAGGTCAGCTGAGATGCCTGGTGTGATTGCCACACCGTAGCATTAAGTGTCTGCTGCCTGTGTTCTTGGCAAGCTGCCCTGAGACTCTTCCACTTCTAATCGTTAGGCTCCAACACCTGGGGAGCAAGGCGGTATGGCGTTTCCGTGAAGTCCTCTGACTTGAGTCCCAGCTTCCTCTGACAAAGCAGGAGCCTGTTGACCTTCAATCCTGGCACCAAATGTACCTATTTACTGAGGCTCTCGCCAAAGGGTGGGGAGACAGGGTGGAGCAGAAGGAAGGATTCTTTTGCAGTTGGTCAATGCACGGCTTTGTTATGATTTTTTTCCATGGTGTACAGGTGACCAAGTGTCCCACGTACGAGGTAGATGGGTCCCCTCTCCAGCTCCACCCCGGCCTTCCCTGCATTCAGCCCAAAAGCCAGCTGTAAAGATTAAAAATAAGGAGGGAAAAAAGGCCCCTGTTTCTCCTGTGGTAGGAAAAGCTATGTTTAGAAAGAAGTAAAGAGCCTGAGACGTTACACGGAGTTTGAAAAAACAAAACAAAAGATCCCAATTCTTCTCTCTTCTCTTTGAGCTTCATTCTGTGTCACTTGTCAATGTCTGCCGGATGGTTTCACGTCTTGGTGCAGGTTTTATTGTCTGTTTGTCTCAGGGATTCTCCCGGTTTAGCCCTCCAAGACAGGCAGGCTTTCCAGTGAAAAGAGTTGTCTGGGAAATGGCTTTGCTTTCTCTTACTTGTGTCGTAAGACACTGGGGAGGCATAGGCCCATGGACTTTAAACCACGGGAAAGTGAAATCTCTGTCAAAATAGGAACGCTGAGTTGGGGAGCGGAGGCAAAAGTGTAACCCTACGCTTGAGTGCACACAAGAATCAAAGGAGACCTCCCCGGCCAATGGAAGGTCACGGACCACAGCTCATGTGGCTGGAACCCTGGTCCTCAGGCTTCAGGCTTACTGCCTAGGGAGGAATTTGGCCTCTGTCATCTCCAGGTGCTTTTAGCAGTAAAATGCTCTGATTGTGTACAGCACACAATCTTCATTTAGTCTGTGTAGCTATGACACGGCTGTCCAACTTTCACAAGAAGCCACCTCCAAATAAATCATGATTATCTCACCCTGGGAAGAGCTGGAAGGTGACAGCTCTCAAGTTTGGGTTAGTTTGTTTATTTGCCCTGAGGGATCACCTCCTCGTGAGAGATGTCGAATAACACGTCACAATTTTTAAAAATAAATAAAAAATAATTTTTTTTTTTTTTTTTTTTACTATTCTTATTCTTGCATTTTCATGTTCTGGGAACAAAGTGATTTTTTTTTCTTTTGAGAAAGATTAAATACAAACAATCAAAACATGCTGGTTTTGTTCTCAGCAGCTCTCTGATTCAGTCAGGTTGAATGAGATAAAAGCAGTTTCTCTGGTAAGAAATGAATATACAGTTTCAACCACAGACAAAATGATTTCTATCTTTATTAATAAGCACATTGTCTGAGGGCTCTGGGCTTCCCTGACAATGTGGTCTTTAGGGAGAAGCATGTTCCCGCCGTGTCCTCAGGACCAGATCCCGGAAATGCTCTCCATAAGCACAGGAGGGGTTTGCCTTCAGTCTGTAAAGTGATTCCGGGGAGTAATCATCTCTAGAAATGGAAGTGGCTGTGATGGAGGGGGTGTGGCAGCTTCCCCAGGAGATCTTGACAAAGGAAACATCTCATCTCTCAGAGACATCTTAGGTGGCCCTGTCTGGCAGCAGAGAATGGTTAGCTCTCCTATCAAAGTTACCCCAAATGTCAATGATATTACTGTTCTTGGTGTTTCTGAGAAGTCTGAAGATCCATTTCCATTTTTAAAGAGGAAACGATTTTAAAATATGATAACACTTACACATAAAATTTGAAGTGCTACCTTGCAGGGACAACTACCTTAACAACACCAGCGTAGGGGTTTTTAGCACCTGGAAGACTGCCATGAGAACCCTGTGGTGTTTGCTGGTGGTTTGGAGTTAGGTGGCACTGTATCGATTTGACACCCCAGGAAATTCAATCTTTACCTACCATGATCACAGGAAACCCTCCCAGTTTGCTCCATGGAGGCTGGCTGGTCCTGGCCCTCCTGCACACGGTGTGACCTCCTAATAAAGGAAATTGGGATCTAGAACCCAAAGCCTGGTTAAGGGTTAATGCCTGAAGCTCATTTTTGTGGAACCAAGTAATATCAGGAGAAAGGCAACTCTTAACTACCCTGCATTCTCCTCCCCTCTCTTCCGTCTGAGGACTTCTGGGCTACCATTGGTATAGATACATGTGTGCACGGCAAGATCACGCAGACGTGGATTTCAGACCCACATCTTCATAAGGGGCCTGGAGGGGGAAGCTGGAGTGGATGAGAATCAAGGACCAGGGAGAGGGTTTAGAATGGGTGGGAGCCACAAGATTACCCAACACTTGGATTTTTAATCAAGGGATTTTAGGAAAGAACAACATGTCCTTTGTTGGGCAGAAAATACAAATGCAAAACAGAAGCCAGTAGAGATTTAGTAAACAGACAGATCAGTAGGGCCCTTTCAGGGGAGCCTTGTCTCGGTGACGGCTTTAACCCTGCGGAGGTGAATTTGGGTGTCATGGTCAATGTCGGTCTCCTCTGGCATGGTCTTAAGTTGCCCCAGTGATGAATGCAAGAAGCTTCACGTTAATTTGGACACTGATTTTCACAAGCAGTAGGCCCCGGTATTTAATGATTTTGATGAACTTTTAAGATAATAGAAAGATTGTGCAGGGACATAGCGTTCTCCCTTTTTAAAATGCTTTCAGAAGGGACTCAGTTTACTTGGGTGAGGAACATAAATGTGTCCAGTTTGGGTACTGAGACTACCAACCACTGGTAGATGTTTCTTGAAGACCAGTCTCACACCTACCTTTTTCATCCCCCATCAGCATACCCTCAGTCCGTAGTTTCTTTCTATGCTGGGCCCTCCACCTTCTTTAACTGGTCTTAAGATAACTGGGCAAAGAGCTATGTGGCTTTAGGCAAGTCATTTAATTTTGTGGAATCACAGTTTGCTCATCTGGGAAAGACTTTTCCTACCCAGCTCCTGGAACTGTTATGAGAAAGTATAGGAAAAGGCATGAAAGGTTAGGTAAAAGCAAAGATTAATATGCTTTTTTCCTGGTTAAATGGACTAGGCCTCACAAGGCAGGGCAGCCTCATAGGCAGGGAGCTGGGATGGGGGTCAAATCACTCTACTGGTTGGGAGGCCCTGAAGAAGCCACTTGTTCTCCCCAAGACCAATAAGGATCATACTTGTCCTTTTGAGATTACAGGAAAAAATGGAAATGAAATCATTTTGATTTTGTCTAAAAGACAGTGTTAAGAGGAGCTATATCACTCCAAAACATTTTTAATGTGAACTGCTTAGCTCTGTTCCAGCTGCCCTTTGTCCCTGAAGAAACTCCTCCAAAAGACCTCTTGACCTGGGATCCTGCAAGGAAGTCCCCTCTGGGTCCAGGTCACCTGTGAAGCTATAACCAAGCCCAGGGCCTCCACATCTAGTCTGATCACTTCCTGTAGTCAAAGAGGCATGTGGGGGACCTTGCAAAGTATCAATCACATTTCCGCCTTCCCAATTTTAGATGCTCCCATTCTGTCATCTAGATTGTGAGCCACCCTTCAACATGACCCCGGATCTTTAGAGAAATCAATCACCACAGAGAAGCTAGGATTCCATGAGATAACTGACAGAAAAGCATTTGAAAACTGCAAGGTACAACGCAAATGTTCATTACGTTGATAGTTTTCTGGTTAGCCACTGATTCTTAAATCACTTTAACTGAGAAAAATTTTAGAGAGGCAGAGGTGAGATGAACAGTGTCTAAGAGAAAATGCTGAAGACCAAAGACCAAGCATCCTACTTTTAACTTGCTCACTGGTGTTTGAGAGCCACAACACATTCACCTCCCAGGGATGGATGTTTGCAAAGACGTGCTTTTCAAAAAGCGTGCGTCAGGAGCTCCAGGCCTGAAGGATGTTGACTTTTACTTATGAAGCAAGAGTGGCCAGCTCCTCAATGGTCAATGTCCCAAGAACAGCAGAGATTCAGTGTCGGAGGCTGGCAGGGCCGGAAGGCAGGAAGTGGCTGAAACGCTGGAAATTCTGACTCAACACAAAAGTGAAGTGAATATTTTTCTTTTTAACATCATTATTGGAATATAATTGCTTTACAATGGTGTGTTAGTTTCTGCTTTATAACAAAGTGAATCAGCTATACGTATTCATATATCCCCATATCTCCTCCCTTTTGCGTCTCCCTCCCACCCTCCCTATCCCACCCCTCTAGGTGGACACAAAGTACCGAGCTGATCTCCCTGTGCTATGCGGCTGCTTCCCACTAGCTATCTATTTTACTTTTCGTAGTGTATATACGTCCATGCCACTCTCTCATCAAGTGAATATTTTATACTTGCCCTTCCCTTTGAGGATATGAAACCAGTCTTGGTAGTTCTCTCCCCTTGAAGACACTCAAGGACTGATACCTCTTCACATACTCAGTCACAGGTAGAAATACCATTTTTGAGAGAGACCCCCAAATTAGTGATGCCAAAAACTGAAATAGATACCACCTATCTGGGAAAGTTTTGATCCATCCTAAAAGCAGGGAAGAACCAGTTGACTATGACAGCTGGTCATCCTCTCTCAGGGCACTGGCCATTGAGCCAACGTTGGGCTCTGTGGAGCCTGCCACTCCAGCTTCCTAAGAAAAGCCAACATCCTTTGGGGCCTGGAGCCCGTAGAGAGCAACCAAACTCAGATCAGGCTCTAATTCCTTAAGAGAATCTGGTCTGGCTTCCTTGGGGCTTTCTCCACCCCTGTCAAATTCATAAGTTTCCATGATGCCTGGTCTTAGTTTCCACCTCTTTTAGCTTTTCAATGGAACACAGCATCATTTGGGGTTGAACTCTCATGGGTCCAAGTTTTGATAAGCAATCGTTGTTTTGACTAGTGCCTTTATTGCCTAAAATTTCGTGAAGATTATAGCATTGTAGATGACACAAGAAAGGGTAATTTATACCTTTTGTACTCAGATAACATTAGAGCTAGAAGTAACATTAGCAATCATACAGGGAAAGCTTCCTTTGAGGAATCCCAGAGAACTTAAATTATTGCCCCAGGTCCCTCAGCCACCTATGGTAGAGCTGGGGCTAGTATCTAAATCTCTTGATTCATAGCTGAGGACCATAAACCAAGAAGATGCTTCTCAAGTGTGATCCTCAGACCAGCAACAGCAGCATCACTGTGAACTTGTCAGGAACGTGCACTCTTGGGTCCTACCTTGAACCTACTAAACCAGAAGCTCTGGAATCCATATTTTAAGAAGCCCTGTGACTTCCCTGGTGGTCCAGCAGTTAAGATTCCATGCTCCCAATTCAGGCGGCCTGGGTTCGATCCCTGATCAGGGAACTAGATCCCGTATGCCGCAACTAAAGATCCTGCATGCAGCAACGAAGATCCCGCGTGCTGCAACTAAGACCCGGCGCGGCCAAATAAATAAATATTAAAAAAAGAAGCCCTGTAGGGGATTCCGATGCTTGCTGCTAAAGTTGGAGAAGCACTATTCTATGGTATGCATGTCAAACCTTTTGGGGGTCAATTCAATATTTTTCATTATTTGTACACAGGTTGAGTGATGAGCAGCGATTTCTCTCACACTATCTTTTATTCATTTGTACAATCATTCTTGAGCACCCATTCCCATATTAGGTACCACGTGGATTGGAAAGACTTTGGACAAAGATTCTTTCTTCAGTTAGCTGATGGCAACATGGCATAGACAAAGGGAACTTTTATATTGAGACGTAAGGCAGAATATGATTAAATCCTTGAATGATACAGACATCAAGGGCAGTACAAGTTTGGGAACACTTTGGGCTGCAGAGGTAAGGTTGGGAACGTCGATGGGGAGAGAGAATTAGCAGTCAGATGGTAGAATTGGGCCTGGAGAGTCCTAGAAACAGCAACAGTAACCTGAGACCAGTCAGGCTAGGGGAGACTGCTTGTTCTAGGAAGTTTCAAGATTGAATTTCTCCATTCCTTTGAGGACCCTAGAGATGATGACCTCCACAACAGAGGGCAGTGGGTGGCTGGCCTTAGGTCCATGGCTCAGTGACGGACTCTGCAACCTTCTGTCTGGGAGGATAAGAAGAAATATTTTCAGCTTCACTACGGTACAAGCCTTAAGCAATCTGGCATCACTTAGGTGATTGGGAAACAACTGTGTAGCCTCACATGTCTCTTGAGCAGCCTCCTTGGGCTGAGCTGCTTTTTTTTTTATTTTTTAAAGAAAGAGCCTTTGGCTGAATCTGAACTTGGAAGAGAGTCCAGCAAACAGCAAGTGGACACAAAAGGTTGAGTCATGAGTTCATGCTTCATCAAGGCCCGTCTTTTCTTCTGAGCATGAAGTGGGATTGAAGTGGGATTGGCTTCTTCCATCATTTGCATTTTCAAATTGTAAATTCGCTGTGAGCGATTTCTCTTACCTGGATCACTCTATATACCTGTATATCTGCATGAAAATAAAATTGCTATTCATAATGAGGTGCCACTAGATTCCCAAGACCTGCTAGATTGTCCAAGAAAAATATCTAGTTGAGTATCCAGCTTCAAGGAATTTTATTATGCTTTAATTTTTAATTTTTTTGGCTGTACCGTGCAGCATGTGGAAACTTAGTTCCCCAACCAGGGATTGAACCTGTGCCCCCTGCAGTGGAAGCGCAGAGTCCAAACCACTGGACCGCCAGGGAATTCTCTGTGCTTTAATTTTTGAAACCTAATCATCCATTTGCCATCTAAATGGTAAATCTAGTTATCAGAATTTATTAATCAGAAAACATCGTTATCAACCAAATTTATTTTTTGCTGTTAAAACTACTGATATTTTTGAAAATAACACTAGCTAGCATTAATTTAGTAGACTCAGGCATTGGACTGCTGCTTTAAATTCATTATTTTGTCTCATACACACAATTATCCTATGAAGTAAGCATCATTATCGTCTCCATCTTACAAGTGGGCAAACTGAGTCACAGAGAGGATATGATATCTTTAGCATCCTGCAGCAAGTTGTGAAATCTGCATCACACACACCCCTGCCCCACACCATTCAAATCCTGGTGGGAGAGGGTATTGCATCTTGGAAAGAAGTAAGGATTTCAAGCTAAGGTCTGGTAATTGAGTTTTGACAGGCGGAGAACCTTGGGGAAGCCACTTGTAAACTCTTAGAGTGTTGGTTGTCTATTCAATAACACAGAAAGAACCCCTTCCTCACAGGTTGGTTGCGAGGAAAAAATGAGAAAATACGTGGAAAAGTTCTGCTCTATAAACTACCTCCCCCTTTCCCTTGCCAACCGTGTCCACAAATTAGGTTTCTCTGGTAGGTCATGGATATAGATGCAGCCTTAGGAGCCCTGATCCAACTCCCTCATCAACTTAAATGGGCTGATTCTGTTCCTAACCTGTCAGTCAGTTTAGTTCATCATAATCATCTGTCTGGCCAGGTGACCTGTTAAGGAGTCAATTAACCACCGGTTGAACACGGAGCTCTTTGGCGAGCCAGGGATGCTGACACGGACTTGGACCTGCTCAGCGCTCTGACAGATGGATGGCATGGATGGTGGCATCCCTAAAAATAAAGATGTCTTGTCTGCGGGTCTGTGTGTTCGGTTGCCTAGGCACTCTTCCACTCTGGGGAAGTCACATTTTCCTTTGCTTCACCCAGCAGCCCCGGCAGCTGGTGATTTAGGGCCCCCAGTGGCACGTAGACCTTTACATCCCTACTTTATCCCTTGCCCGGTACCTCAGGAAACTGCTAACTAACCTTCCCCCCAACCCACCCCAAACCTCCCTCTCACCTACTGTTGCTCTTCATCCACTGGATTTTAGCTTTTGATTAATTAGTGAAACACGTGTTCTTGTGAGCTCGTGTCTCTCAAGCGCTCATGAAAAAGCTTTATGTCTGGAACAGAAACAAATATTCACACTCCATCTTTCTAGAATGAGTGGAACTTGGGAAATATTTCTTGAAGTAAAAAATGATCTCCAAATGAAGGCCTGTGAAATTGGAAAGGTAGCTGTTATGATAGATAAGGTTTCTTTTTTTTAATTGTGGTAAAATAGACATCACATAAAATTTACCACGGCATTAAGTACAGGCGCAATGTTGTGCAACCATCACCTCTATTTATTCCAGAACATTTTCTTCACCCCAAGAGGATACCCAGTACCCATTAAACAGACATATCCATTTCTCCCTCCCCCAGCCCCTGGAAACCACTAACCTGCTTTCTATGTCTAGGGATCTGTCCATTTTGGATATTTTCATATAAGACTGATGAGTTTGTTAATTAAAAATTTTTAACATGCTATACGTTCACACTCAAAATATAAAAGTCTAAAATATCTTCCTTTTCTGTGTCTCATCCCCCAGGAGCCCTCGTCTCTCCCTGCCCCTCTTCTATGTCTTTGTAGATTCTTATCTATTCTTCTAGAATATGTGTATCCCTATACAAGCCAATATTTCATCCCCACACTTTATCACACAAAAGGTAACATTCTATACACAACATTCTCTACCTTGTTTTTTAGTCACATAACAAAAAGTCCTGGAACTTTGTCCATATCAGACCACAGAGAGCTTCCTTGTTCCTTTTCGTAGCTGCATAGTTTGTTGTTCTGAGGTTCCACACTTTAACTAATCCTTTCTTGATGGTCTCTGGATTTGTTTCTGGTTGTCTGTCATCACCCATGAAGCTGCAGTGAACCATCTTGGACACATGTCATCTCTAAAGTGTCTCCGCAACACAAATTCTCAGAAGATGTGAGGCTGGGTGAAAGGGCATGTGGATTTATACTACTGTTCACTATCACCCAGTTGCCCTCTGTAGGCTTGTGCCATTTACACTCTCCCTGGCAACACAGGAGAGCTCCATGGCCCCCGCCACTGAATGTCACCAGACCTCTATATGTTCTCATTCTCAGTCAAATTTTCATTTGAGTATCTATTCATATGTATAAGAAATGGGGTTTATTCCTCAAAAAACTAAAAGTAGAACTACC